>NC_053399.1:22748867-23068867 GCF_905171765.1 Bufo bufo | reverse complement strand
GTGGATGGTGAGAGGTTCTCAGGTATGCAGAGAGACCGCCTCATGTAAATGGTGCTGACGGAACAGTGTGTGAAATAAAGCGCCCCTTGTTCCGTTTAGCGGCACACAAGTCGATGTCCTCTCCAGCGACCTACTTTCTAAGCCCATAATGGTGTCTGCCCAGACGTGACGTGAGCCTGCAGTGGACGTCACGCCGGGCTCATTACATTGTTCATTCAGGCCCTTGTTTATCATTGCCTTTTTCTGGTGCTTTCTGCTCCAAAATTCATTCTATCCCATGGGAGACATTCAGTAACCTATTGTGTTTCTGCTGTGTCCCGTTCCCAGCCTGTTGTTGTTTGCTGACAGTCTCCTGGAACAATGGCTTCTTGTCTTAATTTTGCACAGGATTTTACTAGTGATATCCAAGATAGGCCATCAATGTCTGACCGGCGGGGGTCCAACGCCCCGCACCCCTCTCCACTCAGCTGTTTTACAGTGGACGATGCTGGTCATTGCAGATTTCCTGGTGTCTTACCTGTTGCTGCGCTGTAAATATTGTGCTTGCTCTTGGGTTGCCATGGTAGCATGAAAGCGGTTGTCCAGGATTTTTGATATTGCTGGCTTATCCCTGGGTTATCTCAAGCTCCATAAGTTGTCACCAGAACCGCTTGGCTCTATCCGCTGTGTATGTAGAGAACATGGTTACTGCAGCACTGAAGTGAATGGGACTGGCGCTGCAGTAACCAGCTCCATCCACCTCACAATGGAGGGAGCTGTGTAGTTCTAAAGCTGACTTCCGGAGCTACCCCGAAACAGCTGACCGTGGGGAAGCGGGGTGTTCCCCCCCCCCCCCCCCTAAAACCTAAAAAAAAAGAAAAAACAATTTGCTGTCAGTTTTAAAATAAAGATGCCACCTGCTCAGTCCCCTGCTGGTCTAGTGCCACTACTATAGTGATGACATGCCCAACTTGGCTACTGTTACTTGCCTGCTGAAGCCATTGATTGGCTGCAGCAAGCACTTTGAGTAGTTTGTGATGCAGCATCAGAAACTAAGAGTACCAGGAGCACCAGGCACCTGGAAGATCTTAAACATATTTATAACACATATATATATATATTAGAGAGAGAGAGAGAGAGAGAGAGAGAATGTGTGTATTATTATATTGCATTTTTTACTCTGACCACTGAGCCTCATAATAAACCGACACTTCCTGCTCTGTAGAAGTCACTTCCCAGCAGTCATCTTATTATCATCACAATCAGGATTACAATGACACCATTTGCAGTTGCTGATTATCACAGTTCGCACCCTCCCTGTACAATGAACTCTGCTCAGAGCATGCCCACAATACTCTTCCATAAAAGTCCATTAACATCACAATGCAGTTGGACTACCACTGGTCAGATGTTCACGACCTATCCTAAGCATAGGCCATCAATATCATAACCCGGACAACCCCTTCAACATTCAATTTTAATATATAATTCTTAGGTAAGATCAGGTGTAAAATACATCAGCTCATGAGCCGATCATCGTGGGGAAGCGGGTGGTGTTGGCAGGCGATACATTGTTACTCGCACCCCTTTAATGGCCCTATTGGCGCCAAGGGCTGTTGTTCATCCATTGACAGTCCTGACAGCGGCCCTGTGTGACCGGCGCTTTGTCTCTTTCTCTTTCAGACTATATTAACAGTGTTTCTTAGCAACAATGAACAAATATTAACTGAAGTCCCAATAACTCCCGAGACAACATGCCGGGACGTGGTGGAGTTCTGCAAGGAGCCTGGAGAAGGAGCGTGCCACCTGGCAGAAGTGTGGCGCGGGAACGGTAGGTCATCTGTGTAATTAATTAAAAAAATATATATATTTAAAGAGTTTTTACACCTTCTCAAGTGATGGCAGATCAGCACTGTGTTCCTCCTAAGTCTCGGGAACAGTGGGGTCCCAGAGGTCTGACCCTCATGATCATAGAGTGATAGCATATCCTAACCATAGCCATACCACTTCTGTTTTATTGTGGGTGATTTTGTTGATAACCTTTCCCATAAAACACCTTTTAAAGTAAAAAAAATAATGTTCACGTTAACTGGGGAACAAACGGACCACTTCCGTGGTGGTACCCTCCTTTTCAGCTGCAGATCTATTTATTCCCAGGCTACTCTTCCATCCTACCTGGTGCATACTGTGCATTAGTAGACACCTCCCATTTGTCCAGCCCTGCTCTAGGATTGGCCAGCACTGTTCACGTGAGCAGTGCTGGCCAATCCGAGGACAGCAGGAAGTGTCTTGGGCTACCACATGTGCAGTATGCGCCAGGCAGTCTAAAAGCTGTGGGTGGCAGAGGAGGTGTCTGGAAATGAATGGATCTGCTCCTGAAAAGATGAAAAAGAAGGACAACAAGTAAGTCTTCTTTTCGTCCCGAGTCATCGTTTTTTTTTTTTATTTTTTTTTTTTTAATTCTTCGACATTCTAATGTAAGAACTCTGGATGCTTTAAATGGGTTATTCGGATTAGATTGTTATCCACGGGATAGGGGATAACTATTAGTTCAGCGAGGTTCCTACTGCTGGTACCTCACCGATCACGAGAGTGGGGTCCCTGTTCCCCCTGCAGCCCCCCTGAAATGAATGGAGCATCCATGTGGCCACTCCATTCATTTCTAAGAAAGTTCAGGAGTTAGCGGAGTACAGATCCGTTTGTTTCAGGGTGGCTGCAGGGGGTACAGTTCCCCCATTCTCGTCCCAGCGGTAGGACCTCCACCAATCTAATAGTATCGCCTATCCTGTGGATAGAGGATAACTTAACCATTCATTTCAATAGGTCCGCAAAAAAAATGGAATGTACTCCGTATGCATTCTGTTTCCATAGTTCCGTTCAAAGATAGAACATGTCCTATTACTGTCCGCATAACGGACAAGGATAGTACTGTTCTATTAGGGGCCAGCTGTTCCGTTCCACAAAATCCGGAATGCACACGGATGTCATCCATATTTTTTGCGAATCCGTTTTTTGCGGACCTCAAATTGCATATGGTCGTGTGCATGAGCCCTAAATTTGTATTCCATTTAGGCCTATTGCACACGACCGTATGGCTTTTTCAGTGTTTCGCGGTCCGCAAAAAACAGATCCGCAAAAAATAAGGATGACATCCGTGTGCAATCCGTATTTTGTGGAACGGAACAGCTGGCCCCTAATAGAACAGTACTATCCTAGTCTGTAATGCGGACAATAATAGGACATGTTCTATTTTTTTGAGGAACAGACATACGGAAACGGAATGCACACGGAGTAGCTTTCGTTTTTTTGTGGACCTATTGAAATGAATGGTTCCGCATATGGTCCGCAAAAAACCTCAAACAGCTGATCGGTGGGGTTGTGGGCTGTCGGACCCCTGCCTATCTGATATTGATTACCTATCCTGAGGATAGGTCATCGATAGAAAAAGCCCGGACAACCCCTTTAAATAACACTGTTGGTTTTGTATGCTGTTTTAAAGGGAACCTGTCACATTGAACATGGTATTTGAGCTGCAGGCATCATATTATAGAACAGGATGAGCTGAGCAGATTTGTAGGAAAAGATTCAATAAAACTTGTAATTTATTCATTAAATTCCTGCTCGTTCTTGGCTCTGAGGTCCAGGAGGCGGTCCTGTCAGTGATTGACAGCCTTCCCTCTATGACTGTGAATACAGAGAGAGCTGTCAATCACTGATAGGACCGCCTCCTGGACTTCAAAGCCCAGAATGAGCAGAGATTTAATGAATAAATTGCAAGTTTTACTGAATCTTTTCCCATCAAGCTATATATCAATCTGCTCAGCTCCTCCTGCTCTATCCCTTAACTTTAATGGTAACAGATTCCCTTTAAAGCTCAGCATTTCCATGTTCCTGATTGAACATGGCATGAAGACGGCAATGAAAGTATTACACCGTTCTTTGTGCCACTGGCCATCAGAGCCATGACACAACCAATGAAGCCGAGTGAGGTTTGCCAGAGGTAGTAGAGTGGAGTTTGATGGTGGAGGTGGCTTTGGAGGAAGCAGAGCTGGGTCTAGCACAACGTACGTGCATATATGTTATCTGAAGTCTTGCACAGGACTGCCTGTCTTCATGGAGCAAGTCAATGGCGTTAGTTTAGGACTTTGTGTCTCTCGCACACGGTCTGGATAGCGTTCAGATGATGGACGGTAATAAAACATATGATAGGTACGCTGTGGCTCTCTGCCAAGATATGGTCAATAAGCCCTTGCATATAATACAAGCCACATTATTCCTAATACGGCAGAGACTAATGTGCACCTGTTAGGCTCCATTCACACGTCCGCAAATGTGTCCGCATCCGTTTACGCAATTTTGTGGAACGGGTGCGGACACATTTATTCTCTATGGGGACGGAATGGATGTTCGGGTCCCGCAGCTCCGCAAAAGATAGAACATGTCCTATTCTTAGGCATTTCTATAGGGGTGCCGGGCGGGTGTGTTGCGGATCTGCAATTTGCGGGTCCGCAACACACCACGGACGTGTGAATGGAGCCTTATGCAACTGGAGTGTCCTAAGGCTAGGGCCACATACAGCTGACTTTTTCTGTTGCAGTTTTTCTTGTGAATTGTCTGCACATTTTGTGTTGCATGCTAATTCATATCTGCAGCGTATTGTCCTCCTATCTCCTTGCTGAAATTTTCAAAGACATGTGGATGGCGCAAAAACTCTGTCCACGTTCCATGTACTGGCAGGTGTGAGGGCCTGCACCCTGAGTCAACCGGAAACCATTAGAATTTTAGTTGGACATACAAATGACTAGAAGTCATTTATGTAAATAGTGACCATTATAAGCAAAGCAAAAAATTAGAAAAAGTTGCGACTCTCACGGGAATGGTCCCCTCCAGTGTTGCGGCTTTGGCTGCTGTCTGTCCCATTAATCACCGTTGAATAATTTTTCTGTTCCAAATAACAATTTGGATGCATAACATCTAATAATTCCTGCTCTGCTGCATGTAAAAAATGGGACACTTTGACAGGATCGGATAGGCCTGGCACCAGGCGGCCCCCTCGCCGCCCCCCCATCCTCTGGAGGCATTTAATGCTTTTTAAAGTTTGTCAGCGCTGCAGGCTCCGGCTTCCAGATGTTTGCTGCTGAAACGCATTAGCGCGTCCGTCGCTTTTTAAGCACACGAGCTGCTTCCTGACAGAACCTTTATGAAATCAGAAACGCAGCCGGGTTGACTCATGCATTTTTGCCGATTTTTCTTCCCCCTCTTTGCCGTCCTGATGACTCATTCTGGTAATGGTTTTTGAACCTAATAAATATCGTTGGAGGCTCTGCTCCTCATCTCAGCCCAGACAGATGTTAGTGTTTGCGATAAGCGGAGACAGTCAAGGTCACAAAAGACATTTAGTTTACAGTTGGCTCCGTTCTTTTATTCATATTTTTGGCAAATTTACAGGAGGAGACTTTCCTGGTTCCAGTCTTCCTCCTCCTTCATGCTCGCACCAGTCTGTACCATCAAAAGGGAAATAAAAAAATACCCTTTGATCGTCCGTTCTGCGTGTTCTCCTGTGTGATTTACAATATGGGACTAGAACTAGATGAAAATAAATTTCATCACGGACTACCAGTGAAATGAACGTTGGTCATCTCATGACAGTGGCCCTTGTTGAGTTGGGATATATCGAGCAGCAAGTGACAAGTCTTTGACGGTGAGGTGTTGGAAGCAGGAAAAATGGGCCAGCGTAAGGATCTGAGGAGCTTTGAAGAGGGCCAAATTGTGATGTCAGGGGTTCTCCAAAATGGCAGGTCTAGTGGGGCATTCCTGGTATGCAGTATGTTGGTACCTACCAAAGGAAGAACTAATGACAGGGTCATAGACATGTTTGGGGAGTGAAGGCAAGCCCATTTGACCCAATCCTATAGATGAACTGTAGTAGATTACTGCTGGGCATCTTTAGAGGTCCTGTAGAGTCCATGCCTCAGTAGGTCAAAATTGTTTTAAGGGGACCTATGCAAAATTAGAGAGGTGGTATTAAAGGGGTTTGCCCTGATAACAGTGGACCTTTTAGAATGTAAGAGCTGCCATCAAGATCACTTCTACGTGGTCCATTTTTGAACCTCGCAATGAATGTGTAGGAAGTTTTTGATATCTATTAGCTCAATTGTTATTTTCTGCAATTCTACAACCAATTCTTACAATTATTCTCCGTTTGTTTAGAACGACCATTGCCCCTTGATCACCTGATGTTCGAGCACTTGCAAAAATGGGGTCCTCGAAGGGAGGAGGTGAAGTTCTTCCTACGTCATGAGGAATTTCCAGTGGACAGTAACGAGCAGGGTAAGTATCTTGAATGCCATAAGTATTGAAAATCGACATGGAGCATGATTTTTTCAATACAGACAGCACATAAGGGTGCACAAAAGAAAACACACTGAATTTCCTATCGGATCTGAACTAGGGGGCGCAATGGTCTATAGTAAACCGCTTCTGAGCATGTCAGTCATACTTCTCGGAAGATCTGCAAAACCCACACACCTCTGGACAAGAATGGCACAGATTCTGGAAGAAAGCAGCCATATTTTTCTATAAATCCTTTAAATCCAGGTGTTACTGTAGTAAATGCCGATATTCTACCAGATCTGGTCAGTCATGTAGATAAAGGCCCAGGAGCTGAGATAGTTACGGATTTGTAAGCCTTTGGCTTTCTCTGTGTCCTTATAGCACATGGAGAAAACTGTGGCTGACCTTAGGCTCGGGAACCCTTGATTTTGGCCTGACCGGCCAACCATGAATATTTATGGAGGTATCCCGACGGCAGATGTCTGGGAAAAGATGGATCAGGCAGTTGGATGTCATCATGCCTGATCCTTTTGCTCTTGGGGAAAGAAACCACTGCTAGAGATGTCTGGCAGAGGCTTCCTCTCCCTATTGAAAATACTTGCATACTTGGCTGAGCGTGCATGTGTATATAGGTTAAGTCGGGAGGATTGTCTGTCGGTCAAGTCTTCCCTGCAGCTATATATTGTGTATGGCCAGCTTTTTTCTGTATTATTTCCCACTGAATAAATTCTAAGGGATGTTGTTGTTTAATTATATGGGAATTGATATTTAAAGAGGTATTCAAGTAATTTGAAGTTGTCCATTATCTACAGCGGTATGACTCCCACTGATCAAGAGAATGGGGGCCTCCGTTCCCCACAGCATCTACAGAAATGAAGGAAGTGGCATGCGCACTGCCGCTCCATTCACCTTTATGGGACTGGCAGAGATAGCGGTATAGTGATGAATGCAGTGACAGTGTACGTCCTGCTGCTCCATTCATTTTGGGAGCCACTGTGATCTCGTAGTTAGGGTTGAGCGAACTTGTGTTTTAAGTTCGGCGTCTATAGTTCGGGTTTCGGGTTATTGAAGAATCGCGTTATGGATTCCACTACCACGGACCATAACTGAATTTAGAATCCATAACGCGATTCTTCGATAACCCGAACCCGAACTTTAGATGCCAAACTTAAAACACAAATTCGCTCAACACTACTCGTAATCAGTGGTGGTACGATTCCCTGCTGATCTAAGAGTTATCCCCTGTCCTGTGGATAGGGCATTATTTCAAATTACCACAATACCCCTTTAGGCCTCTTTCAGACTGGGTATGCGGGAAAATGTGCGGGTGCGTTACGGGAACACCCGCGATTTTTCCGCGCGAGTGCAAAACATTGTAATGCGTTTTGCATTCGCGTGAGAAAAATCGCGCGTGTTTGGTACCCAAACCCGAACTTCTTCACAGAAGTTCGGGCTTGGGATCGGTGTTCTGTAGATTGTATTATTTTCCCTTATAACATGGTTATAAGGGAAAATAATAGCATTCTGAATACAGAATGCATAGTAAAACAGCGCTGGAGGGGTTAAAAAAACCAAAAAATTTAATTTAACTCACCTTAATCCACTTGATTGCGCAGCCGGCATCTCTTCTGTCTTCATCTTAGCTGTGTGCAGCAACAGGACCTGTGGTGACGTCACTCCGGTCATCACATGATCCATCACATGATCTTTTACCATGGTTATGGATCATGTGATGACCGGAGTGACGTCACCACAGGTCCTGTTGCTGCACAGAGATCAGATGAAGACAGAAGGAGATGCCTGGCTGCGCGAGCAAGTGGACTAAGGTGAGTTAAATTAAAAAAAATATTTTTTAACCCCTCCAGCGATGTTTTACTATGCATTCTGTATTCAGAATGCTATTATTTTCCCTTATAACCATGTTATAAGGGAAAATAATAATGATCGGGTCTCCATCCCGATCGTCTCCTAGCAACCGTGCGTGAAAATCGCACCGCATCCGCACTTGCTTGCGGATGCTTGCGATTTTCACGCAACCCTATTCATTTCTATGGGGCCTGCGTTACGTGAAAAACGCATAAAGAGGAGCATGCTGCGATTTTCACGCAACGCACAAGTGATGCGTGAAAATCACCGCTCGTGTGCACAGCCCCATAGAATTGAATGGGTCGGTATTCAGTGCGGGTGCAATGCGTTCACCTCCTGCATCGCATCCGCGCGGAATACTCGCCCGTGTGAAAGGGGCCTTAGGCCTCCCCCAGGTATACGCTGTGCATAGGTAACCTATAAAACCTGACTGTGCTGCTGCTTTGCTGGGTGACCGTTTTGACTTTGCAAAATTCAGTGTGAAAGTAGCTAATGTCTGTCAGAGGTGTATACAATTTCCTGAAGTGTACCTTCAATGAATACCTCTGACTATTCTAAAGGCACCTGCCATCCATACGCTTCCACTGTAAGAGAAAAACCTATTCTGTGCAGAACATATTCTTTTACTAGTTGCCTCTAGCTGCTAACCGCACTTCCACGCAATAAAAACACAAAACCTATACCGGCCCTACAGAGGGCACAAGAATAGGGATGCATGGATATATTTGATGTTTCCACCAGTAGCTTGCAAAACCAGTGTGAAACCACCATCACTGTAGTGATTCCTGACATGCTTCTCCTAGTGCCACGCTTGTTATTTTATAAACTTGTCTTGTGATGAATGGCGCATTTATGTCCCTGCTTCCTGGAAAGCTGGAGTCTCTCCAGTCAGTAAGGGTAGTAGCTGTGTGTGCGTCATCATGCCCCTGCGCAGGAATGCAAGCCTTTGTTGTGTTCTCTCGCCGGGCAGACTGCCAACACACTTTATTATCATGACACTTTAACACTTGATGTATAGCAGACCCCTGCGCCAGGTCACCGTGCACCGGGTGCCACACTTACAACCGCTGTTGCAGGAGATAGATGGTCTGTGTATACTGGCTGCTGCAGGAAGGTGGTCTGTGTATACTGGCTGCTGCAGGAAGGTGGTCTGTGTATACTGGCTGCTGCAGGAAGGTGGTCTGTGTATACTGGCTGCTGCAGGAAGGCGGTCTGTGTATACTGGCTGCTGCAGGAAGGTGGTCTGTGTATACTGGCTGCTGCAGGAAGGCGGTCTGTGTATACTGGCTGCTGCAGGAAGGCGGTCTGTGTATACTGGCTGCTGCAGGAAGGCGGTCTGTGTATACTGGCTGCTGCAGGAAGGCGGTCTGTGTATACTGGCTGCTGCAGGAAGGTGGTCTGTGTATACTGGCTGCTGCAGGAAGGTGGTCTGTGTATACTGGCTGCTGCAGGAAGGTGGTCTGTGTATACTGGCTGCTGCAGGAAGGTGGTCTGTGTATACTGGCTGCTGCAGGAAGGTGGTCTGTGTATACTGGCTGCTGCAGGAAGGTGGTCTGTGTATACTGGCTGCTGCAGGAAGGTGGTCTGTGTATACTGGCTGCTGCAGGAAGGTGGTCTGTGTATACTGGCTGCTGCAGGAAGGCGGTCTGTGTATACTGGCTGCTGCAGGAAGGTGGTCTGTGTATACTGGCTGCTGCAGGAAGGTGGTCTGTGTATACTGGCTGCTGCAGGAAGGCGGTCTGTGTATACTGGCTGCTGCAGGAAGGCGGTCTGTGTATACTGGCTGCTGCAGGAAGGCGGTCTGTGTATACTGGCTGCTGCAGGAAGGCGGTCTGTGTATACTGGCTGCTGCAGGAAGGCGGTCTGTGTATACTGGCTGCTGCAGGAAGGTGGTCTGTGTATACTGGCTGCTGCAGGAAGGTGGTCTGTGTATACTGGCTGCTGCAGGAAGGTGGTCTGTGTATACTGGCTGCTGCAGGAAGGTGGTCTGTGTATACTGGCTGCTGCAGGAAGGTGGTCTGTGTATACTGGCTGCTGCAGGAAGGCGGTCTGTGTATACTGGCTGCTGCAGGAAGGCGGTCTGTGTATACTGGCTGCTGCAGGAAGGCGGTCTGTGTATACTGGCTGCTGCAGGAAGGCCGTCTGTGTATACTGGCTGCTGCAGGAAGGCCGTCTGTGTATACTGGCTTGTAGCTATGTTTGTGTGTCTAAACACTTCCTTGGGTAAACTGCGGATAGGCACGTGAAATGGAAATGAGCGACTGCGTTAGAGGGCAACACCTGCCCGGCTAGAAAGTGCCAACGTTAGGAAATTTATACCCCCACTTCTAAAAGAACATTGTCGTCTTCCTTGATACAACCCAAAGGTTTAAAAAATAAATAAAAGCCTTCATCCCACCCGAGTTGAAGTCTAAAAATCCGTAAGGAGATTAACCCCCCCCCCCCCCCCACCTCCTCTGCAGAGTCTGACTGATTACTCTTTTTGATCACTAGACTTTTTTTTTTTTTGGGTTCCTATTAGTCAAAAGCTATAGTGTAATTTAGGTGTATTGGATCTGCCGGCGCGGCTTCCCAGTCGTGAAGAATATAGACATTTATTCATTTTCTGTGTTGAAAGACAATGCATTTCACGCTTGACCTGATGAAGAACTCTGTGCTTGAAAAGAGTAAGGCTACTTTCACACTGGCGTTTAGGCTTTCCATTTCTGAGATCCGTTCAGGGCTCTCGGAAGCGGTCCAAAACAGATCAGTTTTGCCCTAATGCATTCTGAATGGAAAAGGATCCGCTCAGAATGCATCAGTTTGCCTCCGTTCCGTCTCCATTCCGCTCTGGAGGCCGTTTGGTGTCCGCCTGACGATGCGGAGGCAAACGGATCCGTCCTGACACACAATGTAAGTCAATGGGGACGGATCCGTTTTCACTGACGCAATAGAAAACAGATCCCCCCCCCCAATTGACTTTCATTAGTGTTCAAGACAGATCCGTCTTGGCTATGTCAAAGATAATACAAACGGATCCGTTCTGAACGGATGTATGCGGTTGTATGATCTGAACGGATCCGCACCAAACGCGAGTGTGAAAGTAGCCTTAGGTGAACCCTGAAAATGTTGACTTGAGAGGTCCCTGTTTCTGCTTGGTCCTATTGCGTTCTAAGTGTAGTGTTCCTTTAAATGGTAAAGACAAGTTTTTTTTAGTCCTAGGTCGCATGCTATAAGACATATCTTTCACAGTCCGATGTTAAAAAAAACAAAAAAACAAAAAAAAAAAACTTGTAGGTTCAGTTTTTCCTCTTCATAACATGAACTTATTTCTTCCTTTCTAGCTGCTCGTCAGGCTCCCAACCAGAGGAACGGGCTCACTGGAGAGAAGCGTCTCGAAAACGGGGTATGGAAAATGTAACACTACACCATTGTATTAGATAATGTGGCTGCGGTCGATGTTCCACCATGAGGTCCTGGCTTCCGTTTGGACTTCTTGATGTTGTGCTCGTATCCGTCTGTCTTGTTGTTAGTCGTCATCTTCTTTATTTCTCCAACTTTTTGAATTCTCTTTTCCATTGAGCTGGACCTTCTCCTGATATATCTGGAATAAGATAAAACTTTTAATTTTGGTCATGAGTTCTTCAAGTAGAAGAATGGATTTGGTTGGGTGACGGATCTTCTTGTTTGTAGGCAACAAAGACTTCTTCTAAAAATATCAAAGTTCAAGAATGTCATGGCCTCTTACAGTTCTTTTCAGCCGCTTTGTTGGAAAGTTGGGTGAAGGTCACAGCATAGGTTCTTCCTTGTAGATGCATTTCTGCAGGTTCTGAGTTGTAGCTCGCTGGTTGACACGGGCCTATGGAAGGTTATTATTGCAGAATCAATGTCAGATGGAAAATACAGATGAATTAGTAAGTTGCATAACTTCATATACTATGTGCTTTTAGGATGTGGTTAGAAAGTGACCAACACCTTTATATTGTGTATATGTCGTCCTCTGCATTTGCTGGTCTGATCGTGTTTTTTTTATTTTTTTTATTAATATGTCATTAAAACCATCCATGCCATTACCTGGCACACATGACGAACACACGGATTCCCTTTTGTTCAGGGTTTTGCTCAGTTAGATGCTTTTTGCAAGGTTTATATGTGTTTTTATAATGCTATCTTCTACATCAGGCATGGCCAACCTACGGCTCTCCAGCTGTTGTAAAACTACAACTCCCACCATGCCCTGCTCTCTGTAGGCAGTCTGGGCATGCTGGGAGTTGTAGTTTTGCAACAGCTGGAGCGCCTCAGGTTGGCCATCCCTGTTCTAGATTATCAGTATGGTTCCTGTCGTAATAATTTAGGTGGTTTAGTTGGGGGCAAACAATGCAATATAAGATTAGCGCCTCTAGGGTACCATCAGGGAGTATCGAGGGTTCCTCGAGAGGCACAAGTGTGAGACAGGTGCCATCTTGGTAGTTGTAGGGAAATCCATAGAACCAGCGTCTTCTTCAGTGGGCCTCATTTTGGGTCCACATCGGATCCTCATTTCATCTAGATTGATTGCACGCTCCTGTACTATGCTATAATCTCCTTGCTTGTCACTGTGGATTGTTTCTCCCATTAATACAAACAATAAACCCCCCTCCCCTTCCCTTGCTTAGGTATAAGATTAATTGTAATCTCTCATTCCTTATTTCTTCTGTACCTCGCCCTCTTGCTTTGCCAGGATATTCAAATTACTTTCTTCAATCGTGTTTGCCATTAATGCCACCTAAAACAAAAGCGGGACTCCATATCAGTGGCTGCGCATTTTGACAGGAGCCGGAGAGAGCGTCTCGATCGCCCGGCCACTAGGTCATTCTATCTCGCGAGAACGGATGAGATTGCACGCAGTGACGTCACTATACTCGCTAGCGTCCGCCCGTTGCTCTCGCCTGCTAGTGATGCGGTATACTTTCCCGCGCATGCGCGGGCGTGACCCGCCTAGTCATGAGAAGTAGGCGTGTCACCAGCCAAGCCTCATTCTGAGGCCGGCGTTTTAAATTGTAGCGGTCTTTACCACAGCATCCGACTACATCAGGTCTATGCGCTAGGAACTTTGTTAGGAGGAGGGGGGTCCGTTATCAGTTGTCCTCTTCCTTCTATGTTGCCAGTATGTCCAATTGAAGCTGTATCAGGGCTCTGGACATATTACCTTGATGTCCAGGGGACACGGCCAGTATCTTTGTCTGTGTGCCCTGGTCAACCAAATAGCCCAAAGCTCCCTTGCGTTTCCCCTGATGAGCTTTATACTCCTCTTTAAGCGAAACGTGCATGTAGGGATTTGGCAGGAGAGGGTTCACTAGGGCGTATCAATTCCAGGGTTAGAGGGGGGTCCGTGAACAGGTCACCAGGGCTAGTGTAGGTCCTTGCAGGGCATCTTTAGGGCAAGCTAGGCTAGTATCCCTTACCCCGTCTTTTTTGCCACTGTTTCCGGCCTCTGTGTACTGACCTCATCGAATATTGGTGAGGCAATCGTTGCACAACGAACGTTTCGTCGGAGCGGTAGGACCACCGGTTTACACTTTTTGGTGCCGCCAAGCACTTTTTTTTCATTATAAGTGTGTTCTGGCCACCCATTGCCACAATCATCTGTGGGGTGACCTACCTTGCTTCAATATTGTATCCTATGTGTATGTACATTATCTAATTTATTATCTTGGGGACAATTTTTCTTATCTGATTAAAATTAAAAGTTATGTGTGGTCCACACCCGTGTTTCCATTTCGCAAGATATAGAACATGTCCTATTCTTGTCTGTTTTGTGGACGAGAATAGGCAGTTCTACGGAAGGGAGTGAGAAAATTGGGGGTAAACTGCCCTGGTATGTGAGAGGAATTTTGTAAAATTGTTCAAGGGGCCCGTTTACATGACAGCTGTCTGCATCTGTATGTCCGTTCAGTGGCCCCGCAAAAAAGATAGAGCATATCCAATTCTTGTCTGTAAATGCGGGCAAAAATAGGACATGTTCTATCACGGAGGAGGATGTTTCATTACGCAAAATGCGGAAGGCGCAAGGCTGGTATCCTTGTTTTGCGGATCCGCAATCTGCGGTCTGCAAAAAACGGATACAGTCATGTGAAAAAGCCCTAAGACTGCGTCTTCACACAGAAGTTGTCTCACTACAGCAAATGGCAATTATCATGTAGACAAAGTTAATTCCCATCTTAGACATTGGGGGGCATATCGCTAGGATTTGCCCCCCAATGTCTGAAAGGTGCAGGTCCCACCTCTGGGACCCGCACCTTTGCTCAGAACTGACCCCGCAAAGCCCCACTATGGGGCTGACTGAAATAGCCGAGCCAGTGCTCGCGTATTTTCGGTGCTCTCATAGGAATGAATGGAGAGCGGCCTAGGATGGGAATAGCGCTTTAATACAAGGCACTTGCTAATGTATTGTGATTGTCCATGTTGCCTCCTTTGCTGGCTGGATTCATTTTCCCATCACATTATACACGGCTGGTTTCAATGGTTACGACCACCCTGCAATCCAGCAGCGGTGGCCGCGCTTGCACACTGTAGGAAAAGGCACTGCCCTGTCTGGTGGCTGGAACCGTGGGAGCGCACATAGGCCGGTGCCTTTCCTATAGTGTGCAAGCATGACCACTGCTGCTGGATTGCAGGGTGGTCGTAACCCCTGGAATCGAACAGCAGAGGCAATATGGACAATCACAATACATTAGTAAGTGCCTTGTGTTAACTCTCTCTACATAATTAATGCCATTTGCTGAAGTGAGACAACCCCTTTAAGTCAGAAGATTGCTCCTGTCAGAAACCTCCAAAAATAGCCTTCTCCGATCCACCTGCACTTACATAACACATGAGTCACGGAAGCGCCTCCGCCGATCCTCCTTCCCGCTTCCTTTGTTTTCCTAAATTAACGTCAACTCTTGAGCAGTGAAGTTTTAGATTAGCTAGGGCACCGAGCTTCCCGTCCCCGGGGCCTATTTGTACATGTTTAAAATTCATTTTGCACAATAAATGCAAATGCTTTGCAAAGCGAAGGTACCCACACGTTCCCAGCAGAGACGAGGCTATGCGGATGGGTGGGGGGAATGTGATGTGCTGCATGCAGACCTCGCGCAGCAAGTACAGCGTGTGCAGGACATGACGCTGATGGGAGCTGACAGCTCGGTTGATCTTGCCTTGATTAGGTGTCTGACTGCTGGCAAAATCCACTAGTCTTTTCCATTCACTCATTGCTGATCCACGCTCGGGGACAGCTTTTCATATCGATAACGCCGTGCACCCATGGGTTGGACTCGGCCACCGTGTGAAATTGCAGAGTACGTTTCCTGAGGTTCAGCTCCGGAGCACTGTGGGCTACTTATAGACGCTTTCCTCGTTTCTTACTGCTTGCTCCAAATGGTTTGATTTGTGATTTGGGATAAGGATAACTTAAAATAAGACCCGTATCATGGAACTGACCCACTTGAAGAGCGTTCAGGAGATCACCTCTGATGGAGAATTCAGCAAGATCAAAGTGTCCTCCTACACCGTCACATGGGGTAGCGTCGCAACGGTAACACCTAAAAGTATCATTGTGTATAGTTCTAGTATGTTATCATTCCTGTTCATCCACCAGTTGGTTAGGTATGTAGTACAGCACCGGGATATCTGGCAACTGTTCGTCTCATTTAACCCTCTAGTGAACCAACCAACCTTACAGGGACAGATAACTGGGCAAATTATCGGGAACAGATGTTCCCACGAGCGCTTGTTCCCAATTGTACAGTATATTGGTACATACAATAGGGATATTATGATAGGTACGTTTCTGGATCTGTGTGCTTTGTAGGTCTGTGTTGTTGGATGTTTATCTGCAGAGAGCTGTGACTGCTGTTTGTTTTTTAAAAGCGCAGTTTTACAATTTTCACATTTGTGTAAAAGTTGCACGCATGTAAATAAATGTAAACAATAATAGGAAAAATTTTGCCACTTCCTCTAAAGCCTATTTTATTTTCCTTCATTTTAATGAGTATTTCCACTAATGACGCACATCAGTCATCAGCCAGGAAAGCGGTTCTGTTGCTTTTGCCTTTAAAATCTGTGTGTAAAAGTGGCATAAATCGGAAGTGTTTGAAGCTCTTATTATACCGTCTTATCTCATTCCTGTTATTACAGAGGAGCCAACTGTGGTACATTGAACAATATGAGGAAACTGAATAGAAAAGCCTCCGTTACCACCACATTTGGCTGGAGTTGCTGACTCATAGTATAACAACTGCCGGACATAGCTGCTGTTAGGCTACTTTCACCCTGACGTCTACCTGCGTGCAGCGGTTTCTGTCCTGCCGCCTCTCTGCATATTTGCCGTGCTACGGATGGATCTGTGCCGCTCCCCATTAAAGTGAATGGTGCCGGGTGGACTTGCGTCAGCTCACGGGTGTACACTGTAGTATGGATCCGTCAGGCTGTTCCCCTGCCGGACCAAGTAAACTCTAATGCCTGATTGACGCCAGATTAGTGGGAGTCCTACTGCTGCAACCCCCAATGATCACAAGTATAGCCCTGCTTCATTCATCTCTATGGGACTGCTGGAAATAGCTAAGCGTTGTACTCGGCAATCTCCAGTAGTCCCATAGCAGTGTGCATGCTTGACTTCATTTTAGAGGGCCTTGTGGGGTATGTGGTCCCCCTTCTTGTGTTCATTGGAGGGGTCACAGCAGTAGGATCCCACTAATCTTAGTTATTCTTTATCCTGTCGAAAGGTGATAACTTGAAATTACTGGAATACACCTTTAGAACATTATCCACTTTTTATACATGCAAGTGTTTTTATCGGTTGATAACCCTACCCCTCCTGCATCTTGAATACACCCTAAAATAAAAGTCTGGTCCCAGATTTTGACTTGCCTTGTCCCCGCTATAAGAGAATTATAAATCAATAGAAAGAGGGTCCTCTATATTCAGGAGGACCTGTCCTGTTCTGCATTATACTCCCTATTCATTTAAATGGACCCTGTGTAATGCTTCATTACCCCTGTTGGGGCGCTGCAGGGAAATTGAACATTTATTCTCAGGTTTCCCCCCAGATTAGAACTGATCACTGGGGGTCCCAGATCAGGTAATTGTCAAGGGACCCTTCTAACTATTGGGAACGGTCCAAAGTGGAGAACCCCCTTTAAAACGGCATTGAATCCTGTCAACAGGGAGACGTAAAAAGCTAAGTTTTCCTTTCCATTCCTGTTCCTGGTATATAGAAGATGGTAGATCACCCCTGACACCTCATGTCATGGCAGTACATGAATCCAGTCTCCGAGCTTCCTCCATCTAAGGCTTCTTCCTTGCAGAGGAAGAAAACACTTGAACGTAACCCGTTATTTCTTGTCTGCTGAGCTGACACTTTTCAGCTTTAAATAACTTCTTAAGAGTTAAGGGCTTAAAATTATATCTCTGTGATATCGTCGTAACCGATTATATAACCTTTTTTTTTTATGACAGATACATATATTACAGATTTTTTTATTATTTTTTTATTTTTTTTTACGAAAGATGCTTTAAAGGGATATTCCCACCAGAGATGATCAGGAGGTGGGGGGTGACTTTAATTTATGCTGCCCCTTTACAATATTGAAGCATGGGCTTCAGGACTCGCTAGCAAGTCCAGAAGGAGGTGCCTGAGGTGCATGCCCGCTAATTGTCAGATGCCTCCAAATACACATTCAGTGACCCCATGATTCAGAGTAACCCGTAACCGTTGAATCGGTTTCTGAAAGCACATAATCCGAAAATCCCTGCACACGTGCCTGGTATACAAGGATCTCTTCTCTCCAGGCTTCTGGGTCATTCTTCTCCTGACCTCCCTCTCATCGCCATGGCTTGCTTATAAGCGTTTAACCCTTAGTCAGCAGAGCAGGAGGAATGCCGTATTCAGCATATTACTCCTTGTGTAAACAGCAGAGGCCCACAACATGATTGACTGCTGGCGCTCCCCATGTAGAGAAGCCTGTCCTGGATGTCACCGCGTCGTCTTCTTTTAGCCGGAGGTAATGAATGTATTTTTCCTGCAGGCCTATAAGCCAGTAGACAACAGCACCCATCATATGATCTATTCAGTTTTAAAGGGGTTGTCTCATCAAGAAATCCCCTGTTGGGCATATGGACATCATAGATTGCCCCACGCTTTGGACCAGCCAAAACGGAGAGCAGCTGAGTAGGGATGGCTCCTGTGCCGGCGGACTCGAGCCATATACAAGGACTGCCGCTCATCTCAACGGCTGCCGCCTGGCTGGCCTCGGCTCCTCTGAACACTACAGAGGCTACGTTTTGAAAGTTGTCTCTGAGGCAACCCCTTTAAGGCTAGGTCTACACGACGACATGTGTCGCGCGACAGATAGGGCACAACTACACTGCAACATTTGTCGCGCACCAATTTTTATAATGATAGTCTATGGTGTCGCAATGTGACCTGCTGCGACTGCGTCGCAACAGTCGCAGAAAAATCCATTTCGAATGGATTTTTTGCGACTGTCGCTTCGCAGTCGCAGCATGTTGCATGTTGCAGTGCGACACCATAGACTATCATTATAAAAATTGTCGTGCGTCAAATTGTCGTCGTGTAGACCTAGCCTTATGGGGTTTTCATAAAGGCCCTCCATCTACGAGACTAGTGATAAATAATTGCTGGGGCCCCCGCTGATCACTAGAACAAGGATCCTGAGTCTCCCCCATTCTTCTGAACCTCCGCGGTGTAAGATCAGACTGAATGAAGTGGTGGTTGAGACCTTGTCTATGGAACTGACGTTTGGCATCCTGGCACCAAAGGGCACTGCCAGTGGTCCAGGGCATTTGGGATGCTTTCTATTGTTCTATCCCCTCTTAAATTAAACCCTTGGAAATGTGGGTAAGTAGAAATGGCATTGATCACCTATATATGCCTGCCAGTTACATAAGAAATTGTTAGGAATTTGCTTTGCGGGCAGATTACCATGTCGGGGAGTGACCCGGTTCAGTAACGCAGTGTTGTAAATTAATTTCCTGGCACAAGCTGCGGGCAGGTCATTACATAAATACATGTTAAGGGCATGATGGTTATTGACCCCAAAGATGTTCTGCCTGTGCAGCAGAGTCCTGAGCTTTTCCCCCTTTATTTTTCCTATTGCGTTCCTTATGTTTTGCTTAGGGACTGTTCCCAGGAGATGCTCTGTTTTTGCAGCCCATCCTTAAGACTCTCCAGATGTGAGGGATGCCTTGGGTTGGAGAGTCCTGTCAGTGGGAGGTGGCACTGTCCACATTGCTGGGATGACTCGAATATCCAACAAATGTTCTGCTACCCAGAGTCCTGCGAACAAAGGGATGGCACGCCATACACCCACCCACCCACACATACACACCCTTGTTCACAGGACAAAAGCCAACACATGCACTGCGCTTAACCCTGTAATTGCCTGCTGGGTTAATACTGCATCATTCATGATCGGGTATATAGGAAAATTTGTCTTCTAACAATCGCTTTCTTTGTTCGGACCTGATAAATGAGGGAAGATGGGAAGCCAGCAGGTTCTATATACCCTGCTAATGGATTTACACTTGATGTCTGATTGCAGGGTGCAGCTCTTTTCTGTGAGAATAATGGAGTGATTTCTCTAAGTAAGTGACAGGGAATTGCTGTATTTATGTGCATTTAATTGTTCCGGTGCATCCAACAAGAGAGAGGAAAAAAAAGAAGCAGCTTTGGAAATTCTTATCTAAAATCTATTTCTTAATGTTGTAATGCCAGCTCCCATGCAGACCAATGAGTCTCGGTGGTAACAGACTACAAACACGGTGTAGTCTGACTCTGCAGTAAAGCGTACTTGCACTTTGAAATACTTTGGATGTCAGAGAGACGCATAAAACTTTTTGATTGTTGGGGGGTCTTAGTGCCGAGAGCCCCCACCGATCGCTGAAATGAGGAAAGAGAAGTGCTCTCATAGTGCACTCTTGAATGAAGACCCATACACTCTCTCTCGAGTCTGTCTCACTTCGTCTCCTGCAGCAATGAGATGAAATGCGCCGTGCAAGCAGTTCTCTCTCTTCGTTCAAGAGATCGGTGGGGGTCTCAGCACTTGGATCCACATGATCAATACTTTTGATAAGTCTCTGACCAGATATATTTTTATCAAGAGGTAGGACAACAGATGGGAAGGCATTAGATTACTCCATGTTTAGGATACACAGATTTGTGTTCCCATAGAGATCCAAGGTCTGCATTGGACCTGCAGAGATAGAACAATGGAAGTTTTTAGTTGACTTTTTGCAGTGTAACTTCCTTTTTTATTTTGGATGCATTGGAAGAATACACATTTGGTTGGGAAGAAGGATGTAACCGTCAAGTTCTCCTATAAATTTGTGAGCGAATGCAGTTCATACAACATATGCCGCATGCATGGAAGTGGTTAAGTTGATCCAGCCAGACACCTGAATCCCTGTTTTTGTGGTCCCGTGCTGACCCCATACATAGCTGAATGAAGGGTGTGTCCATATTTTCCATTATGCATGCGGTCTGGGTCTACACACGGTTTCTCAGAAGATCCCTCTTCTATTCTGCTCATTGCATCACGACCATTTAATCAGATTTTACATTGCTTCCTTCATAACGTTGCTTTCCGTCACGGGAGACCAGTCATTTCTAGGTCGTCAACTGAAGGATGCTCCGGCTTGCAAAAATAAAATAAAAATGGTAAAACCATGAATGGATTGTAAACCAGTTAAATAAGTTAGGTACTTTGGGATCGGCTATAATGCTGTAATATGTGGTGGCACACAGGCATAGTCAAGGCGTCGAAAAGCGTAGGTTGTGCGTGGCATTGCTTCTCAGTCCCATTCACATCACTTGAGCTGAGTTGCAATACCGGACACAATCCATGGATGGGTGTGGCGCTATTTGTGGATGAAAGCATCCATGTTCATTTAGGCCCCTTTCACACGGGCGAGTATTCCGCGCGGGTGCAATGCGTGATGTGAACGCATTGCACCCGCACTGAATCCGGACCCATTCATTTCTATGGGGCTGTGCACATGAGCTGTGATTTTCACGCATCACTTGTGCGTTGCGTGAAAATCGCAGCATGCTCTATATTCTGCGTTTTTCACGCAACGCAGGCCCCATAGAAGTGAAAAGGGGCGCGTGAAAATCGCAAGCAAGTGCGGATGCGGTGCGATTTTCACGCATGGTTGATAGGTGACGATCGGGCTGGGGACCCGATCTGTATTTTCCCTTATAACATGGTTATAAGGGAAAATAATAGCATTCTGAATACAGAATGCAAAGTAAAATAGTGATGGAGGGGTTAAAAATAAAAAAAATTAACTCACTTGATCGCGTAGTTTCGGATCTCTGTCGTCTTCTGTAATGTAACACCGAACCCAAACCTGAACTTCAGTGATAAAGTCCAGGTTTGGGTCTGGGTACCAAACATGGCGATTTTTCTCACGCGCGTGTAAAACGCTTTGCACTCGTGCGGATAAATCGCGCATTTTACCGCAACGCACCCGCATCTTATCGGGCCCTCACACGCCACACTCGTGTGAAAGAGGCCTTAATCCTATACAGTTTATTTAAAGAAACACTCTGGCAAACACCAATACTGTTATGACTGGTGCAGGGCCTAACGCTGGCCAGAGACATTAGTCTAAAGTTGATTTAACAGGGACAATTTCAACCTCAATTTCAATGATCATTTTAGCCATTCGTTTAAAGGGCTTGTTCGCATCCGCGTCAGAGGCTTTGTTCGGAGGCTTCTGTCACAGATTCCATCCGAAAGATTGGACAAAAAAAGTCCTGCAAGCACACCTTTTTTTTTTTTTGTCTGGTGAAAAAACAAGATCCCGAACAGAAACTGAAAGGACTCAATGGAGTCTTTTCAGCGCCACCCATCTCAGTTATGTGCCGAATCCGGCACTTCCATTGTTTCCATTGTCCGGCTCTACTAACAGAGCAGAACAACAGAGATCTATGGTGGTGATGTGAACTCGCCCTATGCCTCCTGTAGTCCTAAAATGGGATTCGGGAAAAGTTCATCCTACTATAGAAAAGTAGACACAAAAATCTTATTCGATCCGACTTTGCCTATAACCATTTGCCCCAGTACAAGTCTCCTGGGGTTTTCTGGTGGTGTCCATAGGCATAAGGCCATAGAGTAATTTGGTCAACCCCTTTAAGCAAGCTTGTGTATGGTACCAAATAGTCGGCAATCTTCCAGTGCTAATATACCGTATAATACAATTAATGGAGGCCATGGGGATGATGACACCTATTTACCGGTAGTATATATTTTTTTCCCCCCTGACTAATGAAGCCTTGTTCACATTTTTATGTCCCTTTATTGACATTTCAGCCATGACCATGTATCTTTTTTTTTTTTCTTTGGTCCTCCGCGCGTTATCTGAATTTCACAGACCTGCTTAGCTCAAAATGAACTTTCCGAGCATCTCCTACCAATGGTCCGTGAATCACCGGCAGAACACTAATGCCATCAGTGTTGTATCGATTGTTTTTTCATGGAACCATAGACTTCAATGGTCATGTTGGGTCCACATCATGGACCAAAGCAGTGCATGTCTCTGTGAATTCACAGAAAACCACTGTTGTGTCAAGAAATACTTTAAAATCAATGGGTACATGTGCTATCCGTGGAAAACCTAAATGTGAACGAGGCCTGAAGCTGTGTGATTTTTATATATATATATATATATATATATATATATATATATATATATATATATATATATATATATATTTTTTTTTTAAATCCTGTTATTTCACTCTCCCTTATACGTTATGCACACCGGCTGTCTGAGGTTGCCGCGGCTTATTATTATTATTTTTTTTTGTGGCTTTGGAAAGGGAGGATCTGATGTTCAGGGCCTGGTGTTAAGCTGCAGGAATGTGTAGGATTATACAAGAGGCTGTTTGTCCTCCTCTAAAGTGGAGATGCTCTTTTTCATTGGTACGCGAGACGCTCCTAGACACGTACCTGTCGCCTTTCACTCGTGTGCACACTCCTTCTCCAGGGAGTAACACCTGTCTGAACCCCTGCAGACCCTGTGGCCTCATCTACGAGCCCTTCCTCCCCCCCAACTATCCTGTCACGATGTGGGCGAGGAGGAAAGAGCAGCGCGTCAAGCTACAGGTTTACCCATGTTTTATTTATATTTTTTCCCTTTTAAATCGCCGACTTTTCTGCTACTTTCCTTCAGGGTTGAGAGTGGGTGGCTGCGCATTGTCTCGGCTTCTCTAATGCTGAATGAATTAAGAGGATTTCCTGCTGGCGCTTGTAACTAATTGTGCTTCAGGATTTGCAGCCTCTTCTGTTAACCCCTTGGCTTCCAGGGAAGATATAAAATGCGCTCCAGGGATGAGAACGGGAAGAGTGTTAAGAGATTGGAAATGTTCACAACAATGATTTTGGCTGCCGAGGGGTTAAACACAAGAATTTTATATTTTGTGCGCTGCATTCCACGCGTTATAATAATAGGCGTTTATATTTAGTGCCTTTCTTGGTACAATTTGCATTACTTGGTGCGGCGTGTGTACTTTACCTTTCTGCTGTTGGTCACACCGCTGTGTGTCTGTACTTTGTATACAGAACTGAATATGGACGCATGTAAGGAAGGGTCTTGGGCTGGATTCGCATCACATTTTTGCCAAAGTGTACGTTAACAGATGCCTCAGATGGATGCCATACAGTGGCATCCAAATACCATAGGTTCATTGTAAAAAAATAAAGTATATGTTTTTACTAGGAGAGTTACATTTAGGGGAGAATATCTATCGTCATAGATTGTAAGCTCTTGCGAGCAGGGCCCTGACTCCTAGTGTTTCAGTTGCATATTAGCCAGTTACTTTTGTTTTTTACATGAACCCTATGAATTTGTAAAGCGCTGCGGGATATGGTGGCGCTATATAAATAAATTTTAATATTATTATTATTATTATTATTATTATTATGCTGCAAGTTAGCAGCCTACAGCGTCGTGTTACCTCCCTACAGCTTCAGATATTGTGCTGCTATACAAGCTCCTTGCACACGGCTGTGTTGTGGTCAGTTTTTTTTTTTTTTCACTTTCCAAATTTTCCTTGATATTTTATTATTATTATTATTATTATTATTATTATTATTATAAGTTTCATTAACTTTTAAGCAATATACACAGTATATTTTTTGTGCAAACCTAGATTACAATTGGAGGACTTCATTAAAATGTTTAGCCATTTCTGAGATACAGAAGTTAAAAATAAGTCCGTTTGCAAGCTGCCACCTTGTCTTCTTTGAATCTGACGGCTCATGTGTAGCTCTTATCGCTGATCTCCTGACCTCATAAACACATATTTAAGGGCTCTTTCACACTTGCGTTGCTCTGTTTCGGCATAGAGTTCCGTCGTCGGGGCTCTATGCCAGAAGAATCCTGATCAGGATTATCCTAATGCATTCTGAATGGAGAGAAATCCGTTCAGGATGCATCAGGATGTCTTCAGTTCCGGAACGGAACGTTTTTTGGCCGGAGAAAATACCGCAGCATGCTGCGCTTTTTGCTCCGGCCAAAAATCCTGAACACTTGCCGCAAGGCCGGATCCGGAATTAATGCCCATTGAAAGGCATTAATCCGGATCCGGCCTTAAGCTAAACGTCGTTTTGGCGCATTACCGGATCCGACGTTTAGCTTTTTCTGAATGGTTACCATGGCTGCAAGGACGCTAAAGTCCTGTTTGCCATGGTAAAGTGTAGTGGGGAGCGGGGGAGCAGTATACTTACCGTCCGTGCGGCTCCCGGGGCGCTCCAGAGTGACGTCAGGGCGCCCCACGCGCATGGATGACGTGATCACATGGACACGTCATCCATGTGCATGGGGCGCTCTGACGTCATTCTGGAGCGCCCCGGGAGCCGCACGGACTGTAAGTATACCGCTCCCCCGCTCCCCACTACTACTATGGCAACCAGGACTTTAATAGCGTCCTGTGTGCCATAGTAACACTGAACGCATTTTGAAGACGGATCCGTCTTCAAATGCTTTCAGTTCACTTGCGTTGTTACGGATCGGGCGGGCACCTCCGGCAAATGGAGTACACGCCGGATCCGGACAACGCAAGTGTGAAAGAGGCCTTAGCCATATTATTAGCAGCTTGATAACCATTGAGCTATGCTCGTTTATGAGGTCAGGAGATAAGAGCTACACATGAGCCAGGGGGACTGAAAAGAAACAGAAAGCCACAGTTTGCAACTAGACTGATTTTTAACCCCTGTGTGTCAGAAACAGCTGACATTTTTTTATTTTATATAAAGGTCAATAGAAAAACAGATTTATTTATTTTTAGCCCAAAACGAATAAAATGGAATCGTGAAAAAAATTGCCGCAAAGTTGTCCATACCGTTCAAAGTAGGGATTTTTGCATGGGATGATAATCGCCTGAATGATCGCTTCTAATCATTGACCGGTGTAAATATGTGCAGCGATGGAACGACAGAGGAGAAGTCTCTTGTTTGTCGTTGATGGCCTCTTTTATGGTGATGTAAAAATGTTGACGTAAAATTTACTCGCGTGAGACCAACATCTCCGTGTTGCTAGTAAAGCAATCGGCATGAAAGGGGCGGGGGGGGGGGGGGGGGGGAGAGCGAGTGATCGTTTGATCGAAAAGAAACACGTGACTATTGTAAAATATAAATCTTAGTCCTCCAGGTCTAAACGACTTGGTAAATCATCGCTCCGGCAGTCGTTACAGGCAGTTTATCTATCCGTGCAAAATGATCCTTACTCATAACCATTATAGCACTGTGCTGGATCTTGGTGGTTGCGCCAGAAGTCCCAGTGATTACACCGTATGTCTGTGCCCGTCAGCATTGCCCTGGTTCATTGTGTCCTCTGGAGTCTGTGCTATTATAGGAACTAGATTCTTTGGGATGTTGTAGACATTTCCTCTTCACCTGACTTTATCTTAATAAGGAAATCCTTTTCTTCATTTCACTTTACTGGATTATTATTATTATGGCCTCTTATTTTTAGAAACAATGTCAAAACTAGATTGCACAGAGTTAAAGGCCCTGATGGTTTAGTGAATGTATTGCGATCCCGGGGGGGGGAAATGGCTGCAAGAAACGGAAGGGGGGGGGGGGGGGTGCAGGACTGATGATTTGCATACATCTCGTCTATACAAGACGTGTGACAAATGGATGTATTCCATATGTAGAACATCTCTGTACAGACTTCTTAAACTTCTCATCGGCTATTGCTATTTCCAAGGTCACAACTTGGGCGGCAGTCTGGCACGTGGTGCGTGCATCCATCATTTGGGTTTTGAGGTGAACCATGGTTGATTACGTATGTTTTTGTGTGTAAGCAACTTTTTCGCAGTGTTAAATCTTAGCATTTTTATGTTTCACCCTCACGTAGGTGGGCAACCCAAGAGTGGAGCTGACTCTTTCAGAACTGCAGGATATGGCCTCTCGTCAACAGCAGCAGATCGAGAACCAGCAACAGATGTTGGTGGCAAAGGTGGGTACCGTAGGTCTACAGTCATATTATAAGGGGGTAGTCTGATCTAGAAAACCTAATGCCCTATTGGTTGGAATCCCCGTTGAGGATCTTCTAAATGACCTGGCACACTCCATCCATGAACAGAGCACTCGCCATGTGAGACTTGATTTCGACCGTGGTGTTGCTCTCCATGCCTTTGGCCATTACAGTGCTGGATATCTTGGTGGTGGGATACCCTATTAACCAAATAGGATTGGCCAGATATGAGAGTTTTGGAGTGCTTTCTTCTGTTTCTGTTGAGAAATATTTAGTGTTTTGACACAAGGTGAAATTTGCTGACGTGTGTACCCTGAACCCTGTAATTTAGATATACACAACGGCAATTTACATGATAATTGGATGCCGGCAGCATTTTTAATATTAAGATCCTGCTGCCGGTAATTGGGTTGTTTGTAATAACCTTCAGAATTACATAAAAGGTTTCACGTCAGACATTATTTCCAGATATTTTAAGTTCATTAGATTCTGACGACTTGCTGAACCAAGAAAATCCAGCATAGTGAGTCCAAATGAGAGGTGGTTCCTGATACTATTACTACTGGCCTATTTAGAGTCATAAGCTCATGACTAATCCGTGTCCAGTGACTATGTGGATCCATTAACAACTGGACCACTGGATGCCCCAGCTGAGCCCCTGCCAGAATCATTAGACCTTCTGCAGATTATAGGGACCTAAAGGAAAATACTACAGCAGGATATCCATATAGCGAGCGCGAGGGTACTATCTGTACCAATGTTATTTTCTGGGAGAGACAGGAAGGCAGTATTATCTGTACTAATGTCATTTACAGGGAGAGAGACAGGGAAGCAGTATAATCTGTACCAATATATCATTTACAGGAAGAGATAGGGAAGCAGTACTATCTGTTCCAATGTAATTTACTGGGGGCGAGACATGGAGGCAGTACTATCTGTGCCAATATCATTTACTGGGAGAGAGACATGGAGGCGGTACTATCTGTGCCAATATCATGTACTGGGAGAGAGACATGGAGGCAGTACTATCTGTGCCAATATCATTTACTGGGAGAGAGACATGGAGGCAGTACTATCTGTGCCAATATCATTTACTGGGAGAGAGACATGGAGGCAGTACTATCTGTTCCAATGTAATTTACTGGGGGAGAGACATGGAGGCGGTACTATCTGTGCCCATATCATTTACTGGGAGAGAGACATGGAGGCGGTACTATCTGTGCCAATATCATTTACTGGGAGAGAGACATGGAGGCGGTACTATCTGTGCCAATATCATTTACTGGGAGAGAGACATGGAGGCGGTACTATCTGTGCCAATATCATTTACTGGGAGAGAGACATGGAGGCGGTACTATCTGTGCCAATATCATTTACTGGGAGAGAGACCTGGAGGCGGTACTATCTGTGCCAATATCATTTACTGGGGGAGAGACATGGAGGCAGTACTATCTGTGCCAATATCATTTACTGGGGGAGAGACATGGAGGCGGTACTATCTGTGCCAATATCATTTACTGGGGGAGAGACATGGAGGCAGTACTATCTGTGCCAATATCATTTACTGGGAGAGAGACCTGGAGGCAGTACTATCTGTAACAATATTATTTACTGGGAGAGAGTCAGGGAAGCGGTATAATCTGTATCAATATAATTTACATGAGGAGATAGGGAGGCAGTACTATCTGTACCTACATCATTTACAGGGAGGCGGTACATCCATACCACTATCATTTTGCAGGAAGATACATGGAGGCAGTACTATCCGAATCAATATCATTTACAGGGAGAGACAGGGACACAGGATTATCTGTACCTACATGATTTACAGATAGAGAAAAGAAGGCAGTACTACTTGTACCACTATGAATTACAGGGTGAGACACTGAGACAGTTGTATTTGTGCCTACATCATTTACAGGCAGGAAGTACTATCTGTACCAGTATTAATTATATGGTTAGACAGGGAGGCAGTAGTATCTGTAGCGGTATGAATTATAGTCACAGTCTATGGACTCACAAAGTGTAGACCTGTACGTTCGGACAGTTGTGACTAATTCTTTTATAGAACGCAGCTTTTATTTGTCCTCTTCGCTGTCAGAGGTTCTCTGTTCACCGGCTGATTTGCTGTGCAGAATAAGCCGTGCCAGAAGCACTGACAGATTATTCCATGACCTTTCAGAGGTACAAGTGGTGTTTGCTGGCACAATTGGCGCCCTCTCCTATCTCTGCAGCTCTTCTCTGCTGCTCATCATAGTTAACATTTGTTTATCATCTCCAAGGACCCCTCCGCTCCTTATCTTTCGTTTACGAGACATAAGGGAGCCATTTTGTTGCCTCAGGAAGAAGACTGCATTTCTCAGGAAATGACCAGTAGAGGAAGCTACAGATGTGTGGGAATCCATGTTTACCTTCTCTATTGTCTGTTTTTTAACCACCGCAGTTGAGCTTTAGTTTCCCTGTTATCATTTTCCTGTCCTAAACTTCGTTTCTTCATCCGCACCGGCAGGAACAGCGCTTGCGTTATCTCAAGCAACAGGAGCGTCGTCAGCTGCAGACCGTCTCCGAAACAGAGAAACTTCAGAAGCTAAAAGAGCGAGTGGAGACCCAGGAAAATAAACTCAAGAAGATCCGGGCCATGAGAGGCCAAGTGGACTACAGCAAAGTCATGAATGGAAACTTGTGTAGGTTTTAACCTGTAACCTTTTAACTAAGAGGTTGTTTCATCTAGGAAATCCCATCATTGTCCAAGTAACGGTGGTCCAATTGTTATGACCCCCCCAACGACAGCCCTCTTCTTTTCTGGAGGCGGCATTGTTGGACTTGGTTAAAGTCTCTTATTCTGGATTTACATAGCCTGATGGAGCAGGCTATTATCGGGAAGGGTCGGTTCCTTCTTGGTAACTGCCTGGCTCGGTAGTGGAGTTGAAGAGCAGTATTTCCATGCAGCGATCATCTCCTCTGTGTGGGGACAAGCAATGGCTACTTCCCATCAATTGCCCTCATAAAGATTCATTGTTTCTGGGCAGCAGATCGCTGTTCACACAGCGCAATCTGCTGCCCAGAAACAATGATTGAGGTGTCTGCAGGAAAGATTGTTTCACCTGGAGAACAAGCGTTTGGCTTATTCATTGGATGATTTGCGCCAGCTTTACACGGTCAGATTATCAGTAACGAGCATATGAACGTTCATTCCTGACGGTTCGGCAGTGTAAATCCAGTTTTGTTTTTTTTTTTTGCTTTTTTTTTTTGTTTTTTTATGTAGTAAATCCACTTTAAAGAGGACCTTTCACTTGTAAAAACAATGTGAACTGAGTATGCTGCCATGTAGAGCGGCGCCCGGGGATCTCACTGCACTTACTATTATCCCCGGGCGCCGCTCCGTTCTCCCGTTATAGGCTCCGGTACCTTTGCTCTTTAAGTTATAGTAGGCGGTGTCTTCCCTTGTCCTGTGGGCGTCTCCTTCTCCTAGGCTGCAGCGCTGGCCAATCGCAGCGCACAGCTCACAGCCTGGGAGAAAAAAAAACCCCCAGGCTGTGAGCTGTGAGCTGCGATTGGCCAGCGCTGTGGCCTAGGAGAAGGAGACGCCCACAGGACAAGGGAAGACCCGCCTACTATAACTTAAGGAGCAAAGGTACCGGAGGGCATAACGGGAGAACGGAGCGGCACCCGGGGATAATAGTAAGAGCAGTGAGATCCCCGGGCGCCGCTCTATATGTCAGCATACTTAGTTCATATTGTTTTTACAAGTGAAAGGTCCTCTTTAAGGTCTAAAGGGTCTATCAGTTTAAAGGGAGTCTGACACCAGGAGATTTACTGATAAACCAGGCACAATGTCTTGTAGGACGAAAGGTCCCTTTACACGGGACGACAGAACAGCAGATTGTCTTCCTTCCCAACATTCGCTTGCTCGTCAGCGGAGGAGAGTGCTGCATTTACATGCCATCGCTCGTCCCCATACTGACTGGTTGTTTGCTGGCAGCAGATGCTGTTTACACAGCACGATCTGCTGACGGTAAACGATAATCTTTGTGTGCGCACAAGTTACTTATTACCCAGTGAATTAGCGTTTTGCTTGTTCATCAGGTAATCAGCGGCACATTTACACCGCCAGATAATTGGTAGCGATATTTGGGATTTTCACCCCGTCTAAAGGGCCTTTAACTCAGCTGTATGTAATAATACCTTTCACTTCTCGATCCTTTACTTCATTCTCCAGGACCTTTATGTATTTGAGCAGTGCATTGGGAGTGGGTCCACGCCACTCTGTGCACCCTTCTTCCTCTGTCAGTCAGTCTCTATCTCTATCTATCTCTCCTTGATTCACAGGACTAGATTCCTGTATAGTGATGTTGCCTGGACCTGTCAATCAAGCAGGAAAGGGAGGGCCTGGCAGAGGAAGTGGGAGGAGCAAGGATGCACAGTGTCTTGCCCCACCCTTTGAGCACATAACTTCTCATTTGCATATGGATTAAACATACTTTTTTCCAGCATGATGCAGCGGATTGCCAAGTGAAAGGTATGACCACATCCGGGTGAACTAGCCCTACAAGACGTTGTGCCTGGTTTATCAGTGAATTTCCTGGTGACAGGTTCCCTTTAAATGTTGAGAATTGTATTGAGAACAATATACATTAAATTATAGTGTCTTTACATCTCTTATGACCACCTGGGCTCACAAAGGTCCTACTAACCCTATCCACAAGCGTGACGGACATTGGACCGTCACTGATCTAATATTACTGGCATGTCCTGAGGGTAGGCCATCAGTATGTAATTTGTAATCCTATGGTAATTTAATATTTCAGTGTTTTCTGCAGTATGGGTTTGAGGAGGCAGGGGTTGGTTCTGCAGTAGGGGTGCTAAGAATTGGTCACCTAATTCAAAGTCAAATTATTTGCTTGCAACTAATTGTGAACCTGTGGTGGTTATAGAGTTCAGTGTATGGGAAGCCAGAGTGTATACTCCACCAAAACCCATGTGAAATGACCAGTATACTAACCCTGATGGGACCTGCTATAAAATATTGGACCGTCCTACACATCTTGTGTTATTCCCAATTCCAAGGATGCAGTGTATACCCATCTGCTGCTGGTCAGTCTTGGTGGCTGATGCCTATTACAGACTGGTCACATGTATAATTGTCACTATAGCAAAGGTCCAGCAGTGCCCCTTTTGCATACACATGGGCAGCACGGTGGCTCAGTGGTTAGCACCGGTGCCTTGCAGCGCTGGGGTCCTGGGTTCCAATCCGACCAAGGCCAACATCTGCATGGAGTTTGTATGTTCTCCCCGTGTTTGCGTGGATTTCCTCCCACACTCCAAAGACAGACTGATAGGGACCTTAGATTGTTAGCGTGATGCTAATGTCTTGTAAAGCGCTGTGGAATTTAGCAGCACTATAAAAAATAAATAAAGAGTTGCTTCTTCTGATGTCTACGTTGCATGCGATAGATTTCTACTAATGTTATTTTTATTACGATAGCTACAGAAATCGAGCACATCAGTGACATGTTTCAGGAGAAGCAGCAGGAGTTGCAGTCGGCTGTGCTGAAGGTGGAGCAGCTGACACTGCAGCTGGAGGACCTGCGGAAAGGAAAGTTAAATGGTTTCCAGGCTTATGGACAAATGACAGGTCCTGCCGCACTGGAGCTGAAGAAGCTTTATCAAGAGCTGCAGGTAAGTGGCCCATTCAGCTGGTACTATGATCATGTGCATGAACCTTTTGAAGAGGCTTTGTGGGACTATGATACTGGTGGAGGACTGTCTTCGAAATAGGCCATTAAAGGGGTATTCCAGTTAGAGAAAATTATCCCTTATGTGAAACTCCCGTAAAAATGAAGCGAGTGTTTTAGACCAGGCGCTCCGTCCATTTCAGGGAACAGGGCCCCCGTTCTCTTGATTGGTGAGGGTCCCAATGGTAGGACCCCCACCGATCTAATAGTTAGACCCTATCCGGTGGATAGAGGAAAACTTTCTGTAACCGCAATACCCCTTTAATATCATATTGGTGGGGGTCTGGCTCCCAACACACCTACTAAATAGCAGGCTGAAGGGTGCCAGTTTGGGCACTGCACTCCTTCATTGTGTGTGGGCATAGCATCTAGACATAATGTAGTGGGTGTGCCTGGATTACCGCGCAGTCCTGTTCACTTGGACGGGTTGCAGTACCAGTCACTGCCACTACAAAATACAGGACGCTGTGTATACTAAGCAATGAACTATATGTGGCGCTCACTAGTGTCGCCGGCTGATTTTGGTGGTGCCTGGAGTCAGACCCTCACAGATCTGATATTGAAGAACTTTCCTAACGATAGGCCACCAATACCAAAGTCCCAGACAACCGCTTTTGTCTCTTCCTGATAGGTTTCTCTACCATGGTGCCATGGGACGAGTAGGAAAATGTTATATATTCATGATTGTTCCAAATGCAAACACCTCCCACCTGCTCCTTACATGTTCGACGTTGCTGTCAAGCAGACTGGTTCCTTCATAACCAGCGACGGTTTCATGTGTATTCTAGATCAGAAATCGTCTCAACCAGGAGCAGAACTCGAAGCTCCAGCAGCAGAAGGAGCTGCTTAACAAGCGCAACATGGAGGTGGCCATTATGGACAAGAGGATCAACGAACTGCGTGAGCGCCTGTACAAGAAAAAAGTTGAGGCACGTCAAAAAGAAAACATTCCCGTAAGATTTATTTTTGAATCAGATAATTTTTATAACTTTTTCAAGAAAATTTGTTATACAAGTACAACAAAATTCCTGTCTCAAAACTTCAAAACTCTTTAATGACTTGTCCGAGAACAATTGAGCCATCTTACCCAACCCATATTGCTCCCATTGCTGCACTCCACTAACCTTGTTTAATTCAGAGTATAGGCAATTAGGCCATATAGGTGTATGGGCATTATACCCAGCAATATTCATCCTTTCTTTAGTTTTCCACCATATTTTATGTATCATGCTTATCAACGGATATCGAGTACCATGAGAATGAAATGATCCATCCTCCAAAGCTGACAATAAACAAGTACGATGTATCAAGTGCTGAATAATGCGACCCGCATTGTTCAATTGAGATTCACCCCCCCCCATCCTCTGAGATGTTGTAGCTGGGCTGCAATATAATAGGACCAAGGGTCTGGTACCGCCAAACCCCCCTGTGTTTTAAGCCGCTGAAGGGTTGAAAGTTTAATCCTAGGGACACCTCCCCTCCATATTAAATCTCTGAATACTGCGTTAACAGTGTTAAAAAACCTAAGCGGGATCCAGATCGGTGCATTATGGAGGCGGTATAGAAGTTTCGGCATTAATATCATTTTCAAGAGATTAACTCGACCAATTACAGATAAAGGCAATTTGCTCCAGGCCTGTATTTTTTATTCCGAAATTCAGTGAGCATTGGCACCAGATTCAGACGTTCATAGTCACCTAAATTTGCAGTTACCCATACCCCTAAATACTTTAAGGATGTCACCACCTGTAACCCTCCCGTCCCGTAAGATTTATTATTAACAAGGCGGCTTCTCTCATCGCTGCGCAGCGTCTTATCACTGAGTAGTGTCATCTTTTATCATTTCCTTCCAGTTTTTTGCTGGCAGGATAAACTGTTACTGACATGTTATCCTCTTCCCGTTACAGCTGAGTCGCATCAATGGAGGGCCATCCCCTCAGTCCACGTTATCGGCGTCGGGGCGAGTAGCAGCGGTGGGCCCGTATATCCAAATCCCAAGCACAGTGAACTATCCGCTGCCTGCCGATCCAGTCAAACCTCAGTCTCTCTCACTTGCTGCTAGTGGGACACAGCCGCGCTCCAAGTCTGGTAAGTCATTGCATCTAGAAATTTAAAGGGGGCGTCCATTGTGAACAGCCGCGGTTCTGACAATGAGCTGATTGTGGGGGATCCACTGTTGAGGCGCCCCATGATCATTTGGGAGCTTCACTTGGTGCCCCATGACATCAGTGGGTGTCTAAGTTTTGTCGGGACAGGTCAGATTCACTATAGTGACAGCAACTGTGGCCATCTGAAAGGGGTCCTAATTGGCACCCCTTCTGTTACTGGTATGCCCAGTGTTTGGCCATACAACCCCTGCTAAGTCAAACTGAAAATGTATTGGCTGTTTTTTTTTTGCACAGCAACTCCAGGAGATTTGCTGTCGGTGTAGGCAGGGTACATGGCTAGTAACACCTATGTATATTCATGAGCCGTCTCCTAGTGGTCCGTCTGCTCATTCACAATCATCTATATGTGAACTATCATCCTATTATGTGTATTATTGTCATCATGTTTTATTTAAAGGGAAAGTAAAGGTCTCTGTAGAGGTTAGTCCTGTCGCTGACTAGTAGAATATCCCTGGTTGGGGTTGCCACAGTTCTGTACGGTAATACGTGAGTCCGGATTGCTCTTTTTTATTTTCCTTTTTGCCCCCCCCCCTCATTGCCCTGCTGTTAACACTCCAAGATCGTGGTGACAGATTCCATTTAAAGAATGGAAGACGTATTACATACAGCGATTGTCGGGAGGGAAGCGCTCCTTCCCGACAATCGTCTGCTCGTTAGTGGAGGAGACTGCTGCTATTACATGCAGCGATCTCCTCCGTAGTATGGGGAGTAGTGATCGCTACTGCCACTCCCAGCGATCTGACATTGGTTAGGTAATAGATGCCAATTTTGGGAAAAATTTCCAAAAGCACCAGAATACTTGGCATGTCTTGGTCCCTAGCACCAGCAGTAGGCTCTTTCCCATTGAGATTAGTCAAGAAGCATGAAATGAATAAGGGAGATGAGCCGCCAGGGCCATAATTGTGGCCCAGACTGTCCTTCTTCATACCCCTCCCTTATGTTTCTAGTAGTCAGAGACAAGGTTGTCAGTGTAACCTCAGTGATGGCTTCCAGGGTCTGATACTTTCCCTTTCGGTTTCTTTACCGATCTGACACCATATCATGACGAGTGCTGTTATTTATTTCTTGTACTTTTACCACTGTTTCTGTGTGCTTGTTCTCACCTCACTCTTCTTTTTGCATCCTAATGTCTTGTCCTGTGTCTTGTATCTCCTCTCGGTCTTCGTGTTTTTTTTTTTCTTGTTCCTCTTTCCGTGATGTGTTTTTTTTCCTCCTGACAACGGGGTGGTCGCCTTGTTCTACCTGTCGTCCTCCACTAGAGGGAGACAATGAGTATGTGAAAAAATCTCCAGGTCCCTGGAAGGTTTCAGATTTAGACATTGGAGTGGATCCCGTGCGGTCATCCTCCACCTCCTGTCTTCAGTCTTCTGACCACAGTGTCTTCCACCAGGCACCTGGCCTCTCTGACACCCTGAACAGTGAGTCTGCTCAGCAGGAATTCTTACTGTCTGCTTGCCAATCGCACCCGATCTTCTCACGTTAATACTCCTGTAATTTTACACACATCCTGCATAATACATTTTTTCAGTAGATTTGTTAGTCGAGCATTACAGTCTGCTCCTAGATAACACTGGCACCTTTCACCGGATTCTATTAGTTGAGATGAGGCTACTTTCACACTAGCATTTTTCTTTTCCGGCACTGAGTTCCGTCCTGGGGGCTCAATACCGGAAAAGAACTGATCAGTTTTATCCCCATGCATTCTGAATGGAGAGCAATCCGTTCAGGATGCATCAGGATGTCTTCAGTTCAGTCTTTTTGACTGATCAGGCAAAAGAGAAAACCGCAGCATGCTACCGTTTTATCTCCGGCAAAAAAAAACTGAAGACTTGCCTGAATTTTTTCCCATAAGAATGTATTAGTGCCGGATCCGGCATTCCAAATACCGTAATGCGGGAACCGTCCTTCCAGTCTGCGCATGCGCAGACCAATAAAAAGGTGAACAAAGTAAATGCCGGATCCGTTTTGCCTGATGACACACCGGAAAGACGGATCCGGCATTTCAATGCATTTTTTTTGACTGATCAGACATTTTTAAGACTGATCATGATCCGGATCAGTCTTACTTAATGCCATCAGTTGTCATACGTTTTGCCGGATCCGGCAGGCAGTTCCAGTGACGGAACTGCTTGCCGGATCTCTCTGCCGCAAGTGTGAAAGTAGCCTAAGTACCTGTACTTGCTGATGCTGCCACCCTGCCTGTTTTGTTAAAATGGCGTTCCTACGCCACGCTGCCCCTCCCCCACCTGGTATTATCCCCGCTCAGTATGCAAATACTGAGTATCGGAGCAATGGGGCGAAGACTAAGTCTTTCTCTGTGGGCGTCTCCTTCTCCCCTGGCTGTAGCGCTGTCCATTTGCAGCGCAGAGCGTCACAGCCAGGGAGTTTTTTCTCCCTGGCTGTGACGCTCTGCGCTGCGATTGGACAGCGCTACAGCCAGGGGAGAAGGAGACGCCCAAGTACAGGTACTTATCTCAATGAATAAAATCCGGTGAAAGGTCCTCTTTAAGAGAACAGACATGAGCGAGAAAAATCCTGCACGTGTGCCTGTAGTGGTCTCGCCCGCCTCGCCTCACTTTTCTTCGCACATTGAAAGTCTATTTATGAATAATATCATGTCGCTGGCCGATTTCAGTTTCACTTACATATGAGCTTAAAGGGGTTGTCCGGGCATGTGTCCTGACATCCGACGTATAGAGATGCGACTGCTCACTGTCGGACTGGTCTTTTGTACCGATCACCCTTATGTAAAGCTCGGTTCATACCTGCGTTACCTTCCTTCAGGTTTCCATTCCTTTTTTGACAATCTGACCTAGCCATTATACTTGGTGATGTCAGATCAGTCATGGATCCTGTAAAAGAAAAAAAGGAAGTCGCCGGGCCAGCATGAACAGAGCCTTACTTAAACTTTTGCTCATATTTTGTGGAACCGTTATAATGGCCTGCCAGCATGTGCATACAGCTACCCAATGGCGGTGATCTAGATCCGTAGATGTCGATATCATGGCGGTATACTATAGAGAGTCCGTACCCATGTGTTTCCTGTTTCTGTTCTGGAGACCTGGTTCTTAATTGAAATTAAACCCAATTGAATTATCTTTTTAATAGGCCTCTTGACCTTCTTTCTGCTGCCATTAATTGATGTGAAAACTGGGGCAGCGAGAAGCGGTTCTGTTGTTGCATTCACCAGGGACACCAGGATTAACCAGACCATTTATAAACTGGAACTGGTGTGCATAGAGGTTCAGGGAATGCACACGGCACCCTATGAAGAACAATACAGTGCAAAACTGGGATGAATATGGCAGTAATAGTTAAAGGGGTTGTCCGGTAACTGATATTGATGATCTATCCGGAGGATAGATAATCAGTATATGATCGGCGGGATCAGGGACCCCCGCCAATCAGCCCTTCGAAGAGATCGGGCACTCAACGTGACATCGCCGTAAATCATCAGACACATGGCCTAGTTGCAGATCAGCCCCATGTGAATGAAGGGGGTTGAGTTGCAATACTATGTACAGCGCTGTACGGGAGCAGGCTGCGCTCGCAGAGCTCAGAGGGGACTGTGGCAGCTCCCTGGAAAAGCCGATGCCGGGACTCGGACCCCACCGTTCTGATAATGAGGACCTATCCGGAGGATAGGTTATCATTATCACTTCACAGATAACCCCTTTAAGTCCTTGCCCTTCTTTGCCCTCAACTCAAATTGTACTTGAGCTGAAGCCCTGAGATGTGTCCGACAGACTTGTCACAAGGGACTAGACGCCTGACAACTGAGAAGATTGGGTAGTATATCTGTAGCAGCCAGTCTGTGTCCCCTTGTCGTCTTAAAGGGGTTGTGCTGTGATATTTATTGATGGCCTGTCCTCTGAACAGATCACCAATATCTGATCGTTGGGGTCCAACACCCAGCCCCCCCGGCCAATCAGCTGTTTGAAGAGGAGTCACTCCATGCGAGCAAGTCTGTCCATGGCAACCCCTACCCATGACCCCCGTTAGGACATATGGACATCTCTGAGGGAGACGTCATTGTGTACAATGTAATACTACATTTGCCAGGATCAGGTCACCGAATATAAACGTATAGTACATTGTCCATATGTTTATCATACATACCATTCGTCACATAGGTAAATCTTTAGAGTCCATTCACACGTCCGCAAAATGGGTCCGCATCCGTTCCGAAATTTTGCGGAACAGGTGCGGACCCATTCGTTTTAATTGGGGCCGCAAAAGATGCGGACAGCACACTGTGTGCTGTCCGCATCTGCACTTCCGTTCCATGGCCCCGCAAAAAAAAAATAGAACATGTCCTATTCTTGTCCGCAGCCACGAACAAGAAAAGGCATTTCTATTATAGTACCGGCCATGCGTGGTCCGCAAAATGCGCAACGCACATGGCTGGTGTCTGTGTTTTGTGGACCGCAAAACAGTTGGGGACGTGTGAATGGACCCTTTAAACTGCACCAGTGTCACTTGTACGTATAGGGATGATTTAGATTTTGAGAACATAATCGCCAATGCTTCACGTATGACAAAGCTTTTTTTAACCACATAATCACAGTAATTCATGGGGATGTAATTTTTTTTGCCACTAATCGCTCCCTAGCTTTGGTAATTGTAAGATCATCTGAATATTCTGGGCAAGATTGTAACATGGAAAATGTAGCGTTTCTCCCACACGTTCACACAATCCTGACTTTTCAGGTAACGATGCAAACTGGCCGACGCTGAAACAAAGCACAATGACCATTGTGAAGACTCCTTCGCTCAGCTCCTCAGACTGGAACGAGTCAAGTATGGAGCCCGGCTTCAAGACCGCACCTATATCCAGCCAGCCCTTACCCTCCGCCGCTGTAGGACCCACCGAGAAGTTGGTGAGTCTTCCACCCTTCGTTACTATACAATTTAAAGAATAAATATCAGAAAATTCTAAATCCAGTTCTTGGTCCTGGACACTATACTTTGGATGAATATAAGCACCAGTCCTAGCCTGGGCTGTCATCTCCCTCATCTTCACCAATAATATACGTTTGATAGATCATAATGTGAACATTAATGGTGGTCGTGGGCCATCCTAATTCTTGGCAAAAAGAATTCAAGCCATCAAGAGTGTGTCAAACCTAAAAGGTTTTTCCAGCCTCCTGATATTGATAACCCATCCTTAGGGTAGGTCATTAATACCCGATTGAGGGCACGTCACCCCACCGATCGGCTGTTCCCTGCAACCTCCGGCGCTGGAAATAGCAATTTGCATGGAACAAGTGGTCTAGTGGCCATGCTGGGTTACTGCAGCTCCGCTCCCACTAAAGTAACCCTTTACGGCCTCTACACTTTGAATGGAGCAAGAAGCACGGCTCTGTTCAAAGTGCTAGTTCCAGCGCTTGAGGCTGCAGGAAACAACTTATCGGTGGAGGTACGAGGTCCCCTACTGATCGGACCTATACTGGGAATAGATCATGAATATCAAGAGCCTGGAAAACCCAAAACCTAAGTTCCCTGGCCTCTACTTTTCCCTCATGAACGTGTCGGACAGAGCGCATTACGCCAAAGATGCCATCAAATCCCTCACCCCCAAGTCATAGGAGGTTGATTTCTAAGCTTATGGTTGTGTTTTTGTTTTTTTTATGTAGTCTGGGGATGCTGGGAAGTTGCCATCTCCAATGCTTGGGTTGAGCAAGTCTATGCCACATAATTACGGCATGTACCAGGGTCCACTTCCATTGAGTGCTACAAATTCTTTGGAAAGGAGGAAGGATGGAAGTCTGCCAAGACCTGGGTCTGGATCCACCACCCGCCCACGGCCCCTTCCACTACCAACGACGAGTAACGTCCACCCTCCGGGTTCCTCACAGCTGATACAACAAAGAATCTCTGTGCCCCCGAGCCCTACCTACCCGCCATCCTCTTCCCCTATGTTTCCTGGAACAGACACTAGACCGGACCCTCCTCTAACTGTGGCCATACGACCTTTCTTGGCAGAAAAAGGCGCAAGGCCTCAGTCCCCAAGAAAAGGGCCACAGACAGTGAACTCCAGCTCTATTTATTCTATGTATCTTCAACAATCAACTCCACCAAAGAACTATCAACAGGCGGTATACAACACCCTGAACAAATCTGTCAAAGCAGGTACCAAGGACTCATGTGTAATTATATGTCTTTTTACAGGTCTTCTCTAAGACGTCTTCATATTAGGTTGATCCAGGAAGTGTGTCTCTCAGTAGAACAATTTACCAAAAATGCTACTTTTCTGCACTGCTGTAGGTACAAATTGCACCCATTTTTTCAAAGATGAGGTCCATGACTGCAGTATCTCCACCAGATGGATGATAATTCACTGCAATACATTTCTGAGTATTACAAGGACTAATCCATGAAATGGGAGCGGGGCTCAAAAATATAGAAAAGTAAGACAAAATGTTCAGAAAAATTACTACAAAATTTGAAGGAAAAAAAAAACCCATACACAATGTTTTATTATTATTATCAAAACAGTTCTATTCAGCTATTCATCACAGTAAATCCATCTTAAAATGGCGCCCTTATAGGGCTTTTCCAGTGCATACATTTGTTTTTAAAAAAAAAAGCTACAAGTCAGAGTGAGTTAAAAATAAAAAAGGATTGTTCTTCTCTGCAATCCCCTCTACTGCTGTTCCGATGCTGGTCTAGTCCCTGATGTTGTGCACTTTCTTTCTGTCCTCGTTCGACACACTGAAAATGCAAGGAAAGGCCCAATAAGCCAATCTCCAGCATTTCCAGTTAATCAAGCCAGGAAAGGAAGTAGAGCGCAGTGGTGACCAGACCAGCAATGGAACAACAATGGCGGCTTTTGTGGGGGTTGAGAGTAATCTTTCTTTTTTTATTTTAACACACGCTGACCTGTTGTATTTTTGTTTAAAAAAAAAATCGGGAAAACCTTTAAAACTTAAAAGTCCACAAAAAAGCATCCCTAAGAAGTTAATGCATACCTGACTTTTCAAATTAGAATTAGAATAATGGCTGTGCTTCTTTGTCAATCATAACTTTGAAGGAACAGGTCTTTTTGGGCTTCCCTAGTGTTTCTTTCAGCCATATTATTCCCTTTTTCAGATTCCTAGCTAGATGCATTTCACTCAGAAGCAGGGGGTGTCTACCTTCTGTGAAATCTGCCAGCACTGTACTGCTGTGACATCCTTTCCCTTACTTCCCACTATGTTTTCAGCTCCGGAGATCACACTTACAAACAGGACGCGCTCCTATAATCTTCAAAATCTGTGTAGAAGCAGTTCTTTTGTCAGTTTTTTAGCTAGTTATGACATCCCCATTTCCTGTGAGCCATCTCCGGTGTCTCTCATTACTAGGGACGGATCTTGCCTGACGACAGGCAGTGAACTGCAAATGAGCTGAAGGTCAGACCCCTAGTGGCCATGACTTTACAGCTTTTTTTTCAGGTGGATGCAGGCATCGTTTTTTAAATGAAGCGATTTAGAGATTTGCTAGTTACCCCATTCTCTATTAAATTAAATGAAATTGTGGAATCATAGTGGGATTGCCTCAATCAGTAGTGGAAATAGAGTGACACTGCAGCACAGTCCATAAGATTGTGGCTATGCCCGGTACTGCAGCTCATTCAAATGAACCCTTGACCTATCATACACTGATGGCTTATCCTAAGTATAGCTCATCAATGTAATGGCCTAGAAAACATTGTGATTATAACTGCTAGAAAAGCTGCTATGATTAATGTGATATGCCCTCGAGAAGGTTAGTCTTCTGTATTAATGAGTTGTATTTTTGTGTTTCAGTATATGGGAAACCAGTTGTCCAGGCCTGTTCATCCAACTCTTCACCCCTTCCGTTCCTTCATTCTGGACCTCCTCCTAATGCTGAGAAAGAGGGAGAGACTGTTCCTCCTCCAGCTGAAAATACTGGTGTGGAAAACATACAGCGTCCATTGAGCCCCACCAAACTGACCCCAATAGTGCATTCACCTATGAGATATCAAAGTGATGCAGACTTAGAAGCCCTTAGGAGAAAGCTTGCCAATGCACCAAGGCCTCTGAAGAAACGGAGTTCTATAACTGAGCCAGAAGGTCCCAGCGGACCCAACATACAAAAACTACTTTATCAGCGGTTCAATACTCTGGCTGGAGGAATGGAGGTTGCACCTTTCTACCAACAGTGCAACTCGCAGGACTTTGGCATTTTGGCCGACGTGGACAATGGCAACACTGGGACTAATGGTAACATAGAAGAGGCAGGTTCTCTGCAAACAGCTGCCGTCCCTTCTACCCTTCCTCTTCCCCAACCTCCTCCACCACCACAACAACCACCAGAACCACAGATCTCACCAGATGACAATGACAATAAGGTTTGTTCACCCATCACTGAGGAAATGATAAGCAGTGAGCTTATAAACCAGATCTCGGACACTACAGAAGACAACAACAATAATCCAGCCATTGTACCTTCTGTTGAGAAGACTCCTAGCCCTGTACTTGAAGCAGCATCTCCGGTGAAAGAGGAAGTACCTTCACCAGCCAGGGCTCCATCACAGACTGTTTCTGTAAGTAGACACTTGTAGATCTGGAATTTAATCATAATTGAAATAATACTGTTACAAGTGGTCAATGGCCAGGGCTATTTCCTTAATTTTAAAATGTTGCTATAATATTTCCTTATTCTCCATACTTGGTCTAGAGAAGCATTAAGATGAAGAGTATGAAAGTTAATTTACTCTTCACCATGAGGTTTGTATGAGGACAAGGAGACTAGAATTATGGCAGTCATTTACTTCGTCCCTGCTATAGGAGCAGATAATTTAGCCACACAGGGTCTTACAAGCTGTGTGGCCAGTTAAGATAGTGTTGAGGCTGCTGTAATCACACGACTAATTTGAGATTTATTTAGGGGTGTATTAAAAGGTGAGCGGTAAGTGTAATGTGAGCTAAGATGCTTGCTGAACCTGTGACCATGGCTTCACTTGTTGGTCTTTAACATGGCAGACTATTACAGCTATTTCATGTTAGTGAAAGGAGGAAAAGGACATCTGTAGCACAAACACATGAGCTTTTAAGGGGAAAGCTTTACCAAGGTACTGCATATGAGGATGTCCGAGCACTGTGAAGCTTCCTCCATTAGTTATGACATAGCTGCTCCATAACAGACACCTGAATCCCACCAGCGCCATTCCTATAGTAGTAGTAGTTTTCATTGTTGAGCGTGACTAGCCTTAATTTTCATCTGCCTTTCCACGTCTATTTGATAACCCAGAATCTGTCAAACTCAGAGCAAAAATTTGATTTTGAATGTGTTGCTATTTAGAACAGATCCACTGTAGTCACAACAGTCAGGCATCTTAACCAGTCAACTGGTGTGACCACACTGTACAGTCAAGTATCTGCACAACCTTCTAATTGGGCTTCCAGACCTTGTCTGGCAGATCTTTAGTAATAGGTCTGTATGTATTGTCTGGAAAAACAGATGTTCCCGGTTTATCAGACACACCGCTCCTTGCATGGACTTTTTAGTGGAGCGATGACTGCTTTGACAAGATTGTTCCGAGGCAAGAGAATTAGAGGTGGAGAAACTTGGAGACCACCGCCTTAGATGATAGATCTAAGGCTCTTTTCACATCTGTGTTGAAGGCTCCATTAGGAGCCTCTATTTCAGATTCCATCACATTTGATGGAAACTATAGCGTGCAGTGCAGACCCATGACCCACTCTTCTTTTTGTAATGAGTGGTTGTTACAGTCCGATCCTTCTACAGGCAAAAAAAAAATAGAAAAAAATTGTTTACAGATATTTTTTTCTGTGTAGATTGGGACAGAATCAGCAGAGACATCTCATTATCGTTAAAGGGAACCTGTCACCATGAATATGCAAACAGTCTGCAGGCAGCATGTATTTTATTAATTGAAACATCTGCTCTTTCTGTACTTAGCTGTCCACATGACTCCAAAATATAGGAAGAGCAGATTGCACTGCATATTCCTGGCGACATGTTACCTTTAAAGATCAGGGGATTGAAAGGAGTTGTCTAGTTTCAGGAGGAAACCAGGCAACACAGGGGATCTACACGCGGTCATTACTTACCTGGCGGATCCTATGCTGCTGCTCCGGTTCTTCCTTTTTTTTTACCCCGCTGCAGTGGTGATGATGACCGCTACAGGCTATTACTGGCATCTTTGGTGCACTACTGAGGTCAGTGACTGACAGCAGCGGCCACGTGTTGCCATTATCTCACCGCTGCAGTCATATAAACCGATTCCAACAAGACACAAACTACCAGGTAAGTTGTGATTACTTCTTTTATTGCCTCCTGAAACCAGACAACCCCTGTATTGACCGCTCCGCCAGGTAAGGCAGGATAGTAACTCTACGCAGGTAAGGCCTTATTTCTACCCTGCCACTCCTTGGTGTCTGGAGAGGTACTATACTCCATCTCTTCCTGGAGACTTTTAGTCAATAGACTATTTTCATAATCTCCCATTCATTGCAGCTGCCAAAAAACAAACACCCCCTGCTGCAGAGTCTATACAAAATCTAAAACATTCATATTCCGATGCTGCTGTATTGTATCCTCTGCAAGCCATTTCCCTAAAGTATCCTCTGTTTCCTCTAGGTGAAACGCACAAATCTGAAGAAACCGAACTCTGAGAGGACAGGACATGGACTCCGAGTGAAGTTCAATCCTCTGGCTCTGCTTCTCGATGCGTCTCTAGAAGGAGAGTTTGACCTTGTTCAGAGGATTATATATGAGGTACGGGCACTTCCCTATAGCTTAAAGGGGTTTTCCAGCTTTTTATAAGTTTTTGACATCTCCCCCCTCTTATCCGGACCTGTGGACTTTAGCATGGACTGGGAACTGAGTGCCACTGCAACCAATGGACGCAGCGCCGACATTTACCCCAAGGGGCAGGTAACCCAGTGATATATCCCCCAAGCATTCGGACTGTGGCCGGAATTTAAAAACTTACAAAAAGCTGGGCCACCCCATCACAGACAATGGGGGTATATCGCTAGGATATGCCCCCATTGTCTGATAGGAGTGGGTCCCACACCTACGCCGAGAACGGAGCGGGGAAAGGCGGCGGAGGGTGCACTGGCTCAGCTATTGCCGTCGACCCCATAGAAATTAATGGAAGCAGTGGCCGCGCTCCCATTCACTTGTATGGGGAGAGTGCTTGGCGCTGGCCCCGCTCCGTTCTCTGCATAGGTACGGGTCTCGGAGGTGGGAATACCCCTTTAAAGATATTAACATATGGTCATGGATGACCAGTGCTGGATCTGACCACAGATATAAATATGAGTGGAAACTTCCCTGACCGATCTGTAAGGTGGGTGCAGTGCTGACGAGCTGGGCTTTTTATTAAGGCTGATTTGTATTGTTACACACACGAGATAAGGAGGTCCTAAACATGAACACCAACGGGAAATCTTCTGTTGGTCAGAAATCTTCTGCTCAGCGGTTTCTCAGCCTTGACCAACTCTGCCCTTTATACAGGTGGAGGATCCCAGCAAACCCAATGATGAAGGAATCACGCCTCTACATAATGCTGTGTGCGCCGGGCACCACCACATCGTGAAGTTCTTGTTGGACTTTGGTGTTAATGTGAATGCGGCTGACAGTGATGGCTGGTAAGTGTTCTAGAGGGAAGTAATCCTCTGAAGCATTCTGAATCGTAGGGTATGTTCACACTGCAGATTTTTCTGCATATTCCGTGCTGAAATCCATTTAGAATCAGGTCCACAATCTGCCTCACATCGCAGCCAACGGGAATCTGTTTTGTGGTTCCTATGGCATGGATTAGAAATCTGAACGGGGATCAATTTACGGGCAGATACAATAGCATGTATAACTGAAAATCCACAGCAAAATTCATGGGTCAGTCTCAGATTTTTTTCCCCCCATGGAAAAATCTGCCTTTTGAACATACCCTAGGTGACCTGAATCACAGTATAGGTGAGGCTGAATATAGTTACTGTGTGACACTTTCCTAGTTTAAAGTCCAAACCCTACGTTGTTGCAGCAGCACAGTGACCTTCTCCACTGCCCCTGCATCCTTTACCATATCCACCAGGTGGAGCTCTTGCTTGTCTTTCTGCACTCTATAAAACGCTGAAGTACTGTTGTGCACTAAAACCTAGGTCAACCATACCTTTATTGCCATCCCCAGAAAATGAACTAACTTGGACCCAGTTCCTTCCCTTTGGGCTTACAGGTCCATTTTCTCTGCCTGCAAGGTCACTGATCCCCATCCCCTGCATCCAAATCTTAGGCTCCTTTCACACTTGCGGCAGCAGGGTCCAACAGGCTGCCGTGGATCCGTGCTAATGCTAGCCCACCGTGCCGTTGGAAGTCCGCTCCGGCCCCATACACTATAATGGGGGCAGGCCGGAGGTCCAGCCGCAGCTCGGCAAACGGACAAAAACCGCAGCATGCTGTCGTTTTTGTCTGGCCGCCTCTCTGCATGTTTGCCACGCTGCGCCCCGCCCTCATTATAGTGAATGATGCCGGAGTGGACTTCCAGCGGCACGGTGGGCTAGCATTAGCACGGATCCACGGCAGCCTGTCGTCCCCCCCCCGGTGGATATTGCAAGTGTGAAAGTAGCCTTACACACTCAAGTCGTTTTGCAAATGCAGTCACCTGTGACCCTGCCAGTGCCCAAAATTGTATAGTCTCATCCCTCAATATTTCCTACAGAAAAAAAAAAAAAACTCTGCCCACTGTCAAGAAAATGGAAATGTTTTGCAGAAAAATTATTATATTTTTAGAGCACTGAAGAACCCAAGGGCATCAAATAATGCCGACCCACTGAGCTCCATGGACTCCCTTTTATATTTTCTAATATAGATTATAAGTACTTAATACTCATTACGCAACCTGATTCTTATAGAGCAGGTAATAACTGTTTAAGGGTAGCATTGAGCAGGAATCGCGCGTCTACATAGGCACTATGCCGGGGGGGGTGCAGGCCGCATACAGCCAGAGTCCGGGGGCAGTGATTACATTTGCACACATCGCAGTTTACTAGGTCATTCGTCTCACTGCTCTTTTTGTTTCGCTCCCGTCAGGACTCCTCTACACTGTGCAGCCTCGTGTAACAGCGTCCACCTCTGCAAGATGCTGGTGGAGTGTGGGGCGGCCATCTTTGCTACCACAATCAGTGACATTGAGACCGCTGCAGACAAATGTGAAGAGATGGAAGAGGGATATATTCAGTGTTCTCAGTTTCTTTATGGTAAATTGAACATTTTTCTTCTTCTTCTATACGTAACTGTTACAGTTCCTGTGGATGTGCCATAAATGTCTATGGTGACACATTGTGAGACACAAGATGTCATCTGTGGTTTTCTAAAATCTGCAGCTGGAAGGGGTGAGGTCCCAGCTCACCTCTTCTGACACGTTGTAATAAAAGTTTACAGATACATCAAGTGTAGACCAACATAAAATACAAAACTACCAACAAAGAGTGAACCTATCCTAATTTTTTGGACAATGCGGTGAGGTCGAACACGCAAGACCAAACTCTGTGGCTAGGCTTGGCTGTGTCCATCCAGCTGCACCACATGGCCCTAACCTAACAGAGATGAAGAATCACATAATCATTTGTAGGGCTACTAGAATATACCTTTGTAAATAAATGCACATGTGCAGGGTCCTTTTTAAAGGGGTTCTACCCTTTGCATAACCCCTTTAACCTCAGGAAATCTTCTGATATTAATGGCCAATTAGCTGTTTGAAGAGGCTGTTGTCCCAACCATTACTGCTCTCCAGTAATCGCTGCAGCCTCTGCACAGCTTACCAATCACTGCGGCTTTGCTTGGTACTGCGGCTGAGCCTCATCCACTTGATTGGGACGGAGTTGTGCCTCGGCAATGTGACAGATGTACGGTAAAGTGACTGGCTTATGAATTGGTCTAGGTACCGATGGAGCGCTGCAGGCTCTTGGAACTCTGACCCCCACAGATCTGATATTGATGTCCTATCCTCAGGAAAGGTCATCAAAATCCCAAGTAACCCCTTTAAGCTATTTACAGCTGATCTCTGGGGGTTCCAGCAGCAGAACACCATGTGATCGGTGGGTGGAACGTAACATGGTTCAGTTTCCCTGCAGCGTCATCACAGGGCAAAATAAACATTACACAGTTCCAATTGAAATCCGTTGTATATGTAATGCCTTGATGCATCACGTCCCATAGAGTAGATATTCTTCTTAGTCCTCATTGACACGACCGTTGTTCTGGTCCGCATCCGATGCTCCGTTCCGTGGCCCCAAAAAAAAAAAAAAAAAAAAAAAATGCCTATTCTTGTCCGCAAAACGGACAAGAATAGGACATTTCTACAATGGGCCGCCTGTTCCATTCCGCAAATTGCTTAAGGCACACGGACGACTTCCGTGTTTTGCAGATCCACAAAAAACGGAACTGTTGTGTGCATGAGGCCTTAGCCACACCCTCTTCCTTTTTTCAGGCCCATCATCCTTCAGCCAAAGCAATGTCCTCAGACTTCCTTAATACAGTATTTAAAAATTTGTTTTGCAACCTAGACAAAGCTTTCCCACATTGAACATGAACAGGATACATTGGTGTTCATTAAAGTGACCCGTAATAACCGCAGACCGCCTTATTGCATACAGGTGTTCAGGAGAAGCTAGGCGTCATGAACAAAGGCCTGGTGTACGGCCTGTGGGATTACGAAGCACAGAACCCTGACGAACTGTCATTCCGAGAAGGCGATGCCATTACAATCCTAAGGCGCAAAGATGATGCAGAGACAGACTGGTGGTGGGCACGTCTGAACGATAAGGAAGGATATGTGCCTAAGAACCTGCTGGGGGTAAGACTAAAATCTGCTTTTTTTTAAAAAATAGTAATATACTGAAATTCTGTGAGTTACCTGTTGGGTACACGAAGAAAACTTGTATATCGGAGCTCTCTGATTACAGAGGCAATCAAACAAAATGTCAGAACGAGACGATTGTACAGAAATGAGCCACAGTGCTGTGATAGGGGTGACGAGGACCCCTAGCCATCGACACACTGCCCAACTTCCACTTTTACTTGACCCAGCCCACACTAGCTTCATGTGAATCGGCAGGGATTGGCATGAAGCTTTCGGGTACATGCACATGGCAGTGTAGTCTGTGCAGATTTTTTTATGCCGTTTTTACAGTGTTTCCTCGCCAAATCCGCGTGCATTTGCCCCAGATCTAACCCCGTGCATTGCAAAGGGTGACATCTGCAGTGAAAATCCGCACAAAAAGTTGACATGCTGCAGATTTCAAAATCTGCACCACCGGTCAATTTCTGCGCAGAAAAAGTCCACACAGTGTAGACGATTTAGCTGGTACTGTATTAGGACCATCATTTTGGTCTGTGTCCACACTAGTTTCTATGGGTCCATGAAAAATGTCATCCGTGCTGTCCACATCCGGTTGGCTGTTCTGCAAATTATAGAACATGTCCTATTTAGATACATTTTGTGGACAAGAATAGGCATTTTTTCAGATGGGAGTAAGAAAATTACAGAATGCACACGGCCGGTATTTCACACGTCCGCAAGTGTTTTGCGGTCAGCAAAACATGGACATCGGCCATGTGCGTTCCACATTTTGCGGACCTCACATGGCCAGCACTAAAAATGCCTTTTCTTGTCCGTGGACAAGAATAGGACATGTTGTTATATATTTTTTTTTGCAGGGCTGCGGAACAGAAGTGTGGATGTGGACAGCACATTGTTTGCTGTCCGCATCTTTTCCAGCCCCATTGAAGATGAATGGGTCTGCACCCGTTCCGCAAAATGGCGGAACGGGTGCAGACCCATTTTGCGGACGTGTGAATGGACCCTTACACTGTGGCCTTTCCTCACTAAACCTATGCATTATATGCATATAAACTTAAGATGGTGGAGTTCACACTCCAGTTATTTCCACCAGTTATTCTGAATCAAAACCAGGTGCAGGTGAAAAACACAGAACAGGTGCAGCTCTTTCCATTATACCTTATGTCTGTCCACATCCGTTTTGCTGAACGGGTGATGAGCCATTCATTTCAATGGGGCCGCAAAAGATGCGGACAGCACACAGCGGCATTCCGTTCAGCAAAAAAGGTAGAGCATGTCCTATTCTTGTCCGCAATTGTGGACAAAAATAGGTATTTCTATCATAGTGCTGGCCATGTGCGGTCCGCAAATAACAGAACGCACATGGGCTGATATCTGTGTTTGGTGGATCCGCAATTGGAGGACCGCGAAACACTACGGCCATCTGAATGAGCCCAAACTGATGAAAATGACTGAAGTGTGAGCCTAAGGACTCATTCACGCGGCCGTTCCATGCATTGGGGGGGGATTCCCTGATGGCAGATTCAGAGGCAGAAGGGTCGCGCATGTTTGATTTCAACCTGCCTGATCCTTTGGTCTTGGATAGACTGCTGGTAGAGATGTCTGGTGGTGGCTTATTCAGGAAGAATAGCTTTCCAAGGTGTGTGGGCCATGTTTAGTCTTCAGAAAAAGATGTTCTGCAGAAGCTGGGATTGTAGTTTAGAGAAATGATTGACATGGTAGTAAAATGCAGAAGCATTTATTAAAAAAAAAATAAAAAACTATCCATATTAACATACAAATCCTAATCTTTTATATATTTTGCAGCTCTACCCCCGTATAAAGCCCAGGCAGAGAACCCTAGCGTGAGTTGTATAGAGCCCATCATCCCATGTTCACACTGGAAACCGCAGATCACGTGCTGGAAACATTTCATCAGGACACTGTCATATTCCGAGGACGACATTTCACATTCACATTCAGTACATCTCGCTTTAAATTATGGAAAGAGGTAAAAGTAACTTGTCCCAAGCTGTATTATAAACCTTCCCTCACCCCCGTGGTCATAGTACGAGCCAAGTGTGACACCATAGGACGTCTGCAGGAACAGTGTCACCGCGCTCCAGTGCAGACTTGCTGTTCTACGGTACCACAGAAATGTCTCTGGTGTAAAAAAAGAAAGTTTAATTTCACGCTTCTCGCCCACGGTTTAGTGCCTGTACATACAGTATCGTGCGGACCCCTTGCATCTCAGCACGTGATGGGCTACTATACCATATTTTCTCACCTTTTTTGATAATTTCCAGTTGGGGTCCTTTTATTTGCCAATTGAGAGTGCCCAAAACTTTTTTTTTCTTTTCACTTTTGAACACTGACAAGGATGTTGAGAAAGAGGACTATGTATGTAGATGAATGACTGCAGCAGCGTGGAGAGAGGGGACGAGAGCGCGAAGTACAAGTTGGGTTATAAAAAAAAGACGTAAAGGAAGTGTATGGTAAGGAGGGGCTTGGACCGCCATGTTTTCTGTGTTTGTGATGGTAATTGTAAGTCGGGGAGGGGTTGAACACTATTTGCACTTTGATCCATTTTTGCATCCACCACTAGTCATACATACGGTAGTACGTGGAATGCCAGTCTGTATAGGCACTAGTTGGCAGTCTAACCTTCTGTGGTACCTGTAAGGGCAGAGCCCAGGTTTCTATACGCAGAGTGTTATTGTTTAGTGCTCTGGGTAAAGGTTCCCTTTCCTATTCAACCAGTAGGGTACAGGGGACCCCATTAGACGCTTGACTGAATTGGGAGAACTCGCTGTTACACTGTTGTATTTTATATTTTGTACAAGTTATGTTTGATGCAAGATTTGGACTCTGAAGGTGGATTTCTAAAAGAGAAGTTAGAGGGTTCGTATAAGATCATAAAAAACATGGCTGCTTTCTTCTAGTGTCAGCTGATCTGTAGTGCCAAATGCAACCCATTGGCAGCGCTGTTTCCAAAAGAAAGCCGCCATGTTGTTTTTTTTATTTTTATTTCTAATCTCATACAAATCCTTTAAAATGAGTTGTGTGTGTGTGGCTGCTATATGTGTAACTACAAGTCCCAGCATAGGTGGGATCTTTAGGATAACAGCTGGAGAGCCAAAGAATAGAACCGAGGGCAATGTCCACTCGATTGCATTGCCTTTAAAAGGCGTCTGTCAGCAGTTTTGGTCCTGGAAAAGTGCTGACAGCTCGAGGTAGGCGTCATGAAAAGCTGCTATTACAACCACCCTCACTGTATGAACGGCTCTTTAGGGCTCCTACCGTCCATTTAAAGGCAGTCCAATGACAGAAATATCCATGGTGGTTTGTTGGCACCTTCTTGTGCCCATCAATGAAGCTTTAATGGGTGGATACACAGGATAAAGGCATGGCCCTTGAACTAGATGTCTCCAACCGACAGTTTCATGCTGAGAGTTGTACTTTTTCCACAGCTTGAGACCATCTTAAGAAGCACCTGTAAACTTTCCTGCCATGTCTGTTTTAGTAACTACTTGCACTTCCTATGTAATAATTCTGGAGCATCTATTATGACTCTGCCATTCCTTTATTATTCCCTACTAAAAGTTAGTCTGCAATGAAGGTCCAGATATGGGGGGGGGGGGGGGGGGGGAGAGAGAGGTGTCCCTGCCAGTGTCAGACTGTGCAGGGACCCCTTCCCCCAACTTGTAACACCCATCTGGACCTTCATTGCAAACTGTTAACGATTGAATAACTTCTTACAGGAATAGTAAAGGAACAGCACATGATGGTCATAAGACTAGATGCTCCAGAATTGCTATTAAATGGGGAATACAAGTAGTTACTAGAACAGCCGTGTCAGAAGAGGCGACAGCTCCTTATTGGTTTAGGACAGTGATAGGCAAACTGCGGCTCTCCAGCTGTTGCAAAACTACAACTCCCACCATGCCCTGCTGTAGGCTGAAAGCTGTAGGCAGTCTTTGCATGCTGGGAGTTGTAGTTCTGCAACAGCTGGAGAGCCGCAGTTTGCCTATCACTGGTTTGGGAGATTGAAGTGTGTGACACATAAGAGTGTTGGATTTTGGGAAGGTATGCAATAAGCTATACACTGTATTGTGAAGTATATATAAATCTCACTGGAATTCACTGTACATGCTTTACTACCAGAAGTATTTTAGGCAGTGAGATACAAGACACAGCCCTACCACAGATACGTGTCATTTCTCTCATGTCTTCACATAATGCTGTGCTGAATATGCTCTTAAAGATGTTTGCATTCAGTGTATATATTGTGGTGATGGTGGAAAAAAGTACAAGGTTATTTGTTTGTTTATTTGCTACTGAAGTTTCTGAAAAGATCTAGAGGATAGATTTCAGACCGAAAACCCATTGTAAATTATCAATAAAAATGCTAAAGCATGTTCAAGTACTCCATGTCTGCCGTCTGCTTATTCCAGAGGGGAGGGGGCAGTAATGATACCTACCTGCACCTGGCTCTAGATTAGGGATGTTATGTGCTGGAGCAATTTCACTTTCAACAAAGAAAATATTATGAGCGGTATAGTGAAAAGTTGTACAAATCCTTTTGGATTTCAAGACCTGCTGGAAAATTGTATTACAAATTATTTCATTATGTAATGTATTTGCTGAAATCTGAATATCAGGGGAGAAAAAGGGCAAAGAAAAACTTGGCTTTGTTACATCTGAATAATAAGTGTTGCCCCGCGCATCCTTTTTTATATTTGCCCATTTCATTTTGATATTGCTATAAAATATATGATTCATGATTTTAAAGAAAACCTGTCACAAAGAAATACAACTTGTAGGCCGCATGTTCGAGCAGCCTGATCTATGGTTTGTGGAAAAATATTCAGAAAGATTTGTAATTTATACCTCTGCTTTTCCTGAACTTAAAGGGGTTATCCGATATTATAAACTGCCCCCCCATGGGCCACACCTCTCACAGAGAATATACTGACCTGGTCCAGACACCGCCAATTCTCCCTGTGCACGGATGAAAACATCTGGTGTCAGGGGAAGCAGACAGGGACGAGCCTCCCTAGCGTCACCCACGATACCGGATGTTTTCATCTGCGCCCTGGGAGCCAGGTAAGTATATTCTCTGTGATGGGCACAGCGTAGGGGGGGTGGCAGTTTATAGTATTGGATAATCACCAAAGTCTCATGGGACTTTGGTTTTCAAGTTAAAAAAATCAAATACCGTTTTAAAACTTGGTTCTTAAGTCTGCTTTGGTACCAGTCAATACTGAAGCCAACTTCAGATAATTGTTTTAAAATGGTTTCCAGTTTAATGATCAAATACCGACGTCTTGTGTGACGGATCTCCGTACAGCATTAAAACTATGATTTGAAGCTCACTTCTCACCCCTAGTTATCAGTGATGGATAGCATTCTCTGTGTAAGTGTGTATACAGCGGAGGTGTTATCAGTAATTGATAGATACTCTGTAAGTGTATATACAGAGAATGCTGTCAGTTACTGATTTGATAACACCTCCTCCGTGTATACAGAGTTCAGTTGCTGATGTTAAAGGGGTTATCCAACCCCTATAATGACCCCCTCAATGCCCAGGCACCTCATATAGGTCATACTTACCCCACTCCCAGACACCTACATCCCGCACAGCTGGCACTTGACAGGGAGGCTTGTCCCTGTCACTATTTGTGGGGGATCAGGAGCGATATGGGTGCCGGGGAGTGGGGTAAGTATAACCTATATGAAGTGCCTGGGCAATTGGGGGGGGGGGATGATCATTCTAGGGGTTGGATAACCCCTTTAAGCACTGATAACACCTCCCATGTGCAACTGAAGTCAGAAATAGAGTTTAGAGATATAAAATACAAGTTTCACTGAATTCTCCACCAGTCACTTGTCAACTATCCTGTGATTAAATGATAAATATCATTTATGGGAAATCCCTGAGATCAGCAACCTCCAGCAGAAACAACCTCCCAGCATGCTCCATTCGCATCTATGGTAGCTCAGCCAAGTAAAGGTGCATGCTGGGAATCAGTTTCACCACAGCTGGAGTGCCGGAGGTTGCTAATCGCTGTGCATAAAAAGGTGAATGCCAAAACTCAGCTCTGCTGCATCTCTAGATGTCTCCTGCAATATCATAGCTTTAAAGGGCATCCCGCAGTATTCATGTACATCTCTCCCCTGACCGGTTCAGCTCTGTTTTTTCAGGTATTGAGCGCTGGTTCTCGGCTCCATCATCAGCTTTATGGGCTTTCACCAGGTTTCACTGCTTGTAAAATTGTGTTTGGAAAGCAGGCGGAGGACAGCGCTCACATCACAGCGCACACTTAGCAGGTTTATTGCAGGTTTTTATGCCGTGAGAGCCTCCTGGCGTTGACGTCAGCAGGTTGTGCACTGTATGGCTGTTTATACTTAATTTGAACTTTTTAGGGCGCCTTCACATGTGGCACAAAATTCTATTTTCTGCCACGTGTGAAGGTACCCATACCTTTTCAGACAGCCTTATGCTGTTGTGGATCACAGGGTAAAAATGGAAAATTCAATGTCAGTGCATCTGTCAGCAGTTTTGTCCCTATGACACTGGCTGACCTGTTATATGTGCGCTTGGCAGCTGAAGACATCTGTGTTGGTCCCATGTTCATATGTGCCCGCATTGCTGAGAAAAATAGTTTTAATATATGCAAATGAGCCTCTAGGAGCAACAAGGGCGTTACCATTACACCTAGAGGTTCTGTGCCCTCTCCACTTTGATTGACGGGATCTGGCAGTGAAAACATTACACCTGTCCCTATAAAAGTGCAGAGAGAGCAGAGCCTCCAAGTGTAACGGCAATGCTCTGCTGCTTCTAGAGGCTCATTTTTCTCAGCAATGCGGGCAAATATGAACATGGGACCAACACAGATGCCTTCAGCTGCCAAGAGCACGTGTAACAGGTCAGCCAGTGTCATAGGTACAAAACTGCTGACAGATGCTCTTTAAACGTTAGTTACAACCTAATATATTCAATAGTTTTGCTTTTATGATGGAGTAATAAAGCAGGAGGGCGACTCGCGCGCCCGGTTCACGTCACATGCAAAAAACTGAAATCCACAATGACCAAAGTAACGTCTGTTGTGCTTTTTATTAGGTAAACACAGACTGTACAAAAGCTGTAGACCGTCCCTGTTAGGCTGTACAAAGGCGTTATTCACAGACCCTACAGAACCACAAGCAATTTTATACAGCAAGGTATTGTCATGGCTCAGGTCGTAGCTGAATACATGCTGACGCTGCACTAAGGAGAATCGCTATTCTGAAGGGACTTGGTCCATAGCTGGGTATTAATGTAAAATAACAGCTTATCATACAAATAACCATTGTATAAACGGAGATATCTGTGTATTACAAGGTGCAAGACTATGCAGCTTTCTAATGTGAGGAGGAATTCTAGGACAAGTACAAAAAGGTGTCCTAGAGGTGTTAAATAAATGCATATAATATAATATACTATCACCATAATCTGCCACACGGGACAGATTGATAGGAATGCTTGCAATAGAAATGTTAACGTGTACGCACCCTTTACCACAGGAAGGGGGGCAGCCATTAACTATGCAGCAGCAATGAAAGGGGGGCCTAGCACAAGAATGATTCCTACTAAATTTGGCAATGATGACTGGACCCTGGGGCGTACAGAACCACGAGCAATTTCACTTTAATATACATCAAGGTATTGTGATGGCTCAGGGCGTAGCTGAATACATGATGAATTGGCGCATGGGTCAGCTGACCGCTCCCAGGGCGGACATCGTATGGACAAAAAGCAACGTACAACTGGTGAAGAGAGGGGCTGCTGTGGATAGGGGTTAAAGCAGCAGGAGATCGCCGGAATTTAAAATAAAAAAGGTATGTGCAACATTTTTACAACGATATATGTTTAAAAGGCCAACCCATTTCAGTCTGGTACTGGTGAAGCAGGTTGACAGCTACTGCATTTAAGACTAGAGACGAGCGAATTTCAGGTTATGAAAATCATTCACGCTTCGTTTACTGGTAAAAGGTGGATTCCGTTACCACGGACCATAACGCAAGTCTATGACAATGCATAACGGAATGCCGTTATAATAGAAGCCTATGGGCTTCAAAACGGATCTGCCCCGTTTCCGTTATGCAGGAGAGGACTCTTCCGTTTTGCAGCCCATAGACTTCTATTATAACGGCATTCCGTTATGCATTGTCATAGAATTGCATTATGGTCCGTGGTAACGGAATCCATAATGCAATTCACCTTTTACCAGGAAACGAAGCGTTAACGAATTTAAAAATATTAAATTTGCTCATCTCTACTAGTGACATTACGATCTCTCTCATAGGAAAGACATTAGCTCATAGATAAGCAAAAAAAATAAAAATGGCTGCCCCCCCCCCTACTGTGCATAAGGAACATGAGCTGAAGTAAAACATTCATACATTTATGCAGCCGGTGCCCCTTGCTTCTCACAAGTACAGGTATCGGGTAAACCCTGGGCACTTTACTCGGAGATGGGGCTCAGATTGCAACACTGCCCCAAATGTCACTTCACTACAATCCACTCCTATCATATTGCCCAGAACATTAGTGCTTTGTAGAAGAGAGAAAAAGAACCTGAGATCTAGTGTAGAAAGTCTTCATTCTTCCACGGTGACGCAAGACGTCGGAGGAGCGTTCCGCTGAGGCTCATACGAATGTCAAAATGGCTACAGGATCGAAAGCTGCTGAAACAGAAAGGCTGAGGAGTGAAGGTTAGAGTTCTCCGGCCTTGCCTGTGAACGTACGGTCTGAAGCATTAATATGTATTGCACGATTACGGTGAGAAACTCTCGCAGTTAGAAGTCTGTACATAGTGTGCGGAAAGAGGAGCAAGTAGATGGCATCAAATGATGACCATTACATCTAAAACTCTGCACTGCGCAGCCTTTCCTCTTCAATCACTGGTCCCGAGATTCATACAGGAGCTTGGCAGCCTGGTAAGACAAGAACAACACATCAAACTTAGAGCAGAGTTTGCCATAGCACCGTCTGATTCTCCATTGGGTTGCAGGTAAAGTTTACATAGTCAATGCTGATCTGTGGATGTAGCCACAAAACGTACTGAGGTAAGTGGTTTTACTCCTAAACCAAATGAAGCAACTTTCCCCATCTGCACCGCAGGAGTAGAGTAATGCTGGCCGTACACAATGGGGCCAACCATTGTCTAAGATGTATGGCCAGTTTTACACATGACTGCAGGATCAGACTACACACAGGGTTTGTTTGTAGTCTGTAACCATGGAGATACATGTGTGTAGGAATTTTGGGGGAGATTTATCAAATTGGTGTAAAGTAGAACTGGCTTAGTTGCCCATAGCAACCAATCAGATTGCACTTTGCCTTTTCCAAAGGAGCTGTGAAAAATTGGCTGCTATGGGCAACTAAGCCAGTTCTACTTTACACCAGTTTGATAAATCTCCCCCCCTTAGGCCTCTTGCCCACGAACGTAAGGGCTCCGTGCCCATGCTGCGGTCCGCAATGCACGGGCACAGACCTTGGGGCAGCCGCATGTGGATTGCAGACCCATTCACTTGAACGGGCATGGAGCCCTTACGTTTGAGTGAAAGAGGCCTTAGTCTTGAGCAAAAAAAAAAATTATAAATTGTGTCGAATAGCACTGAATGTCCTTTCATTTGTTTTAGGATTTTAGATACACTGGAGCAACAGAACATTGGTTTTGCCCCTGCACATAACTGTTAAACGAGGCTTAATTTTAGGCCCCATGTACAATGCAAAACAGGACGTAGAGTGTGTTGCTGTACAGGCTCCACTATATGTATAAAGCATTTGATGGAATATACATGTTTTTTTTCTGTCAGTTTTGCAGAACCACACAGGCGCCCTCCCAAAAAATAAAAATAAAATAAGAAAATCAGGTGTATGTAGGTATGGTAGAAACCCCATGCACTAGAACAGGAGCCCTGTTATGGCTCCAAAATACACTAAATAGGCAGGAGAGTCGTAAACCAGGTAACCGTACAAAAATCTGTTTCTAAAAGGCAAGTTAGTATGTTCAGAGCAAATAGTAATATGCAATGAAATCACTAGTTGGATGTGCACAGCAATCCCCAATATATGTGGGGTTTTTCCCCATAGACTTCAATGGGGTTGTTTAGATATAAAACAGAAAAAAAAAGCACGAAAATGCGCACAAGAAATCTACCAAAACCGCAATAAATGGAGAAGATTGTGAGGAAAATCTGATGCAGATTTGTATGCAGAAAATATGCATAAAATCCGCATTAAAAAAATGCAAATAAACCTGCAATATTTATAGTGGTTTTGGTTCTTTTATTTTTGTTGCAGATTTTCTGTTAACAACCCCATCGAAGTCTATGGAATAATAATAAATAAATAAAAAATGCACATGATCAAATACACTTTGCTGCTACTGTACTACGCTGGGGTTTTTCCACAGGAGAATCTGCGCGGTCATCTGCAATGTGTGCAGGTAGCCCAACTGTGACTCCAGTGACTATAGAGATTGTATCCAAAATGCAGTTTTAAGCTTTCTTCACAAGTTTTAAATAACACCCCCCCCCCCCCCCCCCCCCAAAAAAAGAAAACACTGTTTTTTGTTTTTGTTGATTCTACATGCACATTGAAGATCATTTATCAAGACTGGCATTTGTGTGGCCTGCACCACCTCGTCCCAAATAAACCGCATCTTACAGCAGTCCGTGTATTCGTTCACACTTCGTTTGTTGGTAAAAGGTGAATTGCGTTATGGATTCCGTTACCACGTCCTCCCCTGCATAACGGAAACAGGACAGATCCGTTTTGCAGCCCATAGACTTTTATTATGACGGAATGCCTCCCGTCATAGAATTGCGTTATGGTCTGTGGTAACGGAATCCATAACGCAATTCACCTTTAACCAACAAAGTGTTAATGCATTTCATAAGCGGAAATTCGCTCATCTATAATTATAATCCATGTAAATTCTGAATGGTCAGTGCCCAAAGTCCAATAATGTCTAAGATAAATGGTTATCTGTAACGTTTTTATGGCACTGAGCTGTAATCCGTCACGCCAAATTGGTCATTAACCTCCTCAGGAAACATTACGTACCGGTACAGCATGGCGGGCGGTAATCGGAACCCGGTGCCTGCTCAAATCATTGAGCAGGCACCTTGGCTAAATGCGCCCCCAATGTCGGCGATCGCAGCAAACCGCAGGTCAATTCAGACCTGCGGTTTCGGAAGTTTCTGATCCCCGCGGTCTGCAGAAACTTCAAATAACCTTTATTTTAATGTTTAAACCCCCCCCCCCCTGCTGCCCTCTTTGTTATCTGCCGGGGAAGGGGGGTGCAAGGAGTCCGGGCGGTGCTTGAGGGGGCGCGGGCAGGCATGCGATCATCCGCCCGCCCCCCCTCTCAGGATAGCCGAGCGGTTTGCAGAGAGTGTCAGCACATTGCTGACACTCTGCTCGAAACGCCTGACATCTGTGCTGGCACAGATGCCAGGCGTTTTAACCCCTTCCATGCCGCGGTCTGTGGCAGCGAGTGATGGTTACCATGGCAACCGTCTGTCCAAGGTGCTGATTAGACTTCTGATAAAGTCTAATCAGACTTTGTAAAGTGAAAATACAGTACACTTTATAGTGTACTGTATAATACACATATCAGACCCACTGGATCTTCAAGAACCAAGTGGGTCTGGGTAAAAAAAGTAAAAATAAAACACATTTATCACTGATTAAAAATGAAAAAAAAACGAGATTTTTGTATAACTTACCAGTAAAATCTCTTTCTCGCTCTTCCTTGGGGGACACAGAAGACCTTGGGTATAGCTCATCTCCCTAGGAGGCGTGACACTAAGTGAAGACTGTTAAGCCCCTCCTCCACAGCTATACCCTCAGCCTGGAGAGAGAGACTGCCAGTTTTTTAGTTGCGTGTCCAAGTAGTGAGAAAAGGCAAAGTCCAACAAGTGGAAACAAGAAGCCAACTACCCAACGGGTAAAACAAAACTCGGAAACCGTGCAGAAAAAAGCAATGAATGGGTGGGTGCTGTGTCCCCCAAGGAAGAGCGAGAAAGAGATTTTACTGGTAAGTTATACAAAAATCTCGTTTTCTCGCCCATTTTCCTTGGGGGACACAGAAGACCTTGGGACGTTCAAAAGCAGTCCAAGAGGGGAGGGACCACAGCACCAAGGTGAAGCACCCGAAGGCATCAAGGAAATGCCGCCTGCAAACCCAGGCGGCCCAAGGCAGCAGCCGCCGAAGCCAGAGTATGCACCCTATAGAACTTGGTAAGGCGTGCAAGGAAGACCGTGGCCACCTTGCACAATTGCATGGTCGAAGCCCAATGCCTCCGACCCAGGAGGCACCGACCGCTCTGGTGAAATAAACGGTGACACCAAGGCAGAACTCTGCCCTTGTTGCGGTAACCTCAGCAATAACCATTCTGATAAAGCGGAGGAAAGCCACCCTGGAGCCGTCAACCTTTGCGCGGACCTCCTGGAAACACAAGAGACCGAGCGTCAACAAGAGTTGGAGATGCCCAAGTAAAAACTGCAGAGACACGATGGCTACAGAAACACCACCGTACAGGACAGAAGGAGTAGAGAGAACTTCTGTAACGGCTCCAAGGAGTGGAGCGCCGCAAGCTCACTATGTAGTTCCCAGGGCGGTACCGGGGGACGGTACAGAGGAACCAAAGAGCCACTCCGTGGAAGAAGGTCTTAACAGGCCCAGAGGGCCAGGGAATGCTGGAAGAGGTAGGACAGCGCCGACTCTTGACACTTCAAGTAACAGAGTCCCAGCCCCAGGTCCAGGCCGGACTGGAGAAAGACAGAATCATGGGAAGTGAAAGGCATAGTGGGGGAATGCCCAGCTTCCTACAGAACCCCAGGTAAGAACCCTAAGTCAGACAACAGATCCTGGACGAAGAACGGCCGGGAGCGAACACTAGCGTGCCCGCTGGAATCGCCTGGGCAAGCGGAGAAAACCCAATGTGATCAGGCGCAGATCAGTGACACAGCAAAGGGGTTGGCAAAACTGGTCCCGTTGACCAGAGCAGAAAGACAAACGGAAGGAACCGAAAAGGGCCCGCCCAGCATCCGACAGATGCCAGAACAAGACAGACTAAAGTCCATGTCGCTGTAGCCACCAGGAAGGTGTTCTACAGTCCCAGTGTGGGGGATTTAAAGACAATCTTGACAGAGAAGTAGTCCTCCCAAGTTACCGAGAAGGTAAGTCCACAGCAGGACCATTGCCCAGAATGGAAAAAGCAATCTGCACCCAGCGGGAGACCCGGTAAATAGGCACACAGCTAGTACAGCCAGTGTGAACGAGGGAGACAGTACGAGGCCATAAGGAAACACCGGAACCATCCACGTGAACAACCATGTTCTCCCCAGAGGGGAGGGCAGTGAAGGAACAGCCTCTGAAGCCTGGCCGGGGCAGAAACCACATCGGAGTGATCTTGTCCCAGCGGGAGCCAAACAGAGCCGGCGAGAAAAATCTGTAGAGACAGACAGGCATGACACCCTCCAACCAAAAGGAGGAGTGGTCAACAGGGAAGCCATAGGACAGCTCAAAAGCAGAACCCCCGCTACTCTGAGACGCCCGGCTCACCGCCTCGCAGAAGGCGAATACCCTGATGAACCCAAAGTGGAGGTCCCCCAGACCTGAGTAATCGAGCACCCAAGAGAAGTTGGGCGACCTTCCGAGAAGAGCGGCCCGAAACTGGTAGCAGATCAGCCTGAAGCACAGAGGGTGCCAACAGGAAGGACTCATACCATACTGCATCCGAAGAGGAAGAATGGTAATAGGCGAGGGAACCGTAGTCCCACCAGAGCCAACGTAAACTTCGAGGGGCGCTGCAGACAGCACTCTCGACCATGTGACCGCTTGCGCAGGAAAGCAATGCCGCGGGAGGACGAATGGGTACGCATCTAGGAACCAAGAACACTCCCCAGGTGGAAGGGCCAACGAACATGGTGGTTACCGTCACAACGGAAACGCAATATACATTCCAAACCAGAGAATGAGTACCACCCAGCTCGCTGCAGTAGAGAGCAAGTAGAGCCCGTCCGGGTCAGGTGGACAGAAAGATCTCTTCAGAGAAGAGTGCAAGGCTTGCGGCAATCATCGTATCCCAAGAGAAAAAAAGTATGTCGCAGGAGGAAGGGCGGTATACGTACGAACAGCCCCGTAAGCAGTGAGAAGGCCAACCCACCTACGGGAGGAGAAGGCATACACGGGCCAAACAACGCACAGAACGCACAAGAACATCCGCTCACTGCAAAATAGTCACTCAGCGAAGAGGGCCAGCCACAGAGTCCCACAGAATCTACGGAAGTGCAAGGTGCAACCTGCAAGGGGGTTATGCACAAGACTAGTATGGCATGCGATGGAACGCAAGCAGCCCGCCCAGAAAGGGGGGAAATGTACTTGGCAACACTGCAGACAGCAAAAAAAAGTGCAAGGCCCGCCCCACAAGGGGGTGATGCCCAAAGCCAGTACCTACTTCAGAGAAGTAGGACATACCATATTCCGCCCAGAAGAGGGCCATGCACATGGCCACACAGCATCCAGCAGGACGCAGGAGGTCCACCTAGTGAAAGAGGGACATGCACCGGGTTATCCTAGCATTAAGTGAGTGTGCAATAATCCACCAAAACCAAATTTCGTGAGAGTACAACTCCTCCGCCAATGAATGGGGACATGTACAAGTCCAGCACAGCATATACAAGGACAGCCGCGAGTCCCGTGAGCGTGCAAAAATCCGTCCATGGAATGAGGGGTGGTGACGCACAAGGCCAGCACCGTATCCAATGGGAGTGCAAGCACTCCACCCATGTTAGAGGCCATGCAACGTATCCGGTGAGAGTGCAGTATGCGCCCAGATAGGGGGGGGGGGGGGGGGGGTCATGCCCATGGCTAGTATCGCAACCAGGGAGAGTGCGAGCACCCCGCCATGGATGGGGGTCATGCACATGGCCAGCAACGTACTGGCGAGAGAACAAACACAGTCAGTGAGAGTGTGTGTATGTTGCCTGAGAAAAAGAGACATGTCCATGGCCGGCAGCGAATCCTGTGAGAGTGCAGTACACCGCCCATGGAAGGGGGCATGCATATGGCCAGCAGCGGATCCAGTGAGAGTTGCAAGCACCCCGCCATGGAAGGGGGTCATGCACATGGCCAGCAACTTACCGGCGAGAGAACAACCCCAGTCAGTGAGAGTGTATGCATGCCGCCTGAGGGAAGGAGGCATGCCCAAGGCCGACAGCGAATCCAATGAGAGTGCAGCATACCGCCTATGGAAGGGGGTCATGCACATGGTCGGCAGCGAATCCAGTGAGAGTGCAGCGTTCCCCTATGGAAGGAGGTCGTGCACATGTATTCCGCCTAAGAAAGGGGGTCATGCACATGGCCGGCAGCGAATCCAGTGAGTGCAGCGTTCCGCCTATGGAAGGGAATCACGCACATGGCTGGCAGCGAATCCAGTGCGAGTGCCGCGTTACCTTATGGAAGGGGGTCCGCACATGGCCGGCATCGAAACCAGTGATAGTGCAGCGTTCCCCTATGGAAGGGGGTCGTGCACAAGGCCAGCACTGTATCCGGTGAGAGTGCAGATTCCACCTATGGAAGGGGTCATGCACATGGCCGGCAGCGAATCCAGTGAGAGTGCAGCGTTCCGCCTATGGAAGGGGGTCGTGCACATGGCCAGCACCATATCCGGTGAGAGTGCAGTATTCCGCCTATAGAGGGGGGTCATGTACCAGGCCAGCCCGCAGCCAGAGAAAAAGCAGTATCCCGCCTAGGAAGGGGGGGGGGTCATGCACATGGCGGGCACCATAACGACGAATTCTACCTACTGAAAATGCCGCATGCACTTGGCAAGCGCTGTATCCCGGGAGAGGGCAAGAAACCGCCTAGAAGGGGAACATGCACCAGGCCAGCGCCACAGCCGGGGAGCGCGACACCATGCCGTCTATGGAAGAGGGGCATGCATACAGGCAGCAGTACTGAGATGAGGCCGCAGCCTCCTGAGCAGCTCACAAGAAATTCATTAGTTGTCTATTTAATTTTTATTTATTTTTTTAATAACACAGCCTCACTGAGGCAGAAAGGGGGGCCACTATACAGGTGCACAGCCTCTTTGAGAAGCAGGGGGGCCAGCCATACAGGCCCATCGTGAGCCTCCGGTACCCAAAGGGTTAACAGGAATCCGGCCTGGGGGCGGCCCTGCGATCCCCTGGGGGCGGAGGAACCTCCAGGCAGGAAGAATTCGTGCCTGGAGAAGTTCCCGCCCCCTCCAACAAGAGGCCGGAATTATGCGGCCTAGTAGGCCATGAAGCTGGGGCCTAAATTTTTGCGGCACCCGGCTGACCGGGGCCGCACAGAAATCAAGATACCGCCGAGACCTGAGCCAGAGCGGAAATGCGTGTACATACCGGCCGCGGGTGCCCACCCCGCGGACCGGAAGAGTCAGGAGCCCGGGTGGAGCGCCGGAATGCGGTCCAGCAGGCCGCGAAGCCTGGACCAAAATTTTGCGGCGCCCGGCCGACCGGAATGCACCGACGGTCGGCCGGATCATTGGGGCATCGTGCTGAAGTCCAATGCCGGCCGCGGGAGCCCACCCCGCAGGCCAGAAAAGTCGGGGGCCGGGAAGGAGCGCCGGAGGTGCGGCCCAGCAGGCCACGAAGCCTGCCAAATTTTGCCGGGGCCTTACGCCACTGCCGTCAGGAACGGGCCCAGGGCCCTGAGCAGCACATCGGTAAGGGGATGGGGGGACCCTGAGACCGGGTGCCCGCGCGGATGCGAGTGTAGCGTTCCCTGGGAGGGACACCGGCAGGCGAAGGGAGGCAATGTGGCTGAACCAATTGGTACAGCATTCTGCAGCTAGCGTGGGAGCTGCAATGTCCTATGGAGGCCAGGAAGGGAGGAGAGGGATCAGGGAGAGATTGTCGCCCTGCGGTACCCATGGGCCAGCCTAGGTTCAGCAGGGACAGAAGGGTCCACTCCAGAAGCACTGTATGGGGGTCAGGCACGCAGGAGACCAGGGTGGTGGGGGGGGGGGGACGTAGGGCTGGAGAAGCCAATCTCTCACCATAGCCGTCTTCACCCTCGGTCCATTCCAGCAGGGTCGCCCCTTCAGCTACTGGCACCGTAGTGGCAGGACGCTGGAAGAGGGACTTGGCGTGCGGGCGACCCTTGCGCTGGCGGGATGTAGGGGAGCTGGGCTGCCCTGATCCACCTTGTCTTCTGTGGGGGAGGCAGCAGTGCGGGTGACCGGCACTGGCGCAGCTCAACCCCGGGAGAAACAGAGAGGTCTAGTACGTCTCTGTTGTCCCTGATTATCTGGAACAAAAAGAAAAGAAAAAAGTAAAAATCTAAAAATTTAAACAAGGAGAAAACAGCCCTGCAGAGCAGGGAGTGTCTTGCCTCCTTGGACACTAAGCAAAAAACTGGCAGTCTCTCTCTCCAGGCTGAGGGTATAGCTGTGGAGGAGGGGCTTAACAGTCTTCACTTAGTGTCACGCCTCCTATGGAGATGAGCTATACCCAAGGTCTCCTGTGTCCCCCAAGGAAAATGGGCGAGAAAATAAAATTCTCTACACATGTTTGATATCACCGCGTCCGTAACAACCTGATCTATAAAATGGTCATGATACTTTACCCGCACGGTGAACGCCATAAAAATAAAAAACTATGATGAAATTGAAATTTTGCCCACCTTCCATCCCAAAAAAGGTAATGAAAGTTGTATGTACGCCAAAATAGTACCAAACAGTCGCCTCATCCCGCTAAAAATGAGACCCTACCTAAGATAATTGCCCAAAAACTGAAAAAACTATGGCTCTCAGAATATGGAGACACAAACTTTTTTTTTTTTTAATGAAATAATTGTGTAAAACTTACATAAATAAAATAAAAAAGTATACATATTAGGGCTCTTTCACACTTGCGTTGTCCGGATCCGGCGTGTACTCCATTTTCCGGAATTACACGCCGGATCCGGAAAAAAGCAAGTGAACTGAAAGCATTTGAAGACGGATCAGTCTTCAAAATGCGTTCAGTGTTACTATGGCAGCCAGGACGCTATTAAAGTCCTGGTTGCCATAGTAGTAGTGGGGAGCGGGGGAGCAGTATACTTACAGTCCGTGTGGCTCCCCGGGCGCTCCAGAATGACGTCAGGGCGCCTCATGCGCATGGATGACGTGATCCATGCACGTGGGGCGCCCTGACAGCCGCACGGACGGTAAGTATACTGCTCCCCCGCTCCCCACTACACTTTACCATGGCTGCCAGGACTTTAGCGTCCCGGCAGCCATGGTAACCACTCTGAAAAAGCTAAACGTCGGATCCGGCAATGCGCCGAAACGACGTTTAGCTTAAGGCCGGATCCGGATCAATGCCTTTCAATGGGCATTAATTCCGGATCCGGCCTTGCGGCAAGTGTTCAGGATTTTTGGCCGGAGCAAAAAGCGCAGCATGCTGCAGTATTTTCTCCGGCCAAAAAACGTTCCGGTCCTGAACTGAAGACATCCTGATGCATCCTGAACGGATTTCTCTCCATTCAGAATGCATTAGGATAAAACTGATCAGGATTCTTCCGGCATAGAGCCCCGACGACGGAACTCTGTGCCGGAAGAAAAGAACGCAAGTGTGAAAGAGCCCTTAGGTATCGCCACATCCGTAATAACCTGCTCTATAAAAATATCACATGACCTAACCCCTCAGGTGAATACCGTAATTTTTTAAAAAGCTATTTTTTGTCACCTTACATCACAAAGTGTAATAGCAAGCGATCAAAAAGTCATACACACCCCAAAATAGTGCCAGTCATCTCATCTCACAAAAATCATACTCTACCCAAGATATTTGCCCAAAAACTGAAAATACTATGGCTCTCAGACTATGGAGACACTAAAACATGATTTTTTTTGTTTCAAAAATGAAATCATTGTGTAAAACTTACATAAATAAAAAAAATAGTATACATATTAGGTATCGCCACGTCCGTGACAACCTGCTCTATAAAAAAATATTACGATCTAACCTGTCAGATGAATGTTGTAAATAACAAAAAATAAAAACTGTGCCAAAACAGCTATTTCTTGTTACCTTGCCTCACAAAAAGTGTAATATAGAGCAACCAAAAATCATATGAACCCTAAACTAGTAGCAACAATACTGCCACCCTATCCCGTATCTTCTAAAATGGGGTCACTTTTTTGGAGTTTCTACTCTAGGGGTGCATCAGGGGGGCTTCAAATGTGACATGGTGTCAAAAAACCGGTCCAGCAAAATCTGCCTTCCAAAAACCGTATGGCATTCCTTTCCTTCTGCGCCCTGCCGTGTGCCCATACAGCGGTTTACGACCACATATGGGGTGTTTCTGTAAACTACAGAATCAGAGCCATAAATATTGAGTTTTGTTTGACTGTTAACCCTTGCTTTGTAACTGGAAAAAAAATTATTAAAATTGAAAATCTGCCAAAAAAGTGAAGTTTTGAAATTATATCTCTATTTTCCATTAATTCTTGTGGAACACCTAAAGGGTTAACAAAGTTTGTAAAATCTGTTTTGAATACCTTGAGGGGTGTTGTTTCTTAGATGGGGTCACTTTTATGGAGTTTCTACTCTAGAGGTGCATCAGGGGGGCTTCAAATGGGACATGGTGTAAATAAACCAGTCCAGCAAAATCTGCCTTCCAAAAACCATACGGCGCACCTTTCCCTCTACGCCCTACTGTGTGCCCGTACAGTAGTTTACGGCCACATATGGGGTGTTTCTGCAAACTACAGAATCGGGGCAATAAATATAGCATTTTGTTTGGCTGTTAACCCTTGCTTTGTTACTGGAAAAAATTTAAAATTTGGCAAAAAAATCTAAATTCTGAAATTTTAGCACCATTCATTAACTCTTGTGGAACACCTAAAGGGTTAATGACGTTTGTAAAATCAGTTTTGAATACCTTGAGGGGTGTAGTTTCTAGAATGGGGTCATTTTTCGGTGGTTTCTATTATGTAAGCCTCACAAAGTGACTTCAGACCTGAACTGGTCCCTAAAAAGTGGGTTTTTGAAAATTTCAAGATTTGTTTCTAAACTTCTAAGCCTTGTAACATCCCGCAGAAATAAAATATCATTCCCAAATTGATCCAAAACATGAAGTAGACATATGGGGAATGTAAAGTAATAACTATTGTTTGTAGGTATTACTATGTATTATAGAAGTAGAGAAATTGAAACTTATAAATAAAAATTTATTTTTTTGACTTCATTTTACCAGTGTCATGAAGTACAATATGTGACAACAAAAATAAATAAACAAATAAATAAATAAAATAAAAAAATCTCTGAAACCCCACTGCACATCGCCGCCGGTCCCAGGCAGAGGAAGTCCAATACCCACTGGGGCTGCTGCTTCATGAAAGCAGCTCCTTAAGCTTCATACAAGCCCCAGTGGGTATTGGACTTCATCACTGCCGGGTCCAGGAATATGTTCACTGGCGAAGGGTTTCAGAGAGAAGTCAGTGACGTAGGCAAGACCTCAACAGCTGGGTCCGGAGGCCATCCGCACCTCCAAGCTCATTAGCATAGGCATCAAAGTACGTTTTAGGACAGTGGTAGCACAGAGAAGGGTGAGAAAGGTAAGATTTTGAAACCATTTCTGACAACTGCAGAGCAATAGCGGTGGTCTGAGGTGTGTGAATTTGCTGACAAACTCCCTATAATTTGTGCAACAATGGTGAAGAGAAATTCACAAGAGATGAAAGACTGCTGCTTTGTCAGCATTCACGGTTACCCTGACTGCCTCTGCAGGCTGTCAGGGCATGATGCGACTTGTAGTTTTGCAATAGCAGGAGGGACATCTATTCCACCCAGTCAATAAAAAAAAAAAATAATGCGCGCCCTCTATGGACAGTACCTTGTGCATTGCGGCCAGCCAAGATGCCGACATCTTTTTGTTACTGTTAAAGTCTTCGCTCGTTGTAAACTTCATCTGTAGGAGCTCTTCGGAGCCTTGAGGTTTATACTGAATGAGCATCCCTGTTGCCCGACTGTTCCCCCCTGTAGGTTTCATGCAAAAAATAAAATTAATATATATAATTTTTACAACCCAGAGTAAAAGTAAATCATACAAACGGCAAGGGTTTGTATACACGGATGATTGTGGTGTGCGAACGTGCAGCCACTTTATGTTGTCTCACATTGGCAGAGATTTGGCGGCACCACCATAAGATGGTGAAAAAGAAGTTTAGAATGCCAACACAATCTCTGTGTGAACAAGACCCGAGGCCAGGGCTAGCTGATGACTTTGGAGCATTGTGACTCTTATATCGAGCCTGACTACAACTTTAACATTACTCCAAGCAGCTGAAATGCAATGTCAGTCCATCAGGCCAGCACAAGACTTTCCCCACTCGTTTCTATAGGAGTTTAGAGGATACCCAAACCTTCACGCAAAGCATAGAAGGTGCATGGGCCGATCTGCGCCTTTTGCTCGCATCATGCTTTGCATGGTTTAGGTACCTTCCTGTGACAAGGACATGGCACAAATCTGCCTGATCAATGATCCAGAGTCATCGTCGAACCCTTTCAGTTCACAGTCAAAACCTACATTTTGCTATCGCAAATGGCGAATTCTGACAAACTGGAAGCAGCATTCCCACTCAAGTCAATAAAACCAGTTAGAAATTTCAGGTTTTGCTTCTACAAATAGAGGGGAGGGGGGAGGGGGAGTCCTCAATGTTTCCTCAACATCCAGAGGAGCTGACAGATCAGAAAGACATACAGAATACAATCTTTAAATCTACAGTCTGATTATAGATGCATAGGTCAAATAACGTTAGCATGAAATGCGATTGTGCATACTCCCACTGCTGGAGAAGACGTAGCGCTCATATAGGCTGCAATTCCTTTGGGTGGAATCGAACTGAAGACATATAGAGGTTTCTGCTGTGTAGAATTAAAAATTAAAGGCGTTGTAGATTAGAAAAACATGGCTGCCTTCTTCCAGAAACAGTGTCATTCCTGGCCATGGGCCTTAGGGCTCATGCTCACGAACGTAAGGGCTCCGTGCTGCAGAGCGCAAATTGCGGGTACCGACTGTGGGGCAGCCGCATGCGGATCGCGGACCCATTCACTTGAATTGGGTCTGCGATAGGCATCCGACGGTCCACACCGCAAAAAAGTAGTGCACGCGCTAAAAGGAAGCACGGCCAGAAACACCACGGAAGCACTCCGTGTTTCTGCAACGCATCTCTGGATTTGCGGACCCATTCAAGTGAATGGGTCCGCATCCGTGATGCGGAATGCACACGGCTGGTGACCAGAGTATTGCTGCGGAACCGCCATATGCAGTCCGCAGCACGGGCACGGAGCCCTTACGTTCGTGGGCATGAGCCCTTATGCAGTACTGCAGTTATTGAGCTGCAATACCAGACCTAGCACTTGGTGGAAAGAAGGCAGCCAAGTATTGTTAGTCTCATACAACCCCTTTAACATATGGCTGCTGACGGCTCCTTCAGTCCGGCGTGCTATTCTGAGAACATGAGGGTAGTAGGGTCAGGTTATAGCCAGAGCAGGAACAGTACAAGGACCCTGACCACCACTGCACTGCAGAACATGAATGAAGGTGCAGAAAGCATGGTCTAATGTTAGATGGTGCCGTCTGTGGATCAATACTGAGACAGACCAGGTGCATATTGGTACCAGTGTTCCCAGTTAGCAGACCCCCGAGATTATTAGGACATTGCCAAGCATTAAAATGGTTGTCCAGCATGACAACCTACTCCTATCCACAGGAATGGTGACGTGTCTAATCGGTGGAGGTCCAGCCAATCACAAGAATGGGGGTCCTATGTCCCCTGTTTGCAGCAGCGGTCAAATGTGCAATGCTCTAGGGGCCTGACCGAGATCACGGAGCACTGTACTAGACTGATTCTGAATAGAATGGCGAAACACACGTTTAACTGCTGCTACATTCAAACTAGGGATACAGGACCCCCAACTCTTGTTCACGTGGATACGTTGTCTTACTTCAGCAAATGGCATTTATCATATAGATAAGTTAAAGGGGTTCTCCGGGCTTTTAATGTTGATAATCTATCCTCAGGATAGGTCATCAATATCAGATGGGCAGGGGTACAACATCCGGCACCCCCGCCGATCAGCTGAATAAAGTAAAGGCGCGCGCAGTGTACATGTGCCGTCTATGGCAAAGCAGGAAAAGAGAAGGGAGACGGCAAGTGCACACTGTGTGCGCCGTCTCCTCATATAACTGATCGGTGGGAGTGCCAGGTGTCGGACCCCCGCCGATCTGATATTGGTGACCTATCCTTAGGAGAATCCCTTTATAAAAAGCACTTACTTATTGTGATTCTCCATATTGCCTCCTTTGCTGGCTGGACTAATTTTTCCATCAGAGTATACACTGCTTGTTTCCAGGAGTTATGGCCACCGATGCAGCGCAGATACAAGGTGGCCAGGAAAGGAACTGCTGTGCATGCGTGCCTATGGGCAAGTCCCACTGTCCTGGCCACCAGAGAGGCCGGTGCTTTTTCCGACAGTATGTAAGCAGGTCCACCGCTACTGGATTACAGGGTGGTCATAACCCCTGGATACAAGCAGTGTATAATATGATGGAGGAATGAATCCAGCCAGCAAAGGAGGCAACATGGACGATCACAATACATTAGTAAGTGCCTTGTATTAACTTTCTCTACATGATGAATGCCACTTGCTGCAGTGAGACAGACCCTTTAGGAGTGCTGTTGGTACCCCACACCTGCCGCTTTGTTGGTCTATGAGGCGTCAGCAGTGATATACATGATAATACAGCACAAAATGTACCCTCTTCTAACAGTGGGAGTATGTTATTTACAATGCCATAAAACTCACAAAAAGCAAGCAAATGTATCAAGTACAGTAATAAAGGTGGCCAAAGACGTCATGAGAACGACCACAGTATTCCTTCAATGCGGTTTGGATAACGTTAACATTTCCAGTTCTGATTGCCAAATTTTTCTTGGCAAGTTTTGATAAACTCAAGGAAAAAGTATGTGCAGGACTGGGACTCCAACCAGAAAGTGATTCCCCTTGTTGCAAATCTATTGCATGCACAGCGTAAGAGGGCGATAGGGGGGTATGGGCTCCTCTGCCACGCCATAAATGCCACATAAGTGATTATGTGGTAGAGATTTTGCACTGGAGTCAAGACACCTCTGGATATGCGTGTCCCTTTAAGAGCTAGCACACTAAATGCTGGTCGGATCAGGGGGGCTTATGTTTACGTCAGTGGTCAGCTTTAAGTTTACAATCAGAAGCTGGTAAGGATATGCTAAGCCAAGGGGCGCCCATCCTTCTTGGATCAGCATATTTAGCATACCGGACCCTACTAAGGTCTATGGAAATCAAACACATGCAATATGGCATCACCAGGCACCGAGCTACTGAAAAACAAAAATGATTATGAACATTCATTAAAGCAGTGGTATGCAACCAACAACTCTCAGAGCCCATTAGGAGTTGTAGTTTCTGGAAAGCCAGAGGTTGCACATCACTGGATTATAGTAATAACAGCAAACACAGTGAAACAAAGAGTGGATTCAATGCATCAATTGATTTGGGAAGAAAACGACCAATCAGAAGAGTCGGACATAACATGCGGACATGGGGGACTACAAGTCCCCGCTGCTGACCTTCAATTACGCACTGGCTCTCCAGCAGGCTGGTGTATGTGTGAATATCTTTTCATCAAAGCAGCATGAGCGGTGAAAAAGAAAGTTAATAACAGGCTGAGCATGTGGAACATAAGCACTGAAAACAGAAAGCGATCAAATGTCAAAAGTGCAGGTTATTACTGTGATGAGATGGAGAGCAAGATGGCCGACGGTAGAACATGCGTTCGGCTGGGGCTACTCGGCCACTGAACTGAATGGGATCGCAGTGCAACTTGCAATAAACGCCAGAAACGCAAAAAATCCAACGCTGCTGGGGTCACGGCAACTTGTGCGTCATGCTGCATCCCCATCATTTCAGTGGCTACAATGCAATTACGGATGCAGACTGATGCGCGCTGCGTAGATCAACGTGCTAACAAGTTTACATGCTAGGAAGGTCATCATCAGATAGGTTTACATCAGGCACTAAGAGAGGATGTTAGACACCGGTCTTAATAAAGCGCTGGCGGTGGTTCTGCCGAAGTTATGAAGAGGTGCAGGCCTCTACATAACACTGGCATATCCAGCACCAGATCTAAATGTAAGACGGCTTCCTAAAGCAGGCGTAGAAAACGATGAATGAGACGAGCCTGCCAGCCCATCCCCTTCCACGCCACAACCACAATTTTAGACCTGGCGTGAGCGGGGCGAAGTTACAGATAGCGACGCAACTAACCATTGTGCCGCCATCTGCACCTGAAATATTTCAGCTTAGTAAATGACCCCCTATATGTGGAGGTGCTTCTCAGTCCTGTTTTAAGGCATTCAGTTGCACCCGACTCACATGAGGCTACACGCACCTTTCGTACTGGTGCTGTGAAAGTGCTGCAGTGCAGACCCGTTTACCTGAATGGGGCTTATTGCAGGTTTCTGCACATCTCCTTGTCTCATTACTGGGAGTCCCACAGGGAACGAATGGATGGGCTGTGCGCACGTCCGATCAGTCGCTCCGTTCATTTTGGGGACATGGGGCTCTTGTTCTAACAGTTAGGAATATCTTCTTCTAATGGAATACTCCTTAGGGGTTGTCCACTTCTGTAATTTTGAGGACCTGTCCTCGGGATAGGTCATCAACATCAGATCAGCGGGGGTCTGACTCCCGACACCCCTGCCGATCAGCAGTATGAAGAGAATGCAGTGCTCATGCAAGCGCTGCCTTCTTTTTACTTCACGGCACTCACCAACCATCCTTTATCAGCTCAGCGATGGGTACATTACACTGGTGGCCCACAAACTGGTGTTTTCACTTTTTTGCACTGAGCACTTCATGACATCGTGGAACCACAAGTCTCAGGAGAACCGCTTTGGAGAGCAGTAGGGCCAGCTGTAAGTTTTTCATACTGGACTGCCTTTTCTTTATGGTTTACCTGCTCGCCGTCGACATTGCAGCCGGGGGCAGGTGTAATTACAGCTCCTCCATCCCATTCACTTCAATGGGACGGCTCCATCCTATTCACGTGAGCGCTGTATTCTCTTCATACAGCTGATCGTCGGGGGGTGCCGGAGGTTGGGCCCCCACTGATCACATATTGATCGCCTATATCAGATATTGAACCCCTTTAAGTATTAGGGTAATTTCAGATCTTGCAGCGGACTGAGCTGCAGATTCACTGTGGATTCCACCCTATGCATTGCAAAAGTTGCAGTTCACAGCATGCTCCGATTCCCACTACATGTGGATAGGTTTTGGAACACGCCGCCCACTTGAATTATACTGTAAGGGGCAAACTGCAAATCCGCCTAAAAGCATCATATAAAAGGTTGTACATTAAAGGGATTGTCCTAGTCATCAAAGGAATCCCTTCTCAAATACTGTGCAACCTCATCTGCTCAACCAGATCAGCGTGGAAGAGGAAGAACAGTTTAAGGCATTCGGCCCCTATGAATAGTAAAGCTCTTGTATCGGACGTCAAATGTCCTGCAAAGTTATATATAGTGTGTACATGAGCGATGAACACTAGTCCCGCCACAAAATAATCCCCTGTATATCCATCTGCTGATGTGGAGCTAGGTGTATATGTATATAATGAGTGAAAGTTGTTACCTCCAGGCGTGAACCCCTCTGTGAGGATCTGAACTGTGGAAATTCGAGCAACTTCAATTTCATAATGATTGTCCCCATCTAGAAACAGATACCTACAAAAGTACAACAAAAAGAAAAAGCATTTTTACAAGGAACTGGACAGGGGGTTAGAGAACAGCCTTTTCATTAGAGGTTCAGTGATCCTTCCTCATTTAGGCCTCTTTCACACGGGCGTCGCGCGTGAGGGCCGGATAGGATGCGGATGAGTCGCGGGAAAATACGCGATTTTTCCACGCGAGTGCAAGGCGTTTTAATGCGTTTTAATGCGTGTGAGAAAAATCCCCATGTTTAGTACCCAGACCCGAACCCTGTGACTTCTGGTTTCAAATTGTCCCTTCCTGCACAGACACACAGAGGCACCAATACGTAGATGCGTACGCAGGTGGGGACGAAATAAGCACAGTGGTCACAAAGTACATTAGGTCACTGCAGTAATGGAGTCTCTTCACTTTTATTTCAGGACCACTTATTAGAATCTAGAAAACCCCTTTAAAATCGGGCTTCTGGATTATATATATAATTTCAGTGGCTTGCAGACTATCCAATATGCGTTTTCTTTCATCACTTTTAGGTTTAGTGTCCCTTATGGTTGAATTTAATCAACTACATTCGGTAAATATTAAAATAATAGCCACCTGTAGGCTCCGTATATGTCTTAGAAGCCAAGTATCACCTGTGGTTGTTGGAGAGCCGACACACGACTGTTTCAGACTTCTCGGAGGATCCCTGGGTAATACAGAACGTAGCGCCTGAGAACGGAGGAGCAAAGAAACTCAGGACACATTGTATAAAAACACAAGAAAAGCACAAAATGCATCTACAATGACAAGTGGAAAATATACTCCTAGAAGGACCAAACTAGTGCAAACCCTAAAAACCACACTTATCCAAACCCTTTATTCTTAAAGGGCATCTGTCAGCAGTTTTGTACCTATGACACTGGCTGACCTGTTACATGTGCGCTTGGCAGCTGAAGGAGTCTGTGTTGGTCCCATGTTCCTATATGCCCGCATTGCTGAAAAAAATTGTGTTTTATTATATGCAAATGAGGCTCTAGGAGCAACGGGGGCGTTACCATTACACCTAGAGGCTCTGCTCTCTCTGCAACTGCTGCACCTTCTCTACTGTGACTGACAGGGACAGGCAGTGAGATCATCATCACACCTGGCATTGTCAATCAAAGTGGAAAGGGCACAGCATTTGCAGAGAGAGAGGAGTCTCTAGGTGCAATGGCAACGCCCCCGTTGCTCCTAGAGGCTCATTTGTATATATTAAAACATCATATTTCTCAGCAATGCGGGCACATATGAACATGGGACCAACACAGATGCCTTCAGCTGCCAAGCGCACATGTAACAGGTCAGCCAGTGTCATAGGTACAAAACTGCTGACAGATGCCCTTTAAAGGGAATCTGTCACCTATTTTGAGCATATAAAACTGTTAACATAGCAATGTTCAATAAAGTACCTTCATTCCAGCATGGGTCTTCTTGCTTTTATTAAACTTTTCATTTAGATCAAAAAGCGATTTTTCTGATATGCTAATTAAGCCTCAAAGTGCCCAGAGGGGTGTTATTACTCTGCTCAAGTGCCCAGCCCGCCTTTCTTCCAAGCCCGCCTCACGCCTCCTAAGAAATACATTTACTCCCACATCCTTGCCGAACGGCGCCGCCCCCTCTACTAAGTCATGTAATTTATTCACCCCACCATCCTTGCGGCCTCCTTTCTTGGCCTCCGAAATCTCACGCAGCCGCAGTATCGCTGACTGCCTGCGCCTGTACGATACTCCTGCTCCAGAGGGCAACAGCCTCAATAGTGTCACTGGGCATGCGCCGAGCCCAGTGACATAATCAGAGCGCTGTTGCCTCAGGAGCCGGAGTATCGTACAGGCGCAGGCAGTCAGCGATACTGCGGCTGCGCGAGATTTCAGAGGCCAAGAAAGGAGGCCGCAAGGAAGGTGGGGTGAATAAATTACATGACGTAGTGGAGGGGGCGGCGCCGTTCGGCAAGGATGTGGGAGTAAATTTCTTAGGAGGCGTGAGGCGGGCTTGGCACTGCAGGGGGGCATTACTGGGCACTTGAGGACAGGGCCGTCTTTTCGAATGGGCACGCTGGGCAGTTGCCCGGGGGCCCCACTTGCCTGGGGGCCCGCCTGCCCAGTGAACCCACCAGCCAACTTCCCAACCGTCATCCCCCAGTTGAATACTAATGAGCGCTTCCATTATGGAAGCGCTCATTAGAACCGAGAGACCAGGAAGTGGTGAACGCTCTGTACTCACCACTTCCTGGTCCTCGGCTGTCGGCTGTGCAGGGCTGCGCACAGCGTGAGGGCGCTCTGTGACCTCACGCTGTGCGCGCCAGTTCAGAGCACAGAGTCGACTGAGGAGAGGCAGGCGGCGTCCAGGAGCAGGAGAGGTAAGTGATTTTTTATTTTATAAGAAAATGTGGCTGCTGGGGGCATAAGGGGGCTAATGGAGAGGCATATGGGGGCTAATGGAGAGGCATATGGGGGGCTAATGGAGAGGCATATGGGGGGCTAATGGAGAGAGGCATATGGGGGGCTAATGGAGAGAGGCATATGGGGGGCTAATGGAGAGGCATATGGGGGGCTAATGGAGAGGCATATGGGGGCTAATGAGGCATATGGGGGCTAATGGAGAGGCATATGGGGGCTAATGGAGAGGCATATGGGGGCTAATGGAGAGGCATATGGGGGCTAATGAGGCATATGGGGGCTAATGGAGAGGCATATGGGGGCTAATGGAGAGGCATATGGGGGCTAATGGAGAGGCATATGGGGGCGCTAATGGAGAGGCATATGGGGGGCTAATGGAGAGAGGCATATGGGGGGCTAATGGAGAGAGGCATATGGGGGGCTAATGGAGAGAGGCATATGGGGGGCTAATGGAGAGGCATATGGGGGCTAATGGAGAGGCATATGGGGGCTAATGGAGAGGCATATGGGGGCTAATGGAGAGGCATATGGGGGCTAATGGAGAGGCATATGGGGGCTAATGGAGAGGCATATGGGGGCTAATGGAGAGGCATATGGGGGCTAATGGAGAGGCATATGGGGGCTAATGGAGAGGCATATGGGGGCTAATGGAGAGGCATATGGGGGCTAATGGAGAGGCATATGGGGGCTAATGGAGAGGCATATGGGGGCTAATGGAGAGGCATATGGGGGCTAATGGAGAGGCATATGGGGGCTAATGGAGAGGCATATGGGGGCTAATGGAGAGGCATATGGGGGCTAATGGAGAGGCATATGGGGGCTAATGGAGAGGCATATGGGGGCTAATGGAGAGGCATATGGGGGCTAATGGAGAGGCATATGGGGGCTAATGGAGAGGCATATGGGGGCTAATGGAGAGGCATATGGGGGCTAATGGAGAGGCATATGGGGGCTAATGGAGAGGCATATGGGGGCTAATGGAGAGGCATATGGGGGCTAATGGAGAGGCATATGGGGGCTAATGGAGAGGCATATGGGGGCTAATGGAGAGGCATATGGGGGCTAATGGAGAGGCATATGGGGGCTAATGGAGAGGCATATGGGGGCTAATGATGAGGCATATGGGGGCTAATGATGAGAGGCATATGTGGGCTAATGATGAGAGGCAGCATATGGGGGCTAATGATGAGGCATATGGGGGCTAATGATGAGAGGCATATGGGGGCTAATGATGAGAGGCATATGGGGGCTAATGAGGCATATGGGGGCTAATGGAGAGGCATATGGGGGCTAATGATGAGAGGCATATGGGGGCTAATGATGAGAGGCATATGGGGGCTAATGATGTGAGGCATATGGGGGCTAATGATGAGGCATATGGGGGCTAATGATGAGGCATATGGGGGCTAATGATGAGAGGCAGCATATGGGGGCTAATGATGAGAGGCAGCATATGGGGGCTAATGATGAGAGGCAGCATATGGGGGCTAATGAGAGGCATAATAACACTGTCATCCACAGATGCCCCCATAACAGTGTGTCTTCCACAGATCCACCATAACAGTGCGCCTGCGCACTGACGAGAGACAGAAAGAAGGGGAAAGAATCCGCGGAAGCAAGCAGAGGACGGCACAGCAGACGATTGAACAGCTTCTTTTGTAAGTAAATAGTTTTATTATAAATGTATCCCTGCATACCGCAATTCTCTCATATTTTGTAATCTTATTTATATATACTTATTTTGTTTTTGCCCCCCCATTTTTGACTGTGGTATCTTTGTGCCCCCCCCTATATATTATTCCTATATTAAACACTGATTTTGTTGAAAGTACCAATAAATATCGCCTTATTGATAATTTGCATTTTTATTCTAGTGCGTGATTGTGTAGACAGGGCCCCAGTGCACTGTATTGCCCGGGGGCCTATAATGCTCTTAAGATGGCACTGCTTGAGGAGAGGAATAACGCCCCTCTGGGCACCTTGAGGCTTGATTAGCATATCAGAAAAATCGCTTTTTGATCTAAATGAAAACTTGAATAAAAGAAAGAAGACCCATGCTGGAATGAAGGTACTTTATTGAACATTGCTATGTTAACAGTTTTATATGCTCAAAATAGGTGACAGATTCCCTTTAAGAATCCTATTCACATTAAATGCATTAAAGAGGCTTTGCCATCACAAACAATGGGGGCATATCGCTAGGATATGCCCCCATTGTCTGATAGGTGCGGGTCCCACCTCTGAGACCCGCACCTACACGGATAACAGAGCGGGGAAAGTAGTTGAGGGCGCACTGCGCAGCCGCCCTCCATTCATTCATTTCTATGCGGCCGCCGAAAATAGCCAAGCACTGGCTCGGCTATTTCCATTGGCCCCATAGAAATTAATGGGAGCGGGGGGCCACGCATGCATGGTACACTCCCATTCACTTGTATGGTAGCAGCGCTTGGTGGTGGCCGGACCCCAGGGTTTCCCGGTGTCCTCCAGCCACAACTCTCCCCGCTCCATCCTTGTTGTAGTTGCGGGTCGCAGGGGTGGGACCCACACCTATAAGACAATGGGGGCATATCCTAGCGATATGCCCCCCTTGTCTGTGATGGGACAACCCCTTTAATATCAAGCAGCAAAACCAATTCCAAAATGTGACAAGATGAGTGAAGACATAGGGTAGATACATTGTCTCTGCCCATAAAAACTAACACCTCATGTGAACATACCGTGGGAGCACCAGAGGCTACAAAATGCTACCGCAGAGGACAAGCACATTTTTTTGCAGTTTTGCCACAACTGTGCTCGCAATTTGCTCTAGAACTGTCCCTATGGAAAACTGTATTACATTACTCGCCAGCTCACGGGCCATGGTTTCAACATGCACTTTTAATTCTGTACTTTTGCCCACTGAACGTTGAGGAAACTGGCAGCAAAACTGCAACCAGCAACACGCTTCCAAAAATACCGCATGCCCCGAAAACCAGGCGGTTTCCAACTGCAGTATGTGATTTTGCACCGTTCCCTACAGTGTAACATCTGGCTACGGATGTAAATGACTAAAGTAACAAGGACGCTGTAATCCTGCAGCGCGCCCAAGCATCCTTGTGCAGAGGCTTCGTGGTGATGTATTACGTATAGCAATGGCGGTAGATTTGATGCGGGTTACTGCGATTTCATGCACAATCACAGCTACATTAGAGTGGTTTTCTGGGAGTAAAATATTGATGACCCACCCTCAGGTCATGGATTAATGGGGGTCCAACACCCGGCATCACCATCAATCAACCGAGTGCTATGGCCTCCTCACCAAGCACATTCTGGTATTGAACCCAGAGCTGCACATAGGCCATGTGACTGATGACCGTGACGTCAGTGGTCTAGGAAGAGGCTGCATCGCTCACTGGAGCACCATGGTCTCTTTAAATAGCCGATTGCCGGCTGTTGTACCCCCACCAATCAGATAAGACATCAATATTTTAGTCCCAGAGAACTCCATGGTGCCCTCGCTTTAAAGGGAACCTGTCACCGGGATTTTGTGTATAGAGCTGAGGGCGTGGGTTGCTAGATGGCCACTAGCACATCCGCAATACCCAGTCCCCATAGCTCTGTGTGCTTTTATTGTGTAAAAAAACTGATTTGATACATATGCAAATTAACCTGAGATGAGTCAGATGAGATGAGTCAGGGACAGGACTCATCTCAGGTTAATTTGCATATGTATCAAATCGGTTTTTTTACACAATAAAAGCACACAGAGCTATGGGGACTGGGTATTGCGGATGTGCTAGCAACCATCTAGGAACCCATGTCCTCAGCTCTATACCCAAAATCCTGGTGACAGGTTCCCTTTAAAGGGCAACTAATAAGTAATGAATCAAATACTTTTCTTTTATTCCTGTACTCTCTCCGTACCTCCTTGTGATGCAGGAGGATTTGTAAAGTAAGGCAGGGTTCACATCACAGTTTCATTCTCCGTTCTTCTGATGCCAAATCTGCATAACTGATGCACAGGATACGTTTTTTTATATTTTTTTTCCTGTTCTTCTGACGGATCAGAAGAACGGAAAATGAAACGGTGATGTGAACCCGGCCTAGGTGAACACCATCCGGTCACTGCTCACCCGCCATCAGCACCTTCAGCTGTCGATCGTAGAACTCCATCTCTTTCTGCGAGATGACAGAACATTCTCCGCACTGTCGCACGGGGTCGACAAAACACATACGTGGTAGAGGCACTTTCTTACTGCAGCATTTATCACAGAAGCATTTCCCACATCTTCGGCAGTGATGCTAAAAAGAAAAAGAAAATTAAATAACTATATCATCTCTGAGGCCAGTTATACGCGAGCGTGGTCGGTCCGTGGAATACACTTTGAGAGACGGCCACATTTCCCAGACTAACTGCGACTCGTCTGATCCGAAATCACTGCGTCATAGTGAATCACGATTCTGTGAGCGCAAGGGTATACTGTAGTGTATTTACAGCATGGCATGAGTACCGTACACTGAACCCACGGTCAGGCAGCAATTTACAGCATCATAGATCACTACGATACAGCGAGTTGGGGCAAGACGGTCCGGGAAACGCAGCTGTCACTTGTATTTCATGGGCCAAACACGCTAACATGAAACTGGCCTTGGAGGACGTATCTATGGGCCTCCATTCCCCTATGCCACCCGTATCTATGGGCCTCCATTCCCCTATGCCACCCGTATCTATGGGCCTCCATTCCCCTATGCCACCCGTATCTATGGGCCTCCATTCCCCTATGCCACCCGTATCTATGGGCCTCCATTCCCCTATGCCACCCGTATCTATGGGCCTCCATTCCCCTATGCCACCCGTATCTATGGGCCTCCATTCCCCTATGCCACCCGTATCTATGGGCCTCCATTCCCCTATGCCACCCGTATCTATGGGCCTCCATTCCCCTATGCCACCCGTATCTATGGGCCTCCATTCCCCTATGCCACCCGTATCTATGGGCCTCCATTCCCCTATGCCACCCGTATCTATGGGCCTCCATTCCCCTATGCCACCCGTATCTATGGGCCTCCATTCCCCTATGCCACCCGTATCTATGGGCCTCCATTCCCCTATGCCACCCGTATCTATGGGCCTCCATTCCCCTATGCCACCCGTATCTATGGGCCTCCATTCCCCTATGCCACCCGTATCTATGGGCCTCCATTCCCCTATGCCACCCGTATCTATGGGCCTCCATTCCCCTATGCCACCCGTATCTATAGGACTTCAGGCTGCAATTATTATACCATGTACAACTGTACGGAATAGCGACATCTGCTGCTCAATTCCATACAAATGCATTCTGCTGAAATTGTATACTCCATGCTATACCGTCTTTAAAGGGGTTGGCCGGTCTTTTTCATATTGATGACCTATCCTCAGGACCCCCGCCGGTCAGCTTTTTGGGAAGACGGCGCACGCAACGAGCAAGTGCTGTCTCCCTTCTCTCTTCCTGCATGTCTATCGGACGGCAAGAAAGAAGGGAGGCGGCACGTGCGCATGCCGTCTCCCCGTACAGCTGATCAGCAGGGGTGTCGGGTGACGGACCCCCGCCGATCTGATATTGATGACCTATCCACAGGATAGGTCATCAATATGAAACCTCTTTAACATGTCAGACTAGGTGTGACATGCACTACTGTATGCCTACATACTGGCATCCATCTAAGATATATGTCAAGAGAAACCCTCATGACGTACACCTTCAACATAGACGGCAAAAACAGTGTGGGTAGACGTGAATGCTTCATGCACACCGCCGCGTCCTTATTTCAGTACATGCATTCTGCATCAATGGGTCTATTGTCCCTGAAATATGGACAAGAATAGGACAAGTTCTAGAATTTGCGAATGTGTCCATGGCCCCATAGAAACTAACGAGTCAGCGTGCTATGCGCAAAGAAACGTGGACAGCACACGGATGAAAAATACGGTTGTGTGCACAAGGCCTGAGGGCGATTCTGCACAACAGAAGATACAGGCTCATTCCCTCTAAGGCCTCTTTCACACGGGCGTTGCGGGAAAATGTGCGGGTGCGTTGCAGGAACACGCGCAATTTTCCCGCGCGAGTGCAAAACATTGTAATGCGTTTTGCACTCGCGTGAGAAAAATCGCGCATGTTTGGTACCCAAACCCGAACTTCTTCACAGAAGTTCGGGTTTGGGATCGGTGTTCTGTAGATTGTATTATTTCCCTTTATAACATAGTTATAAGGGAAAAATAATAGCATTCTGAATACAGAATGCATAGTACAATAGGGCTGGAGGGGTTAAAAAAAATAAATAAATAATAATTTAACTCACCTTAGTCCACTTGATCGCGCTGCCGGCATCTCCTTCTTTGCTGATTGTAGGAACAGGACCTGTGGTGACGTCACTCCGGTCGTCACATGATCCATCACCATGGTAAAAAATCATGTGATGAATCATGTGATGACCGGAGTGACGTCACCACAGGTCCTGTTCCTACAATCAGCAAAGAAGGAGACAGAAGGAGATGCCGGCAGCGCGATCAAGTGGACTAAGGTGAGTTAAATTATATATTATTATTTTTTAACCCCTCCAGCGCTATTTTACTATGCATTCAGTATTGCTATTATTTTCCATTATAACCATGTTATAAGGGGAAATAATAATGATTGGGTCTTCATCCAGATCGTCTCCTAGCAACCGTGCGTGAAAATCGCACCGCATCCGCACTTGCTTGCGATTTTCATGCAACCCCATTCACTTCTATGGGGCCTGCGTTGCGTGAAAAACGCAGAATATAGAGCATGCTGCGATTTTCACGCAATGCACAAGTGATGCGTGAAAATCACCGCTCATGTGAACAGCCCTATAGAAATGAATGGGTCGGGATTCAGTGCGGGTGCAATGCGTTCAACTCATGCATTGCATCTGCACGGAATACATGCCCGTGTTAAAGGGGCCTAACGCTGGTCAGAAGGGAAGCAAGTGCACAGATCTGCTGTAGGCTCCCAGGTGAAATCTAGACAAACCCGCTCTGATCCAGCACATCCAGAGTAAAATTCAGTCTGTTTATGGCAAAATGCATTAAAACATGAGGCAGGTAACAGTAGTAAAAGGTCCCCCACACGTATATGCAGTTTGAAATGTGTAAGCACGTCGTGGACCTTTTTACTACTGCTATCTGCAGCAGGTTTGATTGGATGTAGCCATAAATAAAGACTGAACCTTACTTTGGATCACACCACATTTGTCTGCGATTCCACACAACCAGGACAGGTTTTCATCCTTTAGATTCAGGGTTTCTCAACTCCAGTCCTCAGGACCCACCTACCGGTCAGGATTTGAGAATATCCCACAGAGTGAATACCTGTGGTAAGTCCTGATGCATGGACACTAATTATATCACCTGCTCAATACTAAGGCTACTTTCACACTAGCGTTTTAGTTTTCCAGTATTGAGATCCGTCATAGGCGTTCAATACCGGAAAAAAACGCTTCAGTTTTGTCCCCATTCATGGTCAATGGGGACAAAACTGAACAGAACAGAATACTCCAAAATGCATTACGTTCCCAGACCGGAGAGCAGACCGCAGCACGTTGTATTTTGCTTTCCGTCCTGGGATGCAGAGCAAGACGGACCCGGCATGACCCCAAATGCAAGTCAATGGGGACGGATCCGTTTTCTCCGACAATAGAAAACGGATCCGTCCTTCATTGACTTTCAATGGAGTTAATGACGGATCCGTCTTGGCTATGTTAAAGATATGAACGGATCCGGTTGTAAGAACAGATGCAGATGGTTGCATTATCAGTAACGGAAGCGTTTTTGCCGGACCCTGCCGGATCACACGCTAGTGTGAAAGTAGCCTAAGGAAATCCTGAAAACATGACCGGTAGGTGGGTCCCGAGGACCGGAGTTGAGAAACCCTGCTTTAGATGTTTCCTCCCACTGACAGCAAACAATTAACGGAAGCACAAAGTGTGTTGGCATACGGCGTATCTTGTGTTGTGAACTCAGCCGACTACATCCGCACACGTCGCTTACCTTCCTGGTTATGAAGTCGAATTTGGCTTCACAATGCATACATCGGGGGCACTGGAAGAGAAGGGAAACTCAGATTAATATCAAGTAACAGACCGGGGAAATTTCACAATGCAATTGTCTATTTTACACAAAGCAGGACCCCCTTATTACACCACAAAGAAGAGATCCCGATCATTTAGCGCCAGTCATCGACTGCACATGAAAGGCTAGGTCTTCCATTACTGAAAGGGTTAATGCTAGGTAGTCCAGAACGCATGTCCCATCACCAAAGGTTAATGAAAAAACGATAATGGTAACTTATCACAGGAGGGCGAAGATTATTTAGAAATGACACGCAAGTCCCTGACCGCAGCTCTGACCTAGAACGAGGTCCGGATGAGGCGTCCTGTAACACGAGGTTGGGTAAGGGCGGATTCACATGCTGCAGATTTGTTGCAACCACTTCTGCAAGTATTGTAATCATCTGAGCGGAGCTTTCAGAAAAACCACGCACATGCTGCAGACACAACCACATGCATGGAAGCGATTCTCAGTCACGTAAACGCCTGAGTCAACTCCACCACATGTGAATATCCCCCCCTAAGGCCTCATACACACGGCCGTTGATCGACCATTCAGTGCACTGGGGACCACAATTTGCAGTCCCCAATGCATGGGCAACATCAGTGAGGATTCCGCAGACGGATCCAGACCTATTCAACTTGAAAGGGTCCGCAATCCCTCCGCACCGCAAAAAAGTAGTGCATGCAGTGCTGAGGCACGGACAGAAAGCCAACGGGTTGCGGGCCGCAATTTAGCCTCAGCCATGCCTAAAGCATATGTGCATCTGATATGGAGTCCAACATGGCACTCACAGTGCTCTGCGAGGCCCAGTAATCCCTCCCTAGCAGCATTGCACGATATGATGGATGACACTATTGTCTTCACAGATTCATATGAAAATTACGTGAAATTCGGGGATACAAAAGGAGGTACAGTACGGCTCATAGACTATGGGAATGGAAGCAGCGGTTGGGATAAGCAGTGGGTGCCATGGCTATGCTCCAAAAGGCACGATGTATATTTAGCACATAGCAGCCAATCAGAGCACAGCTTTCATTTTTCCGGAAACGCTGCCCACAGCAACCAAAGCTTAGCCTTCATTCCTTAAAGGGGGTCTGGCTTCCAACAGCCCCCGTGATCAGTTGCTGAAAGGAGCCCCAGCAATCGGATGAGCGATGCAACCTCTTCCTAGGCCAGTGACGGCCCACGTGCAGCCCAGTCCCGTTCACGTAAATAGGACTGAGATGCTGTACCACACACAGCGACTATATGATGAAGAGGTCGCGACGCTCGTTCCAACAAGGCAACATCTTTTAGAAGTGGATCGGCAGGGGTGTCAGGAGTCGGACCCCCACCATTCTGATATTGATGACCTATCCTTTAAACAGTTTTGATAAATGAGAGGCTCATACAGTGTGGAATCCCAACAGCGGATGGATCTGTGAAAAAATAAAATTGATATATATATATATATATATCATCCACCATCATTTTATAGGTTTATCCCTCCGCTGACAGCTGTGGTGCTGCCCCCATTATATACAGACACACCGGATCTCAGCTCAGTAACACTTTATATGTTCCAGAATGGCGTCCAACACTTGCAGGAGCCCAGGATTACCGGTATAGAGACGTCACGTCACTATGTGGACCTATGAGAACCGACACTCCGCATTTGTCCCATGATCGACTCCTTTATCTCTAGATTATAAATTACCGGGCGTGTGCGACAATTTGAGCCAATTTCATGTCCAGCACAGCTATGATAGGCTTTACAACCCTCCTCAGTGCCAAGTAGGTGACTATACCAGAATGAATATTAAGGGTAGGTTCACATGGGGTATTTCGGGCGTGCATTTTGGCACAGATTCCAAGCCAAAAAACAAACAAAAAAAAAAAAAAACACATGCAGAACGTCCCTGTTTATTTCATTTTATTTTTTTCAGTTTTGAAACCGCACTGAAGAAAAAACAAGCGTCCTGTCCATTCTTGACGTGGATTCACTACGGAATTGGCGTCCAGAATTTCCAATGGAAATGGGCAGGAATGAATACCCTGCCAAAACTGCACCAAAAACTATATAAAAAAAAACGAAAAAACACACACACACACACACACACACAAGGTTTTTTTCAGCACTGAAAATCCTCCCGGGCGTGGCAGAATATGTACGTCGTGGATCTTGATGCACACCCGCAGCAGAATCCACGTGTTTTACATGCCTGTTTTTCTATGCTTAAAATTTCCACTACATGTGCATGGGCTTTCGAAAAAACCGCCATCCACACGTATGGCGCTGTAGTCTGCTGCGGATCTACTATGGGAAATCGGACAGCAATTTTTTTATTTTTTTTTCCCATTACCAGCAATTTCCGTCGGTCACAATGTTTACACATCCACTGAATAAGCAGGGAGTGAGTATAATGCGCCGTGTGCAGAGAACTGCAGACGACAGCAAGACCTTCGGAGATAACAGCTGGCTAAGCTCCATCAGTGAGGGACGTGAACCCAACCTACTGACCCCCCCGGGGGGGAGAGGCCCAGTGCAGGCTGCTGACTGGAGCTGAGCCATGAGGATTATGGACTACAACCAGCATCAATGAAAACTACATAGACCTCGGAGGTGGATATTCTTAAAGGGAATGTGCAGTACATCAGAAAATTAACTTAACCTTCAAATTTATTTTTTTTTTTTTAACTGTTACAAATACCATTATAATGATTTTTGTAATATATTTTATTTAATGATTTTTATAGTTTTCAAGCAAAAGAGGCCTCCGAAGTTCAGGCCTTCCTGAAGCGCATACAGAATCTGTACTGGCACACACCGCCGAGGTCAGCCTGTAGCACCCTACACAAGTCAGCAAAAAGAGTAGCGCTAATTGTTTAAAAACATTTTTTCAACTCGCAATTTACCATCTGTTGGGATGCACAAGTCAAAATAGTCAATTCACCTTCTGGACGAATGCCATAATGATCAACTATTAAAAAGTATATTTGATACACCAGCAACTGAGTGCCGTGGTCTATCTTCTACTATATGAACGTCAAAAATTACCACTGAGCACCAACCGCACAAAAAGAAGGTGTGCCGTTCAACTTCTTGCACAATATCAAAACCAACCGCAGGAATTTACTTGGTTTGAGGCCATAGTTTGAGCTTTTCCTTCAGTCTTTACGGGGGTTCATGCACACAGAGGTGTAGGCGCTGTCAGAATACAAGTGAACTGGATCTTACCGTTCCTCTATATGCCTCTGATTTGGCGAGACCCCTAAATGATCATCTGTACTAGCTCTAAATTGTGTATTTAGAGATGAGCGAATACAAATTTACTGGCCAACGTTTCGGTCAACACTAGACCTTGGTCACAGCCTTAGTATACATGTGGAGAGGCATCTCTGGACGACGGTTTTGATATTGTGACCACTAGGTGACGTTGATCTCTGGGGATTATTAAAAGGGCATCTGTCAGCAGTTTTGTCCCTATGAAACTGGCTGACCTGTTACATGTGCGCTTGGCAGCTGAAGACATCTGTGTTGGTCCCATGTTCATATGTGTCCGCATTGCTGAGAAAAACGATGTTTTACTATATGCAAATGAGCCTCTAGGAGTAACGGGGGCGTTACTATTAGGGTTCATGCATACGTCCGTAAAATGGGTCCACATCCGTTCCGCAGTTTTTTTGGAATGGGTGCAGACACATTCATTTTCAATGGTGCCACAAAAGATGTGTGCTGTCCGCATCTGCACTTTCGTTCGGCAGCAAAAAATAAAGAAATAGAACATGTCCTATTCTTGTCCACAGCCACGGACAAGAAATATAAGATTACACTCACCGGTAATCACTTTTCCATGAGCCCATGACAGCCCCCTTGAGAGGAGAGAGCCTGCCTCCATCCAGGACAGGAAACAGGAACTTCCGTGGAGAGCTTCTTAAGGAGGGACCCAGCCTCTATCCACCAGTTATTTGAGAGAACCTGTCCCAAAACATATACAACATCCCAAAAACTTTTTTTTTTTTTTTTAATTATGGAAAAAATATATATTTTTTTGAATTATGACATTTTTTTTCCTTTTTCTTTTGGGAGGGAATAAGTAGCGGGTGCTGTCATGGGCTCATGGAAAAGTGATTACCGGTGAGTGTAATCTTATATTTCCCTTGTGCCCATGACAGCACCCTTGAGAGAAGACTAGAATAGAAGTAGACTAGGGAGGGATTACAGCCTGTAAAACTTTCCTACCAAAGGATAGCTGATCCTTGGAGTCTAGATCTAGCTCGTAATGGCGGAAGAAAGTACAAGGGGATTTTAAGTAGCGGCCCTACAGATCTGCTCTAGGGAAGCTTTAGCTCTTTCTGCCCAGGAGATACAAATGGACCTGGTTAAATGTGCCCCGAATCCAAATGGGCAAGGCTCCCCTGCCAAGGAATAGGCCAAAGAAATGGCTGCGACAATCCATCTAGATAGGGTTCTGGATGTGACTATCACCTTTGTTCTTCTCGGCAAACTGTACAAAAAGTCTAGAGGACCTCCTCCAGGGTTCGGTCATCTCCAGATACTTTAGGAGACATCTCCTGACATCCAGACAGTGTAACTTCCTTTCTATTTCATTATTCCGAGTTTGGCATAATGAAGGTAGGACGATGTCCTGAGATCTGTGAAAAAAGGAAACTACTTTGGGAAGAAAAGAAGGGTCCGCCTTGATTATTACTCTGTCCTCCAGGATCTTAGTATAGGGAGGAGAGGTGGAAAGGGCATAAATTTCACTTACACGTCTGGCAGAGGTGATGGCCACCAGAAAGGCGGTCTTAAAGGAAAGTAATTTAAATCGACAAATCCTGTATAGGTTCAAACGGAGGCTCCATCATACTGGACAATACTAAGTTGAGGTCCCACGGAGGAGCAGACATTCTGGAAATTGGTCTGGTACGACTGACAGCTTTAAAAAATCTTCTCACCCAAGGATGGTTTGCTAAGGCGAAGTCAAAATACGCACTAAGAGCTGAAACATGCACTTTTTCAAGTGTACTAACCCCTTCGTCTTTTGTCTAGGCCACTCTGAAGAAAATTGAGGATTATCAGCATAGGAGGAGGACCTACAGGGTCTATTGGAACCGTGGAAAAAGTTAAGAAGTTTTTCCATATTCTTAGGTATATAGACGAAGTGATGTCTTTCCTACATGACAGGAGGGTATTAATCACATCTCTGGAAAGGCCCTTCTTCTCTAGTATAGACCTCTTAGATACCATGCTGCTAGGTGTAGGTTGGATACCTCTGGATGGTGAACTGGTCCTTGATACAGCAGGTCTTGTCTGTCTGGCAGAATCCATGGTTCTGTTATTGATAGTTTGCGTAGCCAGGTGAACCATTACCTTCTGGGCCAGAAGGGGGCGCTCAGAATTAGTCTTGTCCTGTGTTGCCTCAGTTTCTGTAGAACCCTTGGAATTAGTCTTATGGGTGGAAAGGCGTATAGAAGATCGTTCGGCCAAGGTAGGGAGAAGGCGTCTATTCCAGAATCTTCTCTATTTTGAGAATCTTCTCGATTTAAAGAAAAAAAAAAAAAAAAAAAAAAAGAAGACGACATTTCAGGTTTTGCCTGTTTGTGAACATTTCTACTAGAGGACTGCCCCAGAGGTGGACTATCTGCTTGAACACTGTTTGATTTAAACACAATTCTCCCTGATCTAGACAATTTCTGCTTAGAAAATCAGCTTTTTTGTTTTCTGAACTTTTATGAAGGAGACTGAGGGAATGATTAGGGAAAAGATTTTTTCTGCCAGAGACATAAGGTCCTCTGACCTTGTCCAGTCTTGCCTGTTCAAATAAGACACTACCGTGGTGTTGTCTGAAAAGACCTTTACTATTTTCCCCTTTAATTTTGGAAGGAAAGCTATTAGAGCGAGGAGTACTGCCCTTAATTCTCTTACATTCTGCGAATCTCTTCTTTCTAGAAGAGTCCATCTTCCCTGAACAACATCTTCCTGACAGTATGCCCCCCAACCTGTCGGACTTGCATCCGTGGTGATTGAAATCTGCTCTTGCATATTCCAGGGGAGCCCCTGAGACAGGTTTGCTGGGTCTAACCACCACAGCATGGACTGAATGACCTGGGATGGAAGAGGAAGTGGGGCATCCAAAGGGGATAGAGACCCCTGCCACTCTCTCAGAATCTGCCATTGAAGCTTCCGAGAACGCAACAACGCCCACTTGACTGCAGGAATTGTGGACGTCATCCTGCCTAATACTGCCATCCCCTGTCTGATGGTTCTGTGTTTTGATGAAATTAAAGATTGTACTTCTTTCAGAATTTTGGAGATCTTGTTCTGAGAAAGAAAGCAGCATTGTTTTTTACGGAGTCTAGAATTAGACCCAAAAACGGACAACTCTTTGATGGGATTAAGTTTGATTTTTCTCAACTTATCCACCATCCCAACTCTTCCAATATCCTGATTATCTCTGAGAGGTGGGAGGACAGAGTGCTTTCTGATTCTGCCACGACCAGTATGTCGTCCAGATAGGATATCCTAGCGATACCCTTTTCCCTCACATGAGCCATCACTTCTGCCATTAGCTTGGTGAAAAGCCTGGGAGCTTGGGATACTCCGAATGGGAGCGCTTTGTATTGAAAGTGGTGGATCTGCCCCTCCATGGATACTGCCACCCTTAGGAACTTCTGGGAGTCTGCATGGATTGGGATGTGATAATATGAGTCTATTATGTCTAGGGTTGTAATTACGCATTCCGGAAACAGCCGATTGTACCGATTCCATCTTGAACTTTTTGTACTTCAGGAATTGGTTTAGGTATCTCAGGTTTATTATCATCCTGAAAGCCCCATCTGGTTTGGGGACCAGAAAAAGGGAAGAATAAAATCCTCTCCCTCTTTCTGATTCTGGAACCTCTATAAGGACTTTCTTGTTTTAAAGAGGACCTTTCACTAGAATAAAACATCTAAACTAACTATACAGACATGTAGAGCGGCGCCCAGGGACCCCCCTGCACTTACTGTAATACCTGGGCGCCGCTCCGTTCTCCCGTTATAGCCTCCGGTAGCTTCATAGTTAGGCTCCACCCAGGGGAACCTGACGGCGTCTCATTCTCCCATGCTGTAGCGCTGGCCAATCGCAGCGCTTAGCTCATAGCCCGAGAGGTTTTTTTTTCTCTCAGGCTATGAGCTGAGCGCTGCGATTGGCCAGCGCTACAGCATGGGAGAATGAGACGCCGTCAGGTTCCCCTGGGTGGAGCCTAACTATGAAGCTACCGGAGGCTATACCGGGAGAACGGAGCGGCGCCCAGGTATAACAGTAAGTGCAGGGGGATCCCTGGGCGCCGCTCTACATGTCTGCATAGTTAGTTTAGATGTTTTATTCTAGTGAAAGGTCCTCTTTAAGGCCTGTTTTTTTTTTTTTTTTTATAGAGTTTTGGTCCAGACTTGTAACCATCATCCTTTCCGATGGGGGAGAGGCAAACTCTAGACAGAACCCGTCTCTTATAACGCCCAGAATCCAAGGACTTGCGGAGATCTTCTCCCAAGCCTGAAGAAAGAGAGACAACCTTCCTCCGACTAGGGTTGGGCGATATCAAAAATATTCCCACGATAACGATATTAAGAAATTTATTGCGATAACTATATATATATATATATATATATATATATATCGCGATAAATAACCATTTAGCAGAAAAAAAAAAAACACATGGGGCGGCCCCAAGGAGACGTTACACTGTACGGGGGCGGCCCCAAGGAGACGTTACACTGTACGGGGGCGGCCCCAAGGAGACGTTACACTGTACGGGGGCGGCCCCAAGGAGACGTTACACTGTACGGGGGCGGCCCCAAGGAGACGTTACACTGTACGGGGGCGGCCCCAAGGAGACGTTACACTGTACGGGGGCGGCCCCAAGGAGACGTTACACTGTACGGGGGCGGCCCCAAGGAGACGTTACACTGTACGGGGGCGGCCCCAAGGAGACGTTACACTGTACGGGGGCGGCCCCAAGGAGACGTTACACTGTACGGGGGCGGCCCCAAGGAGACGTTACACTGTACGGGGGCGGCCCCAAGGAGACGTTACACTGTACGGGGGCGGCCCCAAGGAGACGTTACACTGTACGGGGGCGGCCCCAAGGAGACGTTACACTGTACGGGGGCGGCCCCAAGGAGACGTTACACTGTACGGGGGCGGCCCCAAGGAGACGTTACACTGTACGGGGGCGGCCACAGGGAGACGTTACACTGTACGGGGGCGGCCACAAGGAGACGTTACACTGTACGGGGGCGGCCACAAGGAGACGTTACACTGTACGGGGGCGGCCACAAGGAGACGTTACACTGTACGGGGGCGGCCACAAGGAGACGTTACACTGTACGGGGGCAGCCACAAGGAGACGTTACACTGTACGGGGGCAGCCACAAGGAGACGTTATACTGTACGGGGGCAGCCACAAGGAGACGTTATACTGTACGGGGGCAGCCACAAGGAGACGTTATACTGTATGGGGCAGCCACAAGGAGACGTTATACTGTATGGGGCAGCCACAAGGAGACGTTATACTGTATGGGGGCAGCCACAAGGAGACGTTCCACTGTATGGGGCAGTGGGCCACAAGGAGACGTTCCACTGTATGGGGCGGTGTGTGGTAGTGTAGGGACGCCTCTTACGATCCATCTAACTGGAGTAAAATTCTATTAGGATAATTCGTGGAGGAAGTCTTCTTTGGGAGATTTTAAAGAAGAGGACAGGGCACAACTGGTATTGGGGGGGGGGGGTCATTCTGTGGTGCCGTCACTCTCCACCCCCAAAATAGCAGTACATGAGGAAGCTGACTTCAAATATGAAGTTCTCCTACCCCTATAAATCACCCCCATGGACAGTGACTGCAGTCATTACCTGAAGGAGTAGTGAAATAGCCAGGGGTTATGTTAGCAGTCAGTAGCGGGCTGTCGGTCACAAAGGGCGACGCATATGAAAACACCATCAAAGTAAACCATCCGTCTACCGGAGCCCAGTACACACGATATATACAGATATACACGTCATGTATGTACACAGTGACGTCTCTATTTATATGCGTATCACATCACAGGTGGACACTGGAGTGGAGACACATGCGTTAGTGACACATATTAAAGAGGACCTTTCATGGGTCCAAAGAATATGAACTTAGTAGCAGGCTGCATAGAGCGGCGCCCAGGGATATGAGTGCACTTACTATTATTCCTGGGTGCCGCTCCGGCCCTCTTAGAGCAAGGAACTGGTGACCAGGACAACCACGGTACACGATCGATATTCCTGGTGGGGTAAGGATAATGCTGGGTATTAACCCCCTTACCCCACCAGGAATACCGATCGTGTACCGTGGTTGTCCTGGTCACCAGTGCGCTGACCACTCTCCTCTTCCATGGTACAGTCCAGGGATGGAGGGTCTTCCATAGACGAGGTCTGTAGACGTCCTCTCAGGCTGGCTGGCACCCTTCCACCTGCGCACTGAACGGGGTTAAATACCCCAGGTAAGGTGCCTTGAAGAAATCCGCCTGCGGCCTTCCGCTCTCTACTTCCGGAACGCTGTGCGTTCCAAATACCGGAAGTGGCCGTACGTCACTTCCGGTCCGCGCCTAAACGCAAGAACAAGAGCCCCGCTCCGCCCCCTGCCTCTGTAATGCCACAAGGGAAGCGGCCAGCGGGAGGAAGAGGCCCCGGACCTCCTGAACACCACCAGGAGGTTCCGGCCTGACAGCGGTACCTCCCGGTACAACTGGACTGCATGTGGATCCCCACTCGGCTTCAGCCAGGACCAGGAAGGGTGGAAATCCAGACTTTAGTCGGCTCCTAGTGGAGACTTACGCCGTACCAGGTAACCCCTATGGATATTACACACACCGACGGGGCCCTGCAGCCTTTGTAGCTCTCCACAGAAAGCGTCCTATCCATAGGACAGGAAACAGGAACTGGTGGATAGAGGCCGGGTCCCTCCTTAACGACCGGGCTCATTTTCACCTTAAGGACCAGGCCATTTTTTTGCAAATCTGACCAGTGTCACTTTATGTGGTTATAACTTTAAAACGCTTTGACTTATCCAGGCCATTCTGAGATAGTTTTTTTCGTCACATATTGTACTTCATGACACTGGTAAAATGGAGTAAAAAAAAAAATTTCATTTTTATTTATAAAAAAAAAAATACCAAATTTACCAAAAATTTGCAAATTTCCAAGTTTCAATTTCTCTAATTCTATAATACATAGTAATACCTACAAAAATAGTTATTACTTTACATTCCCCATATGTTTACTTCATGTTTGGACATTTTATTTTTTGGAGATGTTACAAGGCTTAGAAATTTAGAAGCAAATCTTGAAATTTTTCAGAAATTTTCAAAAACCCACTTAAGGACCAGTTCAGGTCTGAAGGCACTTTGGGAGGCTTATAATAGAAACCACCCAAAAACGACCCCATTATAGAAACTACACCCCTCAAGGTATTCAAAACTTATTTTACAAGCGGTGTTAACCCTTTAGGTGTTCCACAAGAGTTAATGGAAAATGGAGATAAAATTTCAGAATTTCGATTTTTTTGGCAAATTTTCCATTTTAATCCATTTTTTCCAGTAACAAAGCAAGGGTTAACAGCCAAACAAAACTCAATATTTATTGCCCTGATTCTGTAGTTTACAGAAACACCCCATATGTGGTCGTAAACTACTGTACGGGCACACAGTAGGGCGCAGAGGGAAAGGTGCGCCGTGTGGTTTTTGGAAGGCAGATTTTGCTGGACTGTTTTATTTACAAAATGTCCCATTTGAAGCCCCCCTGATGCACCCCTAGAGTAGAAACTCCATAAAAGTGACCCCATTTTGGAAACTATGGGATAAGGTGGCAGTTTTGTTGGGACTATTTTTAGGGTACATATGATTTTTGGTTGCTCTGTATTACATTTTTGTGAGGCAAGGTTACCAAAAATAGAAATTCTGAAATTTCATCTGCAATTGCCATAAACTGTTAAGGAACACCTAAAGGGTTAATAAAGTTTGTAAAATCAGTTTTGAATACCTTGAGGGGTTTAGTTTCTTAGATGGGGTCACTTTTATGGAGTTTCTACTCTAGGGGTGCATCAGGGGGCTTCAAATGGGACATGGTGTCAAAAAAAAAAAAAAAAGGCCATCAAAATCTGCCTTCCAGAAACCATACGCGTCCCTTTCTTTCTGCGCCCTGCCGTTTGGTCATACAGCAGTTTACGACCACATATGGGGTGTTCCTGTAAACTGCAGAATCAGGGTAATAAATATTAAGTTTTGTTTGGCTGTTAATTCTTGCTTTGTTACTGGAAAAAACGGTTTAAAATTGAAAATTTGCCAGAAAATAGCTGTTTTGGCACAGTTTTTATAAAAAAAATTTGACAGTGTTCATCTGAGGGGTTAGGTCATGGGGTATTTTTATAGAGCAGATTCTTACGGATGCGGCGATACCTTATATGTCTACTTTTTTATTTTATTTAGGTTTTACACTATATTATCCTTTTATAAACAAAAAAAAACATTTTAGTATCTCCATAGTCTGAGTCAGTTTTTAAAAAAAAGTTTTTAGCTGATTATCTTAGGTAGGGGCTCATTTTTTGCGGGATGAGAGGACGGTTTTATTGGCACTATTTTGGGGGGCATATGACTTTTTGATCGCTTCCCATTACACTTTTTGTGATGTAAGGTGACAAAAAAATTAATTTTTTTGCACTTTTTATTTTATTTTTTTTGACAGTGTTCATCTGAGGGGTTAGGTCATGGGGTATTTTTTTAGAGCAAATTCTTACGGACACGGCGATACCTAATATGTCTTAAAAAAAATATTTTGTCTGAGAACCACAGTTTTTTTCCGATTGTCAGTGGCTAAATGGAATTAAAATTGGGGAAGGGGATTAAAAATGTAGTACTCCATGGAAGTGTGGTACTCGCTGAAGCAACCAATAATGCAGAGGCCCGGATGATCGGGGTACGTGTCACACTGAGTGGTGGTGTCCTTCCGTATCCCCCTCCTGTGACATACTCTGCATTTTTCCAGTTCCCGAGGTACTCCCGCCTGCTCTTTCCTGGTCAGAAAAGATCAGGTCCTTGAGGACTGCCTCATAGAATTGGAGGAATGTCCCTGTGCTGCCAGCGCTTCGGGACAGCACAAAAGAGTTGTACAAGGCAACCTGCACCAAGTAGACCGCAACTTTTTGTACCATGCGGGGGTTTTGCGCATGGCGTTATATGGCTTGAGGACTTGATCAGAGAGATCAACTCCTCCCATATAACGGTTGTAGTCGACCATACAATCGGGCTTGAAGACAGTTGCCGCGGTACTTCGCACAGGGACAGGGGTGATGTCGTTACCGTGAATTGTGGACAGTACGAGGACATCCCTCTTGTCCTTATATCTGACCAGCAACAGGTTTCCACTAGTAAGGGCACGGGTCTCATCCCTGGGGATAGGTTCCTGGAGGGGTGGGTAGGGACTCGGGAGGCCTCGTTGATTTTTCCGCACGGTCCCACAAGCGAACGTGGATCTAGAACAAGGGAATACTAGTATAAAAGTTATCCACGTACAGGTGGTAACCCTTATCTAGCAGTGGGTGCATAAGGTCCCACACAAGTTTCCCGCTAACACCCAGAGTGGGGGGACATTCTGGGGGTTCAATACGGGAATCTCGCCCCCCGTACACACAAAACTTGTAAGTGTACCCTGCGGTACCCTCACAAAGTTTGTACAGCTTCACGCCATACCTCGCCAGCTTAGAGGGAACATACTGGCGAAAAAGGAGTCTCCCCTTGAACGCAATGAGAGACTCATCAACCACGACCTCCCTTCCAGGTACATAGGCCTCCAAAGGTTTGGCCCCAAAGTGATCGATGACCGGCCTGATTTTGTACAGACGGTCATAGGCAGGATCACCTTGGGGGAGACATGCTGCATTATTTGAATAATGCAGGCATTTCCGGATGGCCTCAAACCGGGTACGTGTCATGGCCGTACTGTAAAGTGGGGTCTGGTAGAGGACGTCCCCACTCCAGTATTGCCTGAAACTAGGTTTTTTTACTAGGCCCACGTGCAGCACGAGTCCCCAAAACGTCCTCATCTCGGCTGCACTGACCGGAGTCCAGCCACCGGCCCTAGCCAAAAAGGAGCCCGGGTGTTGAGCAATGAACTGTTGGGCGAACAGGTCCGTCTGCTCCACCATCAGGTTCACAAAGTGGTCACTGAAAAAAAGACTAAAGTAGTCGTATTCAGTGAAGCCCACTGTGGAAATCTGGATTCCTGGTTGGCCTACAAACTCAGGAATCACGGGCTCAAAACGCTCTGGGGTACACCAGACAAGTTCACCGGTAGGGGGCTCCGGTGGACTTAACTGGTGGGCCGGAAAACTAGTACGAGCCCCAGAGCTGCTCGTACTAGTGTGGGCCACAGGGTCCTTAGCATGGCGGTCCCCTTGCTCCGCCTGGCAGCGTCTCCGCCGTCTTGGGGGCTCATCATAGCTAGATGATGAGGAGGACACGGATGACAAAAGGAAAGTCGGGTCATCCTCGTCCTCACTGGGGCTCTCGGAGTCGGAGGCAAGCAGGGCGTATGCCTCCCTGGCCGAGAACGTCTGGCGGGCCATAAGGGAGTGTGTGGGGGACGGGTGTTCACAGACTTTGACCTACACCTAACAAAAAAAAATAATTTAAAATCCCAAAAAGTGTAAAAAATAAAAATAAAAAATAAAATATATAATAAAGATTCAAACACGCTGATCAGCGGTACGAAGCTGATCAGGGGTGAGGTGGGCGATGCGCTAACAGTGGCGCCCCCAAAAAAATGTGTGTCAAGCTGCAGCACCCCTGGGGGGTCTAGGGTCACACAGGCCCCCATTGCATATATTAAAACATCATTTTTCTCAGCAATGCGGGCACATATGAACATGGGACCAACATGGAAAGACGTTAATTAGCCTAAGGCTGTCTGAAAGGTAATAGTTCAAAACAGGTATAAACAGCCATACAGTGCACAACCTGCTGACGTCAACACCAGGAAACTCACAGCAAAAAAACCTGCAATAAACCTGCTAAGTGTGCGCTGTGATGTGAGCGCTGTCCTCCGCCTGCTTTCCAAACACAATTTTACAAGCATTGAAACCTGGTGAAAGGCCATAAAGCCGATGATGGAGCCGAGAACCAGCGCTCAATACCTGAAAAAACAGAGCTGAACCGGTCAGGGGAGAAACGAATAGAGATCCCCAACAACAGTACAGGAGGAAAGTGATCCGTATGGCGGGAAATAGAGGGTCTCACAGAGTAGCAAACGTGGCAATAAAAGAGTTTAAAAAAAAGAAAGAAAGGAATATACAAAAGCGTCCATGAGAAGACTGATCACACTGGTCTGAATTGATTTTTTCAGTAACATTAAAGGGGTTTTTGGGGACTTTTCTCCCGACGGCCTATAGGGCACGGCCACAAGGTCAGGTTCTCATGCAGTTTTGGAAGCCAAAATCAGGAATAGATCCTAAAAGTAGAGCAGGTATAATGGACAGATACGACGTCTACTCTTTTTTGATTTCACGCCTGGTTTTGGCTCCCAAAACTGCATCATCAGGAAACCTGAACGTGTGGTTGTACCCTTAGGCCTCATGCACACGAACGTTTTTTTTGCGTTCCGTATACGGGCCGTATTTTGATTCCGTATACAGAACCATTCATTTCAATGGGTCCGCAAAAGATGCGGACAGCAGTCTGTGTGCTGTCCGCATCCGTTGCTCCGTTCCGTGGCACCGCAGAGTCCTGTCCTATTCATGTCCGTTTAGCGGACAAGAATATGCATTTCTATAATGGGCCTCCTGTTCCGTTGCGCAAACTGCAGAAGGCACACGGGCAGCATCCGTTTTTTGCGGACCCGCAATTTGCAGACCGCAAAAAAACGGCACGGTCGTGTGCATGAGCCCTTAGTGACATCCGGTCCCTGGAGTCAAACTCTGTCTATCAGAGGATTGCAGTACACCAGAACCAGACACAGCTGTTCCAGTGGTGCAGGCCCGACCCCCTCACCCCTCTTCTTCCCGTGCACTCCCCCTGGATCTTAAAGGGCCAGCGCTTACACAACCGCGGGGTACTTAAAGGGGTTGTCTCACTTCAGCAAATGGCATTTATCATGTTGATAAAGTTAATACAAGGCACGTACGACTCCCGGCACCCCCGCCGATCAGCTGTTTGAAGAGGAGGCACCGCTCATGCGAGCTCCACTTCATCTTCACGGTTAGGCCACATGCACACGAACGTTGTTTGTTTCCGTGTCCATTCAGTTTTTTTTGTTGCGGATAGGATGCAGACCCATTCATTTCAATGGGTCCGCAATAAATGCGGACCGCACACCGTGTGCTGTCCGCATCCGTATGTCCGTTCCGTAGCCCCGCAAAAAAAAAAAAAAAATAGAACATGTCCTATTCTTGTCCGTTTTAGGCATTGCTACAACGGATCCGCAAAAAAATTAAACGAATGGCAAATTGCAGACCGCCAAACAGCTACGGTCGTGTGCATGTAGCCTTACTCTGTGCATTGTCTCGGCGGCGCAGTGTAATAACAAGTGCTTGTTTCATTCACTTGAATGGGACAGGGAACTTCTAATTACACGACGCCACCGCTGCAAACGAGACGATGCGCAGTGTAAAAAGGAAGTAGTGCTTGTACAGGCGCCGCCTCCCCTTCATACAGCTGATCGGCGGGGGTGCTGGTAGTCAGACCCCCACCGATCAGATATTGACCTATCCTGGGAATAGGCCATCAATATTACTGGCATTACTATGTAGTGCAATCTGCAGGCAGCAGGGGACAGAGCAGGAGGAGCCGAGCAGACTGATATACAGTTTTATGGGAAAGGGTTAAAGGGGTTGTCCACTTTTTACTACTGATGACCCATCCTCTGCACAGGTCATCAATATCAGATCGGCGGGGGTCCGACTCCTGGCACCCCCGGCGATCAGCTGTTTGAAGACAAAGCAACGCTCATACGAGCGCCGCCTTCTCTGCTCTGTTTTCCTGCTTGCCGCAGCAATTGCAGTGGTGAGCGGTTTAATTACAGGTATGGCGTCAGACCCCCTCCAATTAGATATTGATGACCTATCCTGAGGATATCCGGACGCAAACGGTTGCATTGCAATACCGGATCCGTCTTTTTCCGGTTGTCATCCGGAAAAACGGATCTGGAATTTATTTTTTTCTACACATGTGCAGACTGCAAAACCGGATCTGTTTGTCTGGGGGCCAGATCCAGCAAGTGTTCAGGATTTTTGGCCGGAGAGAAAACTGCAGCATGCTGTGGTATTTTCTCCGGCCAAAAAACATAAGAGGGACTGAACTGATGCATCCTGAACGGATCGCTCTCCATTCAGAAATCATTAGGATAAAACTGATCAGTTCTTTTCCGGTATTGAGCCCCTAGGACGGAACTCCATGCCGGAAAAGAATAACGCTAGTGTGAAAGTACCCTTAGTATGCAGCAGGTGACAGAATTAGTGTCAATACATCAGGACTTACTGCAGGTATTCATTCTGTGGGATATTCTCAAATCCTGACTGGCAGGTGGGCCCTGAGGACTGGAGTGAGGAACACAGCCTCAGCGTACCTGCGCACAGACACGGAATCCGCGTGTGAAGTTACCTGAAAGCTACCGCCACACGTTGCAGATTACACACAATGTATCCTCGTGCAGAAAAACCGCAGCATGAGGCTACATTCACACGAACATTGTGTTTTGCGGATTTACGGACCGCACATGCTGCGGCTATAATAGAAGACGCCTATTCTTGTCCGCAATTGCGGACAAGAATAGGACATGTTCTATTTCCTTTGCGGGGTCACGGCATGGAACCACGGATGCGGACAGCACACAGCGCGTTGTCCGCATCTTTTGCGGCCCCATAGAAATGAATGGGTCTGCGCCCCGAACGGATGCGGACGTATTCATACGGTTGTGTGAATGCAGCCTAATACAGTACCAGCAAAGCGTATGAATCTCATGCGCCCTTTCTTCTTCATTCCGTGCAGAAATTGACCTGCCGTGGGGATTATGAAATCTGCAGCGCGCCAATTCTTTGTGTGGATTTCACCCTTTTCAATGCATGTAAATCTGCACCTGTGTACAGGGAGCACAAGGGAGGAGCCCTGCTGCAAATACATGTGAAGGTCAACTGTGACTGCTGGGGGGAAACGGGTAGGATGTGCCGACGGTTACCGACGAGACTGTCGGTGGCAAGGAGGAGCACAGATATACTCTGCACAGACAGTGGGGAGGGGGGTATTTGCCATTTGGAAAGATAATTCATGCTGAGAATGCTGGAGAGAGGAGGCCCCGCTGCGACTAGTGGGGTGACTACTGGTAGAAAGGGGATCTTCTTGTGACTACTACAGAAAGCAGGAGAACCCGCTGTGACCAATTGGGGGGGGCTCTGCTGCGACTACTGCTGTCAAGTGACGTGTAAGACCTGGCTTATATATTCATGTTACCTGCTGTAAACCTGCTGACATCAGCAAATACAGTACCTACCTAAGACTGGGCGTCTCCACTCACCTCACCTGCTACAAGGACTTACACAGCCCAAGGTTCCAAAAAAGTCCCTATAAAGTTTCAGAAAAGTTTGAAATATTGTATAAATCTGTGTATCATTATTCCTGAAACTAAGATAACTGGAACCAGTCATCAGGAGGGAAGGGGAGGCTGCAAAACCCACGGGACCGCCTGCAGCGTGAAGTAAGGGGACTGTGAGAAAGAAGACGATGGATCTTAGAACCGCACACCTGTGTCGTCGCTTTACGTCCATGTAAAATAAGGCGTGGATTTCACCCCAAAATTTGCAAGAAAAAGGGATTTTTTTACTGTGTAATTTCTGCAGATCTCGCCCTGTGCATTGCATAAGGAGACATCGGCGGGTTTTGCTACTTATGAACAAGCACTTATGCTGCACATCTATGAGATCCAACCTGCAGTTCTAAAGCTGCTGCAAAACTACAACTCCCATTGTGTCTTAAAATCCTGCAGCAAAGCAAAGCTCTGCACAAACATCGTGGCCCGCGGCCCGGACCCCACACCGGCCCGCGGCCCGGACCCCACACCGGCCCGCGGCCCGGACCCCACACCGGCCCGCACCCCACACCGGCCCGCGGCCCGGACCCCACACCGGCCCGCACCCCGGACCCCACACACCGGCCCGCGGCGCGGACCCCACACCGGCCCGCACCCCACACCGGCCCGCGGCCCGGACCCCACACCGGCCCGCGGCCCGCACCCCGGACCCCACACCGGACGGCGGCGCGGATCCAGACTTGAGACGCGTCCTGCCGTCTCACACCCACAAAGCTGACGACAGGTTCCCTTAGGCTAGGGCTACAGACATGTGTCACGCAGCTCACAGGGCACAACTACACCGCTGACAGGGCATGCTGGGACTTGTAGTTCTACCTCACTAGGCATGACAAGAGTTTAATTAGTTTTGGGGTGAAACAACACAAACCCCCGCACTGGAGAGGAAGGCAGAGGGAAAGTCAGCCAACTCCTGTGGCCCCTGCTACCCGCACAGCCCCGGGAGCGGCGGCTCCTACCTCTTTATCCGGTACCCACTGCGGCTCCTCCAGGCAGAAGGGACTTACAAGCGCCCGGTTCTCGGGGAGCATGCGGAGACCGCTGGGGGACCGGACCAGCTTCTTTCCATCTCGGTCGGTGGACATCTTCTTTACTCTCTCACACCACCGAAGCAGCCGCTCAGCCAATCAGGTTTCAGCTCTCCCGTGACTGACACGTTCCAGGCGACCAATCAGAACAGAGCAGAGACCTGGACGTGATCTCTGATTGGGGGAAAGGCGCTTAACTCTTTACACGGTGAACCAAACCCTGGCTCTTCATAATGGTCTAATTGGCCGACCGGCAATGACAGAGTTAATGGGCATGAACCAATCCGCGCGAATCGAGTTTTTGACAGCCCATCGTGACCAATCGCAGGTGACAGGCTAGGTCACGCGGTCTTTGTTGACAGAAAATCGTAGCCAATGCGAAGGCAGAGATTTGCGGGGAGCGGCCGACCACGTGGTAGAGCGCGTGTCCTCTGATTGGAGGGCAACTTTTATTTGTCTCTACCGCCATTGGTTGGGGGGCAAAGCCCGCCATCTACACAAGCGGCGGCTCGCTGTTTGGTAAGTTTTGGTGCGGGTGGCTAAGGTACCCAGCATAGAGACAGCTTAGCGACCAATCAAATCGCAGCTTTCATATCTGAACTGCACTGAAAAAAAACGAAAGCTGTAAACTCATTGGATATTTACTTTTTCATTAGTTTTTACTTTATCTCCTCTCCCCAAATGCATCTTAAAGGGAACCTGTCATTATGAAAATGCAGCAGGAGGCTATATAGTGTTATGGTTAAAGATTATGTATAACTTTATTTATACATTTAAATTCCTGCTCATTCTGAACATTGAAGTCCAGGAGGCGGTCCTATCAGTGATTGACAGGCTGTCCTCTATGGCTGTGTATACAGAGAGAGCTGTCAATCACTGATAGGACCGCCTCCCGGACTTAAGAGCCCAGAATGAGCGGAGATATAAATGTATAAATTACAAGTTTTACTGAATCTTTTCCCATAAAACTATATATCAATCTGCTCAGCTCCTCCTGCTCTACAACATGCTGCCTGCAGCTCAAACACCATGTTCAACCTGACAGTATTCCTTTGAGAAATGAAAGCTGCCCTGTGATTGGAGGGGGCCCGGGTATATACTGGATACTGTGACACTTGCATGTTGTCTCTTTACAGTGTGTTCCTTGAAGACATGGACTGGGAGCACTTGGATTTGAATCCTCAAGTCACTGCCTCCCTTAATAAGGGTAAGATTCTTTACGTATAGCCGGTCATGTCGCGTAGCAGGCGGTATGGATTGAGGCCGTTACTCGGACACTTGGCTCCAAAAAGTAAAAGCGCAGTGGTGAATACAGGAGTTTTTTTTTTTTTTTTTCGTTTTTGCGTTTTCATTTTTCTTCCCTATTTTCCGTGAGCCATAACTTTTTTGTTTTTCCAGTCACATAGCTGTATGAGGGCTTGTTTTTTGCGGGACAAGTTGTACTTTCTAATGCCACCATTAAGTATGGCATAAAATGTTGTGGGAAGCGGTAAAAGAATTCCAAATGGGGTGGAATTGCAAAAAAAAAAAAAAAACAACGCAATCCCTCCACCGTTTTAGGGGTTTTGTTCCCACGGCGTTTTTTTAACGGCAAAACGGATCCATGCCCTTCATTCTCTGGGTCAGTACGATTACAACAATACCCCATATGTATAGGTTCTTTATGTCTAAATAGTGTCAAAATAAATTTAAACTTTGAGAAATATATGTATAGATTTTTTTAATATCACCATATTCAGGCCCCCAGAACTTTTTTATACTTATGTCTACTGAGCTGTTTAGGGGCTCATTTTTTGCGGAACAATCTGTACTTTTAATTAATACCATTTTGGAGTATGCGTGACTTTTCGATCACATTTTATAAAAAAAAAATTGGGTAAGAGAAGCAATGAAAAAATGGCAAATCGGCCATTTTGACCCTTTTTTCCGTTACGCCATTCGCCGTATTGGATTTTTTTTTTCTATTTTAATAGTATGGGCATTTTCCGTCGCGGTGATAATCCATGATGTTTATATTTATTGTTATTTAGGTATTTCTTTTTTAATTATACGAAAAGGAGGGGTGATTTAAACGTTTATATATTTTTTGTATATATTTTAACTTTTTTAATTTTTTGTGATCATTATGTGCCTCATATATGAGCTTATTACATAAAAAAAAAACTTTTTTTGGTTTATCAGGAATCTATTCGCTTATTTTGCTTACTTTTGCTCATTTCTTATTTTGGCCTGCCATCTGGTGGCCAAAATAAGAATTGCAGTTTGAATACTGTTAGCTTACTCAGTAAGGCTGAGTTCACACGGGCGAGATTTCCGCGCGGGTGTAATGCGGTAGGTGAACGTATTGCACCCGCACTGAATCCGGCACCATTCATTTCAATGGGTCTGTGTACATGAGCGTTTTTTTTTCACGCATCACTTCTGCCATGCTTTAAAATCGCAGCATGTTCTATATTCTGCGTTTTTCACGCAGCCCTGGCCCCATAGAAGTGAATGGGGCTGCGTGAAAAACGCATTGCATCCGCAAGCAAGTGCGGGTGCGATGCGTTTTTTACTGATGGTTGCTAAGAGATGTTGTTTGTAAACCTTCAGTTTTTTATCACGCGCGTGAAAAACGCATCAAAACGCATTGCACCCGCGCGGAAAAAACTGAACAACTAAACGCAATCGCAGACAAAACTGACTGAACTTGCTTCCAAAATAGTGCGAGTTTCACTGAACGCACCCTGAACGCATCCTGAGCGCATCCTGAGCCAATCCGTCACGCCCGTGTGAACCCAGCCTTAAGGCTACCAGTATTCAGCATAACTACTTAAGCCCGGATTGGACACACGGGGGCATAGGTAGGAAGCGCTTCCGGGTTTTTGCGCATTTAGGTGCCGTGATCGCACTCAATCACGGCATCTAAAGCATTTAATTACCGCGAACACATTCATTTTCTGTGCGAACACAATTATTTTCAATGGGGCCGGAATGGGCTATCCGCATTTGCGGAGCCGCACTTCCGTTTCCGCAAAATAATAGAACATGTCCTATTCTTGTCCGCAATTGCGGACAAGAAAAGGCATTTTCTATAAGAGTGCCGGCGATGTGCGGTCCGCAAAATGCGGAACGCACATTGCCGGTGTCCGTGTTTTGCGGATCCGCAAAACACATACGGATGTGTGAATGGAGCCTTAAGGGTTCGTTCACTTTTGGAGGGGGGGGGGGGGTGTTGACAAACCCCCTAATGAGCAGACCTGCGAAGGGAAGTATATTTACCTGCTCCCTGGCCTCCGCTGCCCTGCTGGGCTTCCTGTTTGACGCTGCTGCAGCCAATTGTTGGCTGCAGCGGTGACCTGCTTCCCTTGCATCACATGACCATTTGGCACAAGGGGAGCAGGTCAAAGCTGTGGCCAGAGATTGGCTGCAGCGGCGTCAAATAGGAAGTTAACATCCAAGGAGCTTAGCAGCGGCGATATGGCAGTGGATATGTATCGCGGCATAGACAGGTAGATATGGTGTCAGCATCAGTGCAGCGTCCTCATACGACGCAGGCGACATTGTGTTTTTCGTGCACATTATTTTGCATTATGGCACATGCTCAGGCCGGGGCTCCCGTCTTCTGTTACTATATGAAATGTTGCTTTATCTTTACAGCAAACATCAAATCTGTGGCCGACATCTTAACTTACTCCGTGGTGGATCTGCAGAGAATTACCCATCTGTCCATCCCCGATGTCCAGCACATACAGAAAGCAGCCGCTGTTACTTTGCAAAAGGATAAAAAAGTGATTACAGGTAAATTTTCTATGATTTTTATAAAAGTACCATAACTAAGCTTTCTTCAAATCTAGGATATAATGTATGGGTGACACTTACCTGCCCTTTATTTCCGCTCAGTTCGCGATGGCACACCTGTGATCAGTGACTGCCACATAGCTGCATTGTCTGTAGGCGTCTGCGGTAGTCTGAAACTCAGCTGTCTCAATAGAGATGCAGGCTACATCTCTGTTCTCCCCCCTTGCTTTACACTGCAGCTCTTCTTGCTCAGATTTTCTTCCCTGTAGAACAACAAACTCCCCAGGAAGTGAGCCCATAGGATGCAAACTGAGCAAGGATGCAATGACCGCAATATTCTGTGTTATGCCCATTGATGAGCCTGAAGGGGAGGGGCATGACATCTAACCTTGGTGATCTTTGAATTTCTGTGTCATGCTCCGCCCCCCCCGGCCATGTACTAGGGCTAATACTGTGTATCCAGTTTTCCCAGAGGGTTTCTTTAAATGCCTCAGTAAAGGGAGGTAGAGTTCCATTTTAAAGGAACGTTCCCAGCCACGGATGCATGCTCCTATTTATGTCTGTGTTTTACGGATCCGTCACGCCCATTATGGTCTAGGGGTCCGTGAATAAAAACGGATTCCATCCATGTTTCATCCATGTTTCACGGATTGTTGCTAGGAAATGCTCTTTCAGCCTAGCAGTGTCCGTGGAATACTGATGGAGGGCAAAAATTGGACACGCACATCAAACGCGGATCATTCACGGATGAACCACTGACCACCTTGTCACTGATGTCATCACGGACACGGAAAGCCTAATTTTGCAAATCTGACATCTGTCACTTCATGTGGCAATAACTTTGGAACGCTTTTACTTAGGCCTCATGCACACGACCGTTGTTGTTTTCCGTGATTTTCTGCGGACCCATTGACTTTCAATGGGTCCGTTGAAAACTCGGATAATGCACCATTTGTCATCCGCGTCCGTGATCCGTGTTTCGAGTCCGTCAAAAAAATATGACCTGTCCTATTTTTTTCACGGACAACGGTTCGCGGACCCATTAAAGTCAATGGGTCCGTGAAAAAAACACGGAGGCACACAAGATTGTCATCCGCGTCCGTTTTTTTCCTATCATTTGCAAGGCAAACTTAACTTCGATTTTTTTTTTTTCACTTTTCATGTCTGGTGATCCTCCAAAAATCAAGGAAGACACACGGAAACAAAAACGGATCACGGAACAGCTTTTTGCGGACCGCAAAAAAATACTGTCGTGTGCATGAGGCCTTATCCGAACCATTTTGACAATGTTTCACATAACACCTAGCGCTTCATGTTAGTGGTAAATTTGGATTGACATAAACCTCCAAAAAGTAACCCCATTTTGGAAACTACACCGCCCAAAGAATTTGAAGGGTGTATGTAATGAGTGTTTCGACCCCACAGGCTTTTTATTAAATTTAGAAACACTCGGCTGTGAAAACGAAAAATGACTTTTTTTTTTACAGTAAAATTATGCTTTAGCCCCACATTTTTCATTTTCACAAGGGTTAAACAGGAGAAAAGGGACCCTACAATTGGTTACCCATTTTTTCCAGAATATGGCAACACTCCATATGTGGTTGTAAACTACTGCATGGACACCTCTGCAGGGCTCAGAAGGGAAGGAGCACTATTAGGCCTTTAGAGGTTGAGGCTCATAGGCGTCTGGCTGCCATGACAACCATCTGCACTCTGCGATCGCATTGCAGGTCGTCAATGGGTTGAGAGAGAGCCCCTTCCCTCTGTAGACCCCTTAGATGCCGTGGTCAGCATTGACCGCGGTATCTAAGGGGTTGTGCAGGGGCTTTATGTTGATGACCTATCCTCAGGGTAGGTCATCATTATCAGATCGGTGGGAATCACATATCTATCTATCTATATATATATCTATATATCTATCTCACACACACACACACACACTGCTCAAAAAAATAAAGGGAACACTTAAACAACACAATGTAACTCCAAGTCAATCACACTTCTGTGAAATCAAACTGTCCACTTAGGAAGCAACACTGAGTGACAATCAATTTCACATGCTGTTGTGCAAATGGGATAGACAACAGGTGGAAATTATAGGCAATTAGCAAGACACCCCCAATAAAGGAGTGGTTCTGCAGGTGGTGAGCACAGACCACTTCTCAGTTCCTATGCTTCCTGGCTGATGTTTTGGTCACTTTTGAATGCTGGCGGTGCTTTCACTCTAGTGGTAGCATGAGACGGAGTCTACAACCCACACAAGTGGCTCAGGTAGTGCAGCTTATCCAGGATGGCACATCAATGCAAGCTGTGGCAAGAAGGTTTGCTGTGTCTGTCAGCGTAGTGTCCAGAGCATGGAGGCGCTACCAGGAGACAGGCCAGTACATCAGGAGACGTGGAGGAGGCCGTAGGAGGGCAACAACCCAGCAGCAGGACTGCTACCTCCGCCTTTGTGCAAGGAGGAACAGGAGGAGCACTGCCAGAGCTCTGCAAAATGACCTCCAGCAGGCCACAAATGTGCATGTGTCTGCTCAAACGGTCAGAAACAGACTCCATGAGGGTGATATGAGGGCCCGACGTCCACAGGTGGGGGTTGTGCTTACAGCCCAACACCGTGCAGGACGTTTGGCATTTGCCAGAGAACACCAAGATTGGCAAATTCGCCACTGGCGCCCTGTGCTCTTCACAGATGAAAGCAGGTTCACACTGAGCACATGTGACAGACGTGACAGAGTCTGGAGACGCCGTGGAGAACGTTCTGCTGCCTGCAACATCCTCCAGCATGACCGGTTTGGCATTGGGTCAGTAATGGTGTGGGGTGGCATTTCTTTGGAGGGCCGCACAGCCCTCCATGTGCTCGCCAGAGGTAGCCTGACTGCCATTAGGTACCGAGATGAGATCCTCAGACCCCTTGTGAGACCATATGCTGGTGCGGTTGGCCCTGGGTTCCTCCTAATGCAAGACAATGCTAGACCTCATGTGGCTGGAGTGTGTCAGCAGTGAAGGTCGGGAATGGGTTACAAGGGTTGTACAAGATTAGAAAACTATGGCTGCCTTTTTCCAGAGACAGTTCCACACCTGTTAATGGGGCTGAGTTGCAATACCACACACAACCAGGGGGCAGGAGCGGCGCTGTTTTTGGAAGAAAGCAGCTGTATTTTCTAATCCTTAGACAACTAGGACAGTGTTTCTTTTAGATGCTATTATACGTGGACATATACAGTACATCAAGATCACCACCGTTACAGTTGTCGCTCACCTTCATTCTACAGATCTGCCCATTTAGGGAACCTGGGAAAGAGTACGGAGCTGTAAATGGACATTTACCATGTATCGTGCTTGTGTTCCTGCAGAACACAGATGAATTGTTTCTGATTCTCATTGACAGCGTTGCAGTTATACAGGGACAAGGACGGATTCCCAACCCAGCACCAGAAGCTGAGCCTCGGCTGCAGCATCTTGAATCATTTCCTGCGAGGGGGGGTCCCCATAGTGGGCATTACAGAACTGGCTGGAGAAAGCTCCGCAGGGAAAACCCAGATAGCTTTGCAGCTGTGCCTGTCTGTGCAGTACCCCGCAGAGTATGGAGGTCTTGGAGCAGGTACGTATATTACACACTATATATGCTGTATATACATCTACAGGTGGCGTTCTCTGTGCCCTGTATAACCTATGTATTGCACAGGGGCTGTGTACATCTGCACAGAAGACTCCTTTCCAAGCAAGCGACTGCAGCAGTTGATTAAATCCCAGCACAAACTGAGATCGGACGTCCCGCTCGACATCACTCGCAGCATCCGATTTGGAGATAGAATTTATATCGAGCACGCAGCCGATATAGTAAGTGCTGTGGATTGCAAATGCATTACATTCGCTTCACAGTTATAAGTTTAGGTAAAATGTCTGCCTTCTTTTTAAAAAAAAGAGCGCCACACCTGCTCTCAGGTTGTGTGTGGTATTGCAGCTCATTCCCATTCATTTCAATAGATCTGAGCTGCAATACCATAGCAGACACAGCCTCTTGACGGTGCATAAAAAAGAAGGGTTAGTTATGGAGTAGGACTAAGGACGCATTCGCTTGCCGATCCGTCATAAATACTGGTTGTTGGCTAGACAAACAATGCTGCATGCAGCAGTATTTTTCCGGCTGAAACCCGACATTTATGCTGGAAAGCGTCTGGATCGCTGCCACATCCCATTATAGTCAACAGGGATCCGGTGAACTCCACCAGGCTGGATAGGGGATAACTAGCCGATGGCTGGGTGATCTGACCGCTGGGACAGATCCCCAGAAAGGGGGAACAGGACCCCTATTTTCACAATCGGTGGTGGTCCCAGCGGTCAGATCCCCAGAGATCAGCTGATTTATCCCGTCCTGTGGAGAGAGAATAATGTAAAAACTTGGCACTACCCCTTTAAACCTTCATTAAAATAACTTTGGAAACCATGGGGGGGTTTTATTTAAAAAAAAAAAACGTTGCTCCACCTTCCTTATGCTAGTTTCACACTAGCGGCAGGGGACTGCGGAAGGCTGTTCCGGAGGGTGAACAGCCTGTCGGATCCGTCCTGCCGCTAGTTCACGTGCGCCCCCGGACTGCCGCTCCGTGCCCATTGAGTCCCCTGCCGCTAGTGTGAAAGTACTCTTAGCAACAGTTTTGAAAGATCTCTCCCTATGGTTTTTCTCTGTTCTTGCTCATTTTTACCTCTGTAATTCCTGTTGTAGGACATGCTCACTGACTGCATTACTAAGAAACTTCCCATCCTCCTCCGCCGCGGTCAGATTCGCCTGATAGTCATTGACTCTATTGCGGCTTTGTTTCGCTGCGAATTTGCTGCCAAGGACGCTGCCCTAAAAGCAAAGCATCTGCAGTCCCTCGGGGCCAAACTCCACCATCTCAGCACCAGCTTCTCAGCACCTGTATTCTGCATCAATCAGGTATTGCCCTGCGCTAATAGGGCCCCCATGTAGTAATGTCAGGAGGGCCTCACCGAACCTTAGGGCTCATGCAGACGAACATAAGGGCTCCGTGCACTCATGGCGGACCGTAATCGGCCGGTCTGCAATATAAGGGTACTGGCCATGTGCACTCCATGGTGCATTGACTAGAATGGGTCTGCAATCCACCAGATACAGCCAGAGATTGGTCATATCCTATTTTTTTGTGGAGCAGAGTCCTGGATCGGAAGCACCACTAAGTGATTCCATGGGATTTCGGGTCCGTGCCTCCGCACTGCAAAATATAAGACGTGTCCTATCTTTTGTTGTATTTTGCAGATCGCGAAGCCGTTCAAGTCAACGGGTCCGCATCCGCACCAGGAGTGCACACAGCCGGTGCCAGTGCATTACGGACCGGTCCACAGCACAGGCACAGAGCCCTTACAGCTCCAGAATATGGACGTAAAGATTGATGACCTGTCCTTAGGATAGGCCGTCAATCCTTGATCAGTGGGGGGGGGGGGGGGGGGGGTCAGACCACTATCTAAGTGTACGGTTCAGTAGAGGTGTGGTGGTCGGGATGTTGCCGCCATACAGTGTGGCCACATTATGGGCTTGTGGACACAGCCTAACACCATATAATGTAATACTCTACTCCTGTTCACTAGGTCACGGACACCATGAAGGAGGCAGACTCTGTCCCGAGTCACTTGGGGTAAGACGTCCTACATACATGTTCACACTGCGTATCACGGAGCTGTAGCTCAACCATTGCAAAACAACTAATCCCAGTCTCTCAAGTAGAAAACTCCATCCGCCCACATTGTACATAGGACAGCGCGTGTTTTAACCCTTTCCCCTCCTAAGTGTGCCTAGGGAACAATGTACTGATTGACCAAACACCTTATCCAACCCATAGATGAAAGGAGCAATCTAGTGAAACTATAAAAGGCGGCAGGGTTATAGTTGGGGGAACCCCACCCATACCGCCGCTTTGTTGTAGTTTTACTAGACACGTGTCTGGTACTGTAGCTCAACTCCATTCACTTTGCTGTTGTTATTGGTTGGGTGGCTGACCATTCAGACCATCGCTCATCTCCCATATATAAAAATTCGGACTGAAGCTCTTTTCTTTTTGCACATCACAGGTTACAAGGTAAAAAGGTGCAGCCAGCTCTGGGAATCTCCTGGTCCAACCAGCTACTGATCAGGCTTATGGTCTCTCGGACACAGATGATGGCGCCTTCACCGCATACCGGCGGTGTTTTACGGACTATGGAAGTCATTTTTGCACCTCATATTCCTCCGTCTACTTGTTACTACACTGTAGACCTGGAAGGAGTGAAGGGCATTGACACCACATGAACCCTTTACACATCGGCCCAGGAAATATAACCTACAGTACACGGCCCATTAGGTAAAAGAAACTGTAAGGAGTCAGAGAAGTTTCCAAGTAATGGGCCTATGTCTACAGCAGTCCGCCAGCTCCGACCCCCCCCCCCAGTGTTAGACTATTGTTTTTGAGGGACACTTATATTAGGGGGACATTTAAAGGGCATCTGTCAGCAGTTTTGTACCTATGACACTGGCTGACCTGTTGCATGTGCGTTTGGCAGCTTAAGGCACCTGTGTTGGTCCCATGTTCATATGTGCCCGCATTACTGAGAAAAAAAATATGTTTTGATATATGCAAATGAGCCTCTAGGAGCAACAGGGGCGTTGCCATTACACCTAGAGGCTCTGCTCTCTCTGCAACTGCCACGCCCCCTGCACTCTGATTGGCAGAGACAGGCAGTGGAAACATGATCACGCCTGGCCCTGTCAATCAAAGTGGACAGGGAGCAGCAGTTGCAGAGAGACCAGAACCTCTAGGTGTAACGGCAACACCCCCATTGCTCCTAGAGGCTCATTTGCATATATTTTAAAACATTTTTCTTAGCAATGCCGACACAGATGCCTTCAGCTGCCAAGTGCACATGTAACAGGTCAGCCAGTGTCATAGGTACAAAACTGCTGACAGATGCCCTGTAACATTCCAGGATTTATGGTCATGACCTCCTCGCTGCCGCACTTTAACGTATGTAATAAATATACAGCAAAAAGCAACCAACTTGTCTTTTATTTTATTGTTTAACAATTATCAAGGTTCCTGAAATGGTTGTATTTAGACATGCCCCCTCCCCCGACTTGTCTGTTTTTTTTTCTCCATGTAATAATAATTCTAGAGCTGTGTTTCATATAACCCTATTTTGACATTCCTCTGTTATTCCTAATAGAAGTATATGTTTGAATTACCAGTAGTCTTCAATAAAAAAGAAAATTGGGCGTTACCAGTTGGGTGTGTGCAGAAAGGGCTCCGACACATCGTCCAGGTCGCTGGCTTCAATGAGACTATAATCCTCATCATAGAAGATGCCTTCTAACTTGACAACATTATCCCATGAATCATTTTTATATAAAAAAAATAAAATAAAAAAGAAGCTGTGTAATAACCATCCAAAAGTAATTTACAGTGTTTCTAGCATAAAAAAAATATATATATACTTTACATCATTTTTGCTTCCATGTGTCCACCTTGCTGCTGCTGAAGGAACAGAATCAATCTCCTTCCCCCTCTGGCAGCTGACATGCTCCCCATCTCCCCTGCAGTAAGACACTTCTCAGACCTACCGCCATGCTACTGCAGAGTCTCTGCTCCTTTCTTGAGGAAGCAAGATGGCAAGCTGTTTCCATTAGCTGTCCTGACGCGAGTAGGAGATCACTATGTAGAGAACCGGCTGTGGAGAGCACGACTGAGCATGTGTGGACGCTGGCATTCCTATACACCTAGAACACTAGGTGGAGCCATACTAAATTTCATAACTGTTCACAGATTTATTTATTTTTATTTAAATGACAATCTATACACCATGAATATATTTAAAGGTGGGACAACCCCTTGAAGTATTTGCCAGCTTAAAATCACCTACATCATGTGCGGTTTAACAGTTCTGATCAGACCAGGGCCTCGAACACATGCACTGGAACATAAAAATGCTGGATTGTCAGCAGCACACGTCCTGGTGTCATCAGGGGATAAACAATCACGTTAATGATCATTCATCCACTTACAGGGCAATGATTGCTACACGGAACAAGCACCGATCGGCATCCTGCTGTTATCGATTGGCGCTGGTTAGTAGGTAGACTAAAAGGACCCCTATGCTATAAAAGAGTGGTCGCCAAATTGTGGTGCAACCACCAGGGTGGATGTTATCAGGGCATGCTGGGTGTTGTAGTGTTGCTGGAGAGCCACAGGTTGGAGGCCATGGCTATTAGAAAGGTGCAGGGCAAACCGGTTCAGCTGTATCAGCTTATAATGACTGCTTGCTGGCCCAGGCTTAGTGAAATCAAACCTCTATGATTAATGAATATTGACATTGGGAGGTGTAGTATGTAATAAGGATCATGCAGCCAGCGGCCGTAACAATGCTGGATTAACCTTTCACAGTTGATCTCTTAGGCCTCCTTTACATATATCCGGCTCAGTTTCCTTCTGGCATGGCGGAGGGAAACTGAAGGTAGAACCAATCCCATTGTTCTCTATAGGATCAGCCCGGCGCTATCTGTCCAGCTGCATTTTTCTGCCTGGTGCATCAGACCCACCCAAAAAAAAAAAAAAAATGTCCAGACCCAACTGATTATGTATATTCTCCGAGCCTCAGAATGAATGCCACTGCCCCCTAGAGTTAGACAGGGGTAGTACAGTACAGTCTCAGCAAATACATTTTAATCATATGAAATTAAATGTCTGAATACCCCAGTAAGTAATAGGTGAGGGGGGCCTATCTTTTCAGCTATGTCCGGAACATGGTCACCATATTGGATCAATGGCAAATTTTTCCAATGGGAAGGGGGTCATGCAGCATATCAGAAGACCAGACTTTTTCTCAGAAAGAGATTGCCACAATCAGATTTGCAATATCTCAAGTGTTATCAACACGGAAAGTTTGAAAAGTTCTGTGTTCAGCACCAGGGACAACACGTTGAACACCTCAAATAGCTGTGCATCACAGGGAACGTTCCCAATTGTTGATGCAACTTTCTGTGTTGATAACTTTTGAACCACAAGAGATATTGCAAATCTGATTGGAGTCAAACTGCAATTTTTGCATTGGTCCTAAGGACCGAATACGTATGCATTTTTGCACCATATTATGGCTGTAAATTCAGGCCCAACTGTGGACTTGATAACTAACCGCACAGGGATAACACGTATAAGGGTACTTTCACACTAGCGTTTTTCTTTTCCGGTATTGAGTTCCGTCACCGGGTCTCAACACTGGAAAAAAAAAAACTGATCCGTTTTATCCTAATGCATTCTGAATGGAGAGCAATCTGTTCAGCATGCAACAGTTCAAAATACCGCAGCATGCTGCAGTTTTATCTCCGGGCAAAAATCCTGAACACTTGCCGGATCCGGCATTAACCCCTTCTACCCCGGGCCAGTTTTCGCTCTTCTGCCCAGGCCATTTTTTGCAAATCTGACATGTGTCACTTTACGTGGTAATAGCTTTGGAACACTTACTTATCCAAGTCATTCTGAGAATGTTTTCTGGTGACACATTGTACTTCAATTTCTCTACTTTTATAATAGATAGTGATACCTCATATAATAGTTATTACTTTACATTCCCCATATGTCTACTTCATGTTTGGATCATTTTGAAAATGACATTTTATTTTTTGGGGACGTTAGAAGGCTTAGAAGTTTGAAAGCAAATCTTGAAATTCTTCGGGAAAATTTCCAAAACCCACTTTTTAAAAAGAACCAGTTCAGGTCTGAAGTCACTTTGTGGGGCTAACATAATAGAAACCACCCAAAAATGACCCCATTTTAGAAACTACACCCCTGAAGGTATGCAAAACTGATTTTTACAAACTTTGTTAACCCTTTAGGCGTTCCACAAGAATTGATGGAAAATGGAGATGAAATTTCAGAATTTTACTTTTTGGGCAGTTTTACATTTGAATCAATTTTTTCCAGTAGCAAAAGCAAGGGTTAACAGCCAAACAAAACTCAATATTACCCTGATTCTGCGGTTTACAGAAACACCCCACATGTGGTCATAAACTGATGTAAGGGCACACGGTATTGCGCAGAAGGAAAGGAGCGCCATATGGTTTTTGGGAGGCAGATTTAGCTGAACTGGTTTTTAGATGCCATGTCCCATTTGAAGCCCCTGTGAAGCACCCCTAGAGTAGAAACTCAAAAAAGTGACCACATTTTGGAAACTACGGGATAAGGTGCCAGTTTTATTGGTACTATTTTGGGGTACATATGATTTTTAATTGCTCTATATTACACAAGGTAACCAAAAAATGGATGTTTCGGCACAGTTTTTATTTTTAACAACATTCATCTGACAGGTTAGATCATGTGCTATTTTTATAGAGCAGGTTGTTACGGACGCAATGATATCAAATATGTCTACTTTCTATGATGATTATTTCAGTTTTACATAATAAAGCATTTTTGAAAACAAAAATTAGGTTTTTGTATCTCCATTTTCTGAACGCCCTATTTTTTTATTTTTCTGCCGATCGTCTTGTGCAGGGGCTCGTTTTTTGAGGGAGAGTTGACATTTTTATTGGTATCATTTTTGGGTACATATGCTTTTTTGATCATTCATTATTACACTTTATGGGGCAAGGTGACCAAAAAATTGGTTGTTTTAGCGCCGTTTTTATTTATTTATTTTTACATTGTTTACCTGAGGGATTAGGTCATGTGACTTTTTTATAGAGCAGATCGTTCCGGACGTGGCAATACCCAATATGTCTACTTTTTCTTATTTATTTAGGTTTTACAGAATAATAGCATTTTTGAAACCGAAATAATGATATTTTAGTGTATCCATAGTCTGAGAGCCATGGCTTTTTATACTTTGACCAATTGTCTTAGGTAAGGTCTCATTTTTTGCGGGATGAGGTGACGGTTTGATTGGTACTAGGGAGTATATGCCTTTTTGATCGCTTGGTGTTGCAATCTTTGTAAGGTGACAAAAATTGTTGTTTTTTTTTTTACACAGTTTTTATTTTTTTACGGTGTTCATCTGAGGGGTTAGGTCATGTGATATTTTTATAGAGCTGGTTGTTACGGACGTGGCGATACCTAATATGTATATTTTTTTATGTATTTCACTTTTGCACAATAATAGTTTTGAAAAAATAAATAAAAAAATGACGTTTTAGTGTTCTGAGAGCTATATATTTTTTTTTTGGGGGGCGACATACACCTTTTCGGTCGCTTGGTGTTGCACTTTTTGTGATGTAAGGCGACAAAAATGGCTTTTTTTTTTTTTTTTACACAGTTTTTATATATTTATTTTTTTATGGTGTTTATCGGGACAGGGTGGATCATGTGATATATTTAGAGAGCCGGTCATTATGGACGCGGCGATACCCAATATGTGTTTTGTTTTTTATTATAAAATAAGGGGAAAGGTGCGTTTATTTTTCTTTTTTACTTTATTAATTTTATTACTTTATTAATTTTTGTAAAAACATATTTTTTTACTTTATTTCTGATGTTCACTTTTGTGGGTCTGATCCCCTCTGCAATGCATTACAATACATCTGTATTGTAATGCATTGCCTGTTAGTGTATGACACAGAGTAATACACTAACAGGTTGCCTAGGAGACGTGCCCGAGTCTGGATCTCCTCGGCACCCGTAGAAGGCAGGTCCCGATGCCGTGCAAGGCATTGGGCAGCCTCTGCACGGCATCGGGCTGCCTTCTGAGACATCGAGTTCCGGCCACAGCAGCGCGGGGACTCTATGCGCTCCCTCACCCGACACACACCCCTTCTATGTCGCGGACCGCGGCATAGAAGGGGTTAATCCGTCGGCATCGGCTTTTACAGCGATGGCAGCTACCAGGGACTGCCTGGCCTCTGCAGTGATCGCGCGCGCACCGCTCCAGTGCCTGCCCGATCACAATGACGTACTATTACATCAAATTGCGGGAACGCAGTGGCTTCCATGACGTAATAGTACGTCATGTGTCGGGAAGGAGTTAATTTCCATTGAAATGCATGAATGCCGGATCCGGCCCCAAGTGTTCTGGCAAAACGGATCCGGTTTTGCGGTCTGCGCAGACCTTTAAAAATGAGAAAAAAATAAATACCGGATCCGTTTTTCCGGATGACAACTGGAGAGACGGATCCGGTATTGCAATGCATTTGTGAGACGGAGCCGCCTCACAAATGCATCCGTTTGCCGGGTCCGGCGACGGAACTGCCTGCCGGAATCCTCTGCCGCAAGTGTGAAAGTAGCCTTACAGGCCTACTATTGGAAAGCTGTAAAAGCATTACAAAAAGGTTTCTATGCAATAAGACCACCTCAGCCATACTGTAGGCTGGAAGTCCAAGCGCTCTATCCAGCCTCATGTACACGACCATATGTTCAGTGCGCATACCATCCGCCATTTTTTGCAGCTCAGATGCAGACCCTTTCATTTCACTGTGTGCCGTCTGCTTCCGTATGTCCGTTCCACTGCCCCACAAAAAATAAAGAATAGAACGTGTCCATTTTGGGACAAGGAAAGGACAATTTCTACAGGCTGCAAGAAATGGCTGCATGCACTGGGCCAGCATCAGTTTTACGGATCTGGGATTTGTGTAACACAAAATGGATAGGGTTGTGTGCATGAGGCCTTACCAGCATCTCCAAGCAGTATTGATGAGCCCGAAAAAATCAGCCTCTGCTCCCATAGCAATCTACTATGTACGTTCCACCAAGTATTGCATGCACACTGTCCCTTTAACAGTTTATTATATTGTTGACTTTTAAAGGGAATTTCTGGGAGTACAATACCGATGATGTATCCTCAGGATAGGTTACCAATATCTGATCATGAGGGTCCAACTCCCAGCATTCCAGCCCATTAAAGCTGTTTGAAGGGCCCTAAGCGCTCTGGTGTTCCGTCCTCTTCCAAGGCCAGTGATGTCACGCCCATCCGTCAAGTGGCCTAGGTTGCTGCTCAGTCCCATTCAAGTGAATGAGTTGCAATACCAAGCACAGCCACTATACAAAGCACGGCGCTGTGAGGAGGCGGCTCACCAGAGTGCCACAGCTAATTGGCAGGGGTGCCAGGAGTCTGACCCACACCAATCACATATCGATGGCCTACCCTGAGGATAGACCATCAATATTGGACACCTGGAAAACCCCCTTTAAAGCAGAAATCTTATTTTTATGACACACAATATAAAATCTTTCCAAAACGGGTTTCTGAGTAGCCATTTATTTCAGTATTGAGGTCTTGCATCTCTTCTGTGAATAATCCACAAGAACAAGAAACCATTTCCGTTTAGAGATGAGCTTTCATTTGATAACCGTGCTGGGCCCCCTGCATGGCGACCAGCGCAGACACAAAATGGAGCCGCTGCCCCTAGCAGCCAATCAGATTGCAGTTTTCGTTTTTTCCGGGCAGATTTGAAAATTAAAAAAAAGGCTGCAGCTCTATTCTACGCCTACACTTATTTATATATATATATCATATTGAATTCGTATTCCCGAGCAGCGCTAAATTCTGCCCAAGCGACATCACCGCACCCGAGGAATACCATGGTATCAATGGAAGGTAGCAGATTTATTTGAACATATTGATGGTGGTCCATGGTTCATCAAGTAAAGACGTGCGCAGTCCCTGTCCGGGCAATGTAAACAGTTATTTACAATATAAAGTATTCACTCCCCTCCCCCCCAGAGTGGTCTTCCTTGAAACTTAAAGGGGTTAAATGTAACAGATAACATCTATCGCCCATCTACAGGGTAGGGGATAAATTTACGAACGCTGGGGGTTTGGCGGCTGGGAGACCTCCACCAATCACCAGAATGGAGATGTCACGGGTCCCTGGGTAAATGGAGCGGGAGTGTGCATGTGCGACCACCTCTCCATTCACTCCTAAAGGACTGATGGACACAGGCAAATACTGTACTCAGCCGTCCTCAAAATGGTGAATGAAGCCGTGGGCACGCATTCATGCCATCGTTCTCTTCACACAGGGGACACCTATTCTCGCAATCCATTGGGGTCACAGCGGTTGGACCCCAGCGATCATACGTTTATTACCTTATCCTGTGGAGAAGTGATAAATATTGTTCATGGGCCGCCCCTTAAAGGGGTTGTTCATCTTCGAGGGCCTTTTGGGTAGACCCCCAACCACCACCTCGTGGCCAGAACTGTAGAGGGGAGAATACTTACACGTTCCTCACCAATGGGTTCCGCCCGCAATTATCAACATCCAGTTTGGCGCCATTGCAGCAATGACTTGCCCCCTTGTGTCACGTGACCCATTGATGCGACACAATGGGAGAAGGTCACTACTGCAGCAGCGGCAAACTGGATGTTTATACGCTGGGGGCCAGAACCCATCGGTCTGGCCACTGGGGGGTCTGCTCGAAAGGTCCTCCAAAGATGAACAACCCCTTTAAAAGGGGTTGTCCAGGCTTTTGGAATTTCCTCCAGCAGCATGTTGTACCCCTATGAAATAAAATCATACTCAAGCGCTGCTCCGTTTGGTGAAGGTCATATCCCGGCCTGTAAACTTACGTGCGCTGCTGCAGCCAATGATTGGCCTCAGCAGTGACATGTCCTCAAGGGGCACATCGCAGCAGGGTCGCGTGCTGCTTGGGAACATGTCACCACTGAGGCCAGTGACCGGCCGCAGCAGTGCTCCGTTTGGTGAAGCTCATATCCCCGGCCTGTAAACTTACGCGCGCTACTGCAGCCAATGATTGGCCTCAGCAGTGACATGTCCTCAAGGGGCACATCGCAGCAGGGTCGCGTGCTGCTTGGGAACATGTCACCACTGAGGCCAGTGACCGGCCGCAGCAGTGCTCCGTTTGGTGAAGCTCATATCCCCGGCCTGTAAACTTACGTGCGCTGCTGCAGCCAATGATTGGCCTCAGCAGTGACATGTCCTCAAGGGGCACATCGCAGCAGGGTCGCGTGCTGCTTGGGAACATGTCACCACTGAGGCCAGTGACCGGCCACAGCAGTGCACGTGATCCGGTCCAGAAGATTACAGACTGGGAGACTGAGCATCGGAGAGCAGGAGAGTATGATTTTTTCCCAATAGGCACAACTAGCTGCTGGTGACAGGGTATGTTCACAGAGAAGATTTTGACGCTGTCAAAACCTGCCACATATTCCGTGGTTTTATAACTTTAAATGCACATCTGCTCGCAGTTTAGCCCCATTTAATGATGTTAAACCACGAGCGGCCACCCGATGTGGCTTCCAGCAGCGTCCTTCCGGACACCATGCCAAGAAGGAATATGTCCCTTCCCTGTGCAGTCGCAACTTTAAAAAGCACCCGTCAGCATGATCAATCCACTTCAACCAGTTGATGATGCTGATTAGAACTATACCTTTGTTATGTCTGTAGATAAAACCGTTGCTGAGATATCTGCGTGTTTAGTCATATGCAAATAGACTGGTTTCAGCACCAAGAGGCCGGCCAGAGCCCTTGGAGCACTGCGTTTGTAACATCCCTCTGATCTGGACACTCCTCTCTCCCCCTTGATTGACGGGGCTAGACAAGCCAGGGGAGCAGGGGGAAATGTCCAGATCAGAGGGATGTTACAAAAGCAGTGCTCCAAGGGCTCGGGCTGCCCCCTCGCTGCTCAACCAGCTCATCTGCATATTACTAAAACACTGATATCTCAGCAACGGTTCTACCTACAGACATAACAAAGATATCGTTCTAATCAGCATCATCAACCCTACCAGGCAGCATGCTAACAGGGTTGATCATGCTGACAGATTCTCTTTAAAACCACTGGCCACCGTTCAGCGGCAAATTCTGATGTGTGAACAGACCCTTTAACGCTTTCCCCAACCCCCATGAACACGACCAAAAGCCAACAGGTCTTCAGCTTATCGTGTGGCTGCTGTAACAGTGACCCACTTCTGCGTTTTCGCATTTTATATATTATATTTCTACAGACAACAGTGCAAGCAGCAAATCATATATATACATCATACACACCTATAAATAAGAGGTTCCGTTTAAAAAGGGGGGGGGGGGAACACCTAAAAATTATACTAAATTTAAAAATCTATTTTTTGTCCTTTAAAAAAAAAAAAAAGTAACATCAATCCATTATCAGACAGGAATAAGCTTCTCGTACAGGGAGGGGGAAGGGAGGGAAGCTTAGTCTCAGTGCGTTCTTCGTGGTGGCTAGTCCCCATGCTCAGCTCAATGAGCCAGGTCAGTGTGACTAGCGCTCAAACCTCGGACTTCTGTCAGACAATTATTTCGTTCCTGTGAAAAGAAGCAAGGAAGGGGAAAAATATAAATACATCGTTAGCAATGGTACCACAGAATGTACAGAGAATGTAGTGTCCCCTCCCAAAAGAATAGCAGATTTCACCAGACGCCCACGGACCCCACTGATGTACAATGGGGTCTGTCGGGCTCCATTATTTGGATGCATTCACTACTGAATACAGCCTCTGACACAGATGTGAAGTGCACCTTGGAAAACTGAAAACCAACGTGGCCACCATTATAGCTCCAAATGGTTGTCATTAAGCTTTCCCATGTTAGGCTGGGTTCACGCACTGCAGATATGGTAATCTTCACCAAAAATACACAAAAATTGCTTTCTTCCCCAAACAGTGGCACTCTTGTCCACTGGTGGCGTGTGGTACTGCAGTTCAGCTTCATTCATTCAAGGATGAGCTGCAATAACAGTTGTAGCCTATGGTTTAATGGGCACAGCAGTCTAGATGTGCCAGGCTCGAATACAAGTAGGGCACATCAGATAAAACTTAGGGCTCTTTCACACTTGCGTTGTCCGGATCCGGCGTGTACTCCATTTGCCGGAGGTGCCCGCCGGATCCGGAAAAACGCAAGTGAACTGAAAGCATTTGAAGACGGATCCGTCTTCAAAATGCGTTCAGTGTTACTATGGCAGCCAGGACGCTATTAAAGTCCTGGCTGCCATAGTAGTAGTGGGGAGCGGTATACTTACAGTCCGTGCGGTTCCCGGGGCGCTCCAGAATGACGTCAGAGCGACCCATGCGCATGGATGACGTGATCCATGCGATCAGGTGATCCATGCGCGTGGGGCGCCCTGACGTCACTCTGGAGAGCCCGGGGAGCCGCACGGACGGTAAGTATACTGCTCCCCAGCTCCCCACTACACTTTACCATGGCAAACAGGACTTTAGCGTCCCGGCAGCCATGGTAACCATTCAGAAAAAGCTAAACGTCGGATCCGGCAATGCGCCGAAACGACGTTTAGCTTAAGGCCGGATCCGGATCAATGCCTTTCAATGGGCATTAATTCCGGATCCGGCCTTGCGGCAAGTGTTCAGGATTTTTGGCCGGAGCAAAAAGTGCAGCATGCTGCGGTATTTTCTCCGGCCAAAAAACGTTCCGGTCCTGAACTGAAGACATCCTGATGCATCCTGAACGGATTTCTCTCCATTCAGAATGCATTAGGATAAAACTGATCAGGATTCTTCCGGCATAGAGCCCCGACGACGGAACTCTATGCCGGAAGAAAAGAACGCAAGTGTGAAAGGGCCCTTAGGGGACATTTAAAAGAGTTTACAGGATAATAAAAAAAAAAAAAAAAAAAAGGTTGCCCTCTTCCTGAAACTGCGCCACACCTATCCACAGGACGTTTGAGGTATTGCAGCTCACCTCCATGAATGTGAATAGAGCCAAGTTGCAATACCACTTCTGAAAACAGGAGTAGGACCACTTTAGGAAAAAAGACAAAAAGGCACCCCTTTTTTTTTTTTGTTATAATCCTGGACAACCCCTTTAAGATGAAAATTGACAACAACTCAAGAAACATCTCCTCAAGGTGGACGCCGTAGTCCCAAGCATGGAACGGTCTTCTCCCGTATATGGCAGTGGTATAGACTCCTTAAAGGGGTTGTCCATTTTTATGCAAGTTTATTTATTGTCCGAAAAGTGATTAAAACTTTCTTATAGGCTGTATATTGTTATGTATTACTGTTTTCAAGACCTCTTCTTGAGGTCAGTGAATGGAAAGATTTCTCTTTACCTCCAGAAGTTGAACACTTGAAGGTTACACTGTAACAAAGTGCAGCTCAGGACCATGTCGGGAACAGCGTCCGGATTTGCCACATGAACATGGTTTCCATTCACTGATGGCAAAGAGGTAGCGTGGAGCTTTGAGCTCGGGTGCTCCCATATAGAGTGACCCCCCCCACCGCTGAACTTCTGACATGTCTCTATGACTTTATGAGGAGGTCAGGCGGCACTGCGTGCTGGTCGGTGGGTGCTCGGTTTATGCGGATTTAATCCTGGGATCAACAAAGTAGAAAAGGACCGGCACTCCAGTAATCTTTGCTTTTAAGGAATTTATCGGTCACTCATATTTAGGTGACACGCGTTTCGCCACTCACCGGTGCCTTTTTCAGAGAGTGAGCAGCTGAGTCACCTAAACATGAGTGACCAATAAATTCCTTAAAAGCAAAGATTACTGGAGTGCCGGTTCTTTTCTACTATGTCTCTATGACTTAGGAGACTTTTTCTATTATGGAGGGGGGAGGGTCACTTTAAAAACTTTACTTTTACATATGATGCCCATTTTTTTTTTTTTACTGCAAGATAAGTCATTCCAAACCAAATTGGACAACCCCTTCTTAATAATAAGCTGATCCTGGCATGACCTGCTGCCCGGTCCCACAGCAATCAGCTGTAATCTTTACCAGTAAGTGTTCAATTCCCCTGCAGCGCCACCACAGGAAATATCAAGCATTACACAGTGTCCATTGAAATCAATGGCCAGCCGATGTAACATTTGGACATGTTGAGTCCTCCAGAGCAAGATGGGCTCTTTGTAGTCACGCTCTACTCTACTCGAATAGAGGAGGGTCTTGAATGGGAAATCCCACCACCACCTTTGGTTTCAAGACCAAGATCATCTCCAACATACACTGATGAATATTCAACACATTAAAGGGGTTTTCTGGCACTTTAGTATTGATGGCCTATCCTGATCAATATTTAAAGCGCTTGTCCACGTTTTTTATTTTCAATTCCCCAAGAAGTATGTCACTGTTGGGTAATGTGCCGCTTGGGGACATGTCACTGCTGAGGCCCAGTTATTGGCTGCAAGGGTGTACATGACCCTGTCCGTGCAGGAAGTTTAAATGCAGGAACTGGAAGCGCAGTGAAGACCATCCAGGGCCCACGGATCAGGAACGAGCAGCTGGGAGCAGGTATTTATATTCCCTTTCACAAATCCAATGGGTGGAGATGAATTTAAAAAAAAAAAGTGGACAATCCCTTTAAGCCCTGATTAACCCCTTTAAGGTGTATGTGAATAATATGTATGGACTACTGTCCAGTGTCATTGGGGGAGATGTATCAAACTAGTGCAGCAGAAAAAGTGGAGCGGTTGAGCGGTGGCCACATCTAAATTTTGATGCATCCCCCCCCATCGTCATTATAATGATCAGAAGGGGGCAGTAAGAGTAGGTTAGTCAGTTATTAGGTTAGTACATAGCGGTGGACGGGGGTAGCACATAAGCACAATGAAGTCTACATTTAGTTCTTTTAATGCTAGGATAACTTCGCACCAATCACTGTCCATTACGGACGTTCTTCACGAGCAAAGCACAGAACACGGCACAACGTCTAGGTAATTCTAGGCGGCATTCACACTGGCACACTACAAGTACACAACATCAGCGCTAAACCATGAGGTAAGAACATGACTGGGCGTCTTACTTGCATGTGGTCCTCAGCAGCTTTGCCGCCCGTGTTAAGAACATTCAGAGAACTGGCACGCTTCATGCTGCAACCAGGAAAGTGGACATGCAAGGACAAACCAATGAGAATCACTGGAGGTCGAGACACAGTAATACAAGACATAAGCCCCTTCCTACGATCGCAAACACTCCTGCTCCTTCAGCCTCAACGCTGGTGCAGATATCGGAGAACATCTATAGAAGATGTATCTTCTGCATCCTTCCATAGCTTTTATGATAAAATGGGTGAACAATCAGAACGTAACTTCTCGACCTCTTAGGGTCAGTAGTGTTGGGGAACAAGATGTACATCTGAATGGAAGGAATACTTACAAGGATGGGCCTTTTCATCCATCGGAGAGCTACTTAATTGCCCCAAACCTTAACAGCTATGAACAACATTGGGGGCTTTTTCTCAATTGGTCTTAAGTATAAAAAAACTACAGGGTTAAGTTTCAATGTATCTGCAAAAATGTATGCTTTCAGTATCACACTGAACCATCAGGTTGCTGTACTGAAGGCTGGATATACAGCCCTTATCTCTGAACTCTTGACCGCTCATAAACAGTCATTTAAGCCATTGTTTCTCCAGTCCTCGCAACCCCCCCCAAGCATGTAACGTTTTCAGGATTTCCTTAGTATTGAGCAGGGGATATCGTTATCGTCAATGCTTCGGTACTTACCTCAGGTATTTATTTTTGTGGGATTTTCTCACATCATGAACAGCAAAGGGGCCCTGAGGTCTGGAGTGGAGAAACACTGATTTAAGCCATAGTCTTATCAGTTTGACAAGAATTTAGCTATAATGAGTGTTTATGAGCTGTCAGGAATAAGAGGTTTACATCGAGCCATGAGAGTGGAAACCTGACGGTTCGGTGTGAGACTGAAAGCAAGATACTTTGCAGATAGATTGAAACTTAAAGGGGTTGGACATTTTCCTATATTGATGACCTATCCCAAGGATAGGTTATCCATATCAGATCAGCAGGGATGCCGGAAGTCAGACCCCCACCAATTAGCTGTTTGAAGAGAACACTACATGCTCTTTACTGTTCATTCATTTCTATGGAAGTTCCGAAAATAGACAAACGATGAGCGGCTACCTTTCCATCCACTTTCAGTATGACTGTCGGCGATAGCCGACCCAGCCCTCGTCTATTTACAGAACTACCATAGATATGAATGGAGGGCGACCACACATGCGCGGCTGCTCTGCGCTCACTTCACAGCTCCTGTACTGACATTGGCAGCATATCCAAACTACAGTACAGACCAAAAGTTTGGACACACCTTCTCATTCAAAGAGTTTTCTTTATTTTCATGACTATGAAAATTGTAGATTCACACTGAAGGCATCAAAAGTATGAATTAACACATGTGGAATTATATACATAACAAACAAGTGTGAAACAACTGAAAATATGTCATATTCTAGGTTCTTCAAAGTAGCCACCTTTTGCTTTGATTACTGCTTTGCACACTCTTGGCATTCTCTTGATGAGCTTCAAGAGGTAGTCCCCTGAAATGGTTTTCACTTCACAGGTGTGCCCTGTCAGGTTTAATAAGTGGGGTTGAGGAGAAGTCAGGTGGATACACAGCTGATAGTCCTACTGAATAGACTGTTAGCTGCTTTTTTCTTGCCATAATACAAATTCTAACAGTCTATTCAGTAGGACTATCAGCTGTGTATCCACCTGACTTCTCCTCAACGCCACTGATGGTCCCAACCCCATTTATAAGGCAAAAAAATCCCACTTATTAAACCTGACAGGGCACACCTGTGAAGGGAAGACCATTTCAGGGGACTACCTTTTGAAGCTCATCAAGAGAATGCCAAGAGTGTGCAAAGCAGTAATCAAAGCAAAAGGTGGCTACTTTGAAGAACCTAGAATATGGCATATTTTCAGTTGTTTCACACTTGTTTGTTATGTATATAATTCCACATGTGTTAATTCATACTTTTGATGCCTTCAGTCATGAAAATAAAGAAAACTCTTTGAATCAGAAGGTGTGTCCAAACTTTTGGTCTGTACTGTATATGCCACCGATTTCTCAGATGAGACAACCGCTAAGATTTCTGATTTCCAGTGCAGTTTCTACAGAGAATGGAGAAAATCAACTAGGCCACCGACTAGTGTTAATGGAATTGGCCCACAAACATTTATCACCTATCTAGAGGATAAGTGGTAAACGTATGATCCCCAACACTGGGACTCCCCCATTAAAAGAACGGGGTCCCCGAGCCCCTTGTGTGAATGGAGCAGCAGTGTGCATGTGTGACCACCTCTCCATTCACGTCAATTGACAGTCGGAGATAGAGCACTGTAGTCAGCAGATCCATGGCCTGTGAAAGGAGAGGTGGTTAAACATATGCTACCACCACTACATTTACACATGGGACTTAGGGACCCCTACTCAAGTGATCATGGGGGCCCCAGCAGTCAGAACCCCCCTCCCAAAGATGATGAAGTTATCCCCTATCCTGTAACCAGATGATGAATGGGGACCAACCTCTTTGAAGTGGATGTACAGTTTTGTGGTTCTGACTAAAAGCGGTGCACAGGTTTTGTGATACAGTGCTCCAAATCCCCTGCTCCCTATGTGATATAAAAATGCAATTCTGGATGCCTGCAGCCACCACTAGGGGGAGCCGATAGAATAGGGGATTTTTCCACCAGGAAACTCAATGATAAACCAGGTACAATGCATTGTACGATAAGTGCAACTGAATGTAATGATAGCTTAGCGATATGTTGCTCCATTCTAAAGTAAACCTAATTTTAACCCATATGCAAATAAGCAGTTAAGTGCACAGAGGGCGGTCCCAAGACACCGTACATCCTCGCCGCTTCTGCTTCCTCTCCCAGCCCTTTCCACTTCTTGATCAGCAGGGCCAGGTTTCTGCATAGTCATCTCACCTGGCCACGTCTATCAAGAAGGAGGGGCTGACAGAGGAAGGAGCAGCAAGGATGCAGAGTGGCTTGGGCCTGTCCTTGGTCCACTTAACGGCTCATTTTCCGATGGATTAAAAGTACTTTTTCTCCAGAAGAAGCAAAAAGGTTTGCTCAATAGAATTACATTCAGATGACCCAGTCCTACAAGGTATTGTGTCTGGTTTGTCAGTGGATTTCCAGGTGACAAGAACACCTTTGTATGAGATAAGCTCCCCCTAGTGGTGACTGCAGCCAGCCTGAATGTCATCATTCATTTATCTGGATGTGTGAAGGAAAGTATGAGATTTGGAGCTATGCATCAGAAAGAAAAAAGAGCTCCAGCACCTATAAAGAAACAATATGAAGATAATCTGCACATAATTTTGGACTTCTTTAGAAAAAAAGCTATATATCATAAAGCATCATATTTTAGCTTGCTATATTTTAAAAAATTCTATAAACATTTTGAGACCAGAGCCTGGACACCCAGTTTCTGGCAATTATTTGGTTAGGATGAAGCAGTAAGCAAGAGAAGACAAAACAGACGTATAAGTCACATGAACATAGTATGCATTAGTAGGACCATGCGGCTCAAGAGCTGAAATCAACGCTGGTTAAGAACAAACCCATTAGGTGGTTAAATATGAAGAACAATCACAGGGGCATCGGCTGATCAGAAGCAGATTTCATTTACATTTTACCCATGAAACATGATAAAGTAAAAATAAAGTAAAATAATGAACCAAGGTTAAAATTGAGTCAATTTATTCAGTAATATGCTTTACAAACGTTCCACAAGAGGCGTCACATGATCTCGTTAGGGCAAATAGAACTTTTTTTAAAAATTAGAACAATTATAAAAATAAATACAGTATTAAAAAACATTTTTTAAATGAGTGAGTTTCCAGTGTAATTTTATGTGAAAAGTTAATGGCATGTGTGTGACCATCACTCCATCCACTGCTATGGGACTGGTGATCGGTTATGTCTGCCAGTCCTTTAGAAGTGAATGGAGCGGTGGTCGTCACTACTCCACTCACACAGGGCAATCAGGGAAGCATGTCATCATGATCAGTGGGGGTTCAAGCCTACGGACCCCCACCGATCATACATTTTTCACGAAACCCGTGTATAGGTGATAAATGTTGTTCAGGTGTTAACCCCTTATATTCATGTTTGCCCACAGCAACCATCCATAATTTTTTAACTCAAAGTTGCTCTAACATTAAGGTACATATGTGCTACCGCTGCGGACTTAGAGGGGAACTAGAACGGTCGGGTTTTAGATTGGATTCAGGCTTCACTGTGAAGTGCTGTCTGCATTTTGCTGCTTTACGACCCCTCCCCTCTGCTCTGAGTGACAGCTGTCACATCCAACCAGAAGGCCAGTTCACTAAGAACAGTGAAGCTCAGTGTCCTGTGCACTTGCAGGAGCAGAACAAAACTTCAAATTCACACTACTCCTGATAACAAAAGGTATGTTTGTGCTGCTCTCCACAGCCCCTACCCAGATGCTGTAAGCAGTTTAGCATGGTCAAAACTGTGGCCAGACACTTCATATTAAAAGGGAATGTTGCACTGGCCTAAATTTAGAGCTGCACAGGAAATATAGTTTTGTAGGAAAATATTTGGTGTAACTTGTATTTCATACATTGAAATCACTGCTCTTTCTGGGCTTAGTCCAGTGGGCAGTCCTATCGTTGACTGACTGGCCAGTATGTGTACATGAAGAGATGCCCGTCAGCCATCAGTCAATGAGTAGGGCTGCCCACTTGACGCCTAAGCACAGGAAGAGCAGAGATTACAAGTTATACTGAATATTTTCCCACAAAGCTATACATAAATCTGCTCAGCTCCTCCTGCTCTATAACCTGCTTCCTGCAGATATGACTTCATGTACATCGTGACGGGTTCCCTTTAAAGGGGTATTCAGGTTAAAGTGATCCCCTATCAACCGTACCGCTGGGACCCCCACCAATCACGAGAGTCCTGTAACCCCTGCAGCCCTCCTAAAATGAACGGAGCGGCCAGTCGCACATGTGTGGGAGTTCCAGGGACAGCCAAGTACAGCCCTCACCCATCTCCGAAATTCCCATAGAAATGTGTTGAATGGAGCGACAGGGAGCATGAACGACTGACCGCTCCATTCATGGCAGGGGGTACGAGGTCCCTGTTCTCGTGATCGGGGGTTGTACCAGCGGTAGGACCCCCACTGATCTAATAGTTAACCCCTATCCTGTAGATATTAGATAAACTAAATGGAATACCCCTTTAACTTGTTACCCTGTGGCAGAGCCCCATTCGTTACGATACACATATAAAATGTCCTGAAACAAGTTATTTTTTTATGAATACAGAAATATAAAAAATATATAAATCCATGATCTCCATTTACAAGTTTTTGACCTACAGGCCCCATCCTAAAAAGACTAGGAACGGCTCTTCCACAGCTGCAATTATACAAAAATAAATTCTATGGATTGAGACCTTGTCACAATTCTACGTGATCCCTGAGAAATAATAAAAACCAGCGCATTTTACAACTCGCGTCATAGAGGAAACACGCACATCACACTTGGTGCATTCCTTCTCTATCCACCTAAGTGCTAAGGGTTACAAGCTTGGGAATACAGCAGCTCAGCGAGGTTTGGATAATTACCCAGGATTCTTTGGTTCACCATCTCGTGAACTGCCTCCTTTCAGCTTCCTGACCAGCTTCTCGCTGCTGCGTCGTATGGAAGCTCGGAGTTTACTAAAGGAACCGCTGCGTTTTAAAGATCCAGTGCCGTCCTAGAACAGAAGGTTAAAAGACATGAAAAGCCAAATCAATAATTCAGGTACCGGTTGCAAACTGATCAGAAGGCGGCAAATTACGACTCAAGATACAGATGCAGCAGAGCTGAATTGGCCAGCATGTGTTATCACTGCGATAACTTATTGAGTTAAGGGTCCATTCACACATCCGTAGTGCATTGCGGATCCGCAATGCACCCGGCCGGCACCCCCATATAAATGCCTATTCTTGTCCGCAATTGCGGACAAGAATAGAACATGTTCTATTTTGTTTCGGAAGCCGCGGACCGGAAGATCGGTGGGCGCTCTCCGGAAATGCGGATGCGGACAGCACATAGTGTGCTCTCCGCATCCATTCCGTCCCCATAGAGAATGAATGGGTCCGCACCCGTCCCACAATTTGCGGAACGGATGCAGACCTATTATTACGGATGTGTGAATGGAGCCTTAAGGGGAAGTCTCGTGAAGGTAGTCCTTTGGGAAATATAAACTTCTTGGGGGGGGGGGGGGGGGGGGGAACCCATCAAAGACCCAGAGCAGAGCGCCGCTAAGCAATAAGGAAGACCAGATTCCATGCTAATGGACCATGCTCAACCATGTACTACATTTATCTAAATGGCTGTCATAATGGGTGGTCATAGCATACCCAGCGGCCCAGGAGCCGGATCATAATGTTACTGGAGGATTTTCTACATGAGACAGCCCCTTTAATGGGGTATTCTCATCATAGAGTGATAGAATATCGCTATGATCTGCTCATCACTTTATGATCAGCGAGGGTCTGACCTCTGGGACCCCCACCAATCTTGATAATGAGCCGATTCAGAGCTGCACACTCCCTTTTTCTTTCCATGCACAGCAGCACGTTGGCCACCCACCAGGCAGGGGAACGCCAGTGTGAAAGAGGACGGCTGCACCACCTCCCTGCAGAGCGGGCAGCACTGCTATGCAGGAGAAAATAGTAAAGAGGTCACTGTGCTAAACCAGCTTAGCGGCCCCTTCATTCTTCGGATTAGTGGGGGCTCCCAAAAGGCAGACCCTCAGAGTCATAAGGTGATGGCATATCCTTATAATATGCCATCATGTTATAAGGTGATGCTGCAGGTTTAAGCTGTAGCAACATGGATGCCGAAATTGACAAACTCAGCTCGGCAACATGTATAGGTGCCCTCTATACCAGTCTGAGGACACGGTACATGATATAGCCAAACTAATGCATCACAGACATATCAAGCAGATGTGTTGATTGCAGAAGGGGGTTATTTACTATGGTCTTTCATCTCTCCGCATGCATAACTGTATAAGGCCCCATGCTCCCGTCAGTATGTATTTTGGGGACCGCAGGATACAGATACCGTCCATGTTGCATCCGCATTTTTTGCAGACCCGTTGACTTCAATTAGTCCACGATCCAGATTTTCATTTTGTGGACATATTCTATCTTTTTTTCAGAATGAACATACGGCGCAGAAAGCGCACGGATGATTTGCGTGTTTTCTGCACCCATAGGTTTGTTCCACAAAAAAAAACGAACATGTCCTATACTTGTCCAAGTTTTATCTTTTTGCAGAACGCACATGGACCACTCGTGTGCTTTACACATCCGTATGTCTGTTCTGCAAAAAGATAGAACCTGTCCCCAAAATGCGGACCACAGACCCATTGAAGTCAGTAGGTCAGCAAAAATAAATAAATAAATGCGGGCGGCACACAGACTGCATCCGGATTTTGCGGACCACAAAAAACTGACAATGTGCGTGAAGACTTATGTTTATATCACTGCTTTTCAATTCAACAGTAGAAATAAGTTTCATCTAAGGGTATGTTCACACAGCGGAACATTGGTAATTTGGCGTGGATTCCGTGCCAAAAATCTGCCAGCGGCCATGGAGAACGTGCCTCCCATTGTTCTCAATGATGTCAGGCTGCCATTCATGTGGCCGTGGATCAAGGCCACGACCCCACCGAGAAAGGACATGTGCTTTTGTGGTGCTCTTGCTGCTGTAAACCGAGGCGGATTCTCCATGGCCGTGTGAATATATCCTAATAGTCTGAAAATGTACCACATTCATATACATTATTATTCTATGTGAAAAACATTTTAAGCACAAGTGTAAAGCGCAGGACATCATGCCTACATCATCCAGTCAGATGCCTGCCTCCATGTCCCTGCCTTTACTTGTAAAGATATGGTTGGAGGCCAAGGCCAACACTAACGTGTACGTGTCATAACACCTTTATTCACGGATTGGTGGAGGCTCCATGAAATCCATCAATGTCTTCTTATTTTCTCCACTGTAGCAGATTTTTCTCATTTCATAGCCATAACCTCAGAAGATTATGCTACTGTGTGCCTGCTGCCAAGCGGTTTCCCTTTCCTTTATCTGATCTAACCACAGAGCCACAAACAAGGGGTTAGTTATCGAGCATTAGAAAAGCATGACCTCTTTCTTCCAGAACCAGTTACACGCCTTTTCCATGGTTGTGTGTAGTGTTGAGCAAACTTCACACACAACTACTGTTGAGCAAACTTGTGGTTTCAAGTTCAGCGTACAAGGTTCGGGTTATCTAAGAATTCCATTATGGATTTTGCTACCATAGACCATAAGTTATGGTCCGTGGTAGCGGAATCCATAACTGACCATAACTTATGGTCTATGGTAGCAGAATCCATAATGGAATTCTTAGATAACCCGAACCTTGTACGCTGAACTTGAAACCACAAGTTTGCTCAACAGTAGTTGTGTGTGGTACTGCAGCTCAGTTCCATTAAAGGGGTAGGCCAAAAATATTTCCTAAGAGGTCACACACAATTACTGCCATCATCTTGTGTCCTATGGGCATGGAGGCCATGTCTCTACAATGTTAGCAGTTGGAAGGCCTTCTACTGAAGGGTATATTATAAGGACATGTCCAGACCCATGTGTCACAACCATCCAATTAGGGTATTCTGCCACCGATATAGAATCCCAGTGAGTGATATGCAATGGATATGCCTTTAGGTAATTTATTGAATGTACCCAGAGAAATGATGACAGAGGTCAATGGACAATCCTCTCTCCAGCTCTAATACATGTCTAACAGGAAAAGACTGCAGGACATAGAATATGAGCTCAGAGTTGGAGTTACAAGATGAAAGACACATGAAATTACAACCATAGATAACTTCATAAACCAAATCTAATAATGGCCACTATGTAAGCTCAAAGTGCACTAAAGTATAGCGGTTAACAGATATAACACGGAATACAATTAATTTAAATTCTAAATGAGAGTCATTAGCTAGACATCACATAGGGCTTTTAGGAGACTTTTATAATGCTGCAATATCACATACAACCCATGGACAAGTATGGCTCTGTTTCTGGAAGATACCTACCATGGTTTTCTAATCCCGAATAACCCCTTTAAAAAGGAGTATTGCAGAAATTTACTATTGATGGCCTACCTTGGGGATAGGCCAACAATATCTAATCTGTGGGGGTTCGACGTCTCACATCCCCACGATCAGCTGTTCTTGAGTAACTCAGTCACCAGAACTAAAAAGTTCTAGCACCTGAGCAGTAGGCCCTGCTGATCAGATGTTGATGGAGTACCCTGAAGTATCCCGAGTATCCTGAAGATAATGTAGGCCATCAACAGTACCCCTTTGAAAGACAAAGTCATGTCTGACAGCATGGATGCTCGGGATACAATCCATGACAACCATAATCAGGTTTCTAAGCAGTATGTCCCTAGCAAGTTGTAGTAGCAACCATTCTTCGATTACTCTGGTCTTGAGCTCAAGGACGAAGTGCTGCTGAACTGGATGCAGAAACGTTCCCTGGAGGCTTCACGGGACAGGAATATACCTCATCTTTCCTACGGGTGTCCGTGTAGGTGTTTACAGCAGCTTATTAAAAAAACTCTACAGATATTTGCCTATGTTAGTACATACGCTGCAGAGAAGTAAACGCCCAGATTGGAACGTGAAGGTTCCTTAAGGAACGTTAGCAGGAAAGAAAACCAAGCATACAAGAAGACACAGACAGAGGCCAGGTGGAGAGAGTTTATTAGAAGTTAGAAAGACTTATACACAAATCACCATACACTTTTAGGATTAGTAGAAGAAGCACAACTGCCATAAAGTCACACTAAAGACTGAAAGATCCAGTTAAAACTCAACGCTGGAGATCCATCAAGCCAACATTCAACGGTAACCACACAATGGGTCTCCGCGTCCAGTTCCAAGCACTTGCAGAACATGCTTTGTAATTCTACAGCGTACAGCTTGTCTGTATAGAGGTCCGGCTCATGCTGTTAACAGACCTCGAGAATATTAGTTACCATCCGTGACAGAGCGGCTAGCCGAGAAGTGCTTTCCTAGTGACTTAATACATTATAATAACACATGGCTTCATGGTTACAATTCTCCATAGCTAGATTACAGTGTGGACAAAGCTACAGGTATACAGTGTTAAGAGAGGGAAAAAAAAGTATTCTCAGCTCTGGTGGTGAAAATGGTCAATTTACAAAGGAATTGTGTATGACAGCGTGGACGGGAATCCTACAGAAGAAGAAGATGTGCTAGGACACTGTGGTCAGTACTGGAGAGAGAGGTTAAAGCTTGACGATGGAGCACGTCCGTCATGCAGGAGACAGAGTTAGAATCACACAAGGCATCTACGCCTGTGGAAAGGAAATGGAAACAGAAGAAGAAAACGTCTCCGTGAAAAAATGGCTGGAGGTTACAATCACAGTTTCCCCCTCTTTTTCACAGTATTTCTAGGTCACGCGGCCAGAACTCACGAGACGTCGAGATCTGGTAGATTAGAAGAGAAAGAAAAGCTTTAACTTCTGCCCAGACAGCTGGAAAGTTACGTGAATAAATTTCCTTAAAGGGGAAAATCATATGAGGAGGTAACATCGGTGAGATCTGCGAGTTCAGACCACCGCTGATCCAGAATGAAGGGTCCTATAGAGCTCAAACCCCTTTGGCACGGCACTGCTTGGCTTGTAAGCCCACTGTCATTAAAAGGGAGTCCGTCAGCAGTTTTGACCCACTCATAACTGCTGGCAGCACTAGATAAGCGAGGGGTAAAGCGATTTCAACATACGTCTGGTGAGGGCCATGCTTCTTCGTGGCCTGTCCCTTCATGTGAAGTCTCCTGGGCTCTCTGAATGGGACAATCCCCAACCCTCGCCTCTGCTTGTGACTGTCATCCAACTAAGAGACCGCTACAGAGGCGAGAGGCTAGGGAGTGTTCATTCCAGGACACATCACATAAAGGAGCCGCCTACCGGACACTTGATAGGCAGTATGAGGGGGGGTTACAACAATTTTCTTTGTCATAAAAATAGAATAACTAATCACCAGAGATATTTTTAAATCACTTTATCCCTCACTTACCTTGTAGCGTCAGCAGTTTTGAGGGTTCAAAACTGCTGATGGACGCCTCTGAAATCCAGTGGACCTTCATTTGAAGGAACCGAAATCTCCACACAGTGCAAAGATGTTTGAGCTCTCTTCTGTTCTGGAAATCAATGACCGTCCAAGATCAGATTTCACCAAACGTGATCATCTCAAGATCACCTCGATAGGTTTACCCCTTTAAGGGCTTGTGTACAAGGTCATCTCCGAGGTGCCTACAAAAAGCAACATGGCCCTCAGGTATGTCTAGGCACACAAGCCAATGACTGTAAATGCTAAAGATCTACTCTAACCTATTAGCAAAGGGAGAAAGAGCACAATGACCAAAGGATGAACTTAAAAAAAGGATGCAAATCACTTATAGCAGTCATAACGGGGTAGATTCTCTATAGATGGGTTCACAAGCAGGATACAAGAACACTTGGACTTTAAACTATGGAACCAAGCTCACTGAGAGCTTCTGCTATGTGTCCATACTGGACCGACACATGATCCTCATATTTTATAGGGAGGGACATAGGTTTTTGTTTGTTATACAGTTCACACAATGCATTCTGTATAGTGCACCCAGGCACAGTGCCAACAGGTCAGTAATATATGGATGCCGCAGTGCCCGAGAGTGGAGAACCACTAGGTATCAGGGCCCATTAATACATAACCCATTTCTAGATGTGTTTGGCCAGAAGCAGATTCCCTTTGGCTTTGGATTGTTATAAGTGATTTCAAGCACCAAAAAGGACTACATGCAACAAATAAAAAAAAAAAAAAAAACTAATGAGAACATGCATACAAAAAAAAGAAAAATGTTGTGCGGATGGAAGAAAACAGACGACGTCTGTGAAATGGATTGGATACCGGTGGCCAAAACTGGAGGAACATGCTTCAGAGGTTGTAGAAGAAATGTAGTAGACGAGTCGGTCCATCACATCTCATGGGCATGCAATGGGTACATGCTCATTTCAGGAAATGGAGAAACACTTTCAGACGCTGCTCCTCCCGAGGAAGAACAGCTAAACGCCGAGGATGACAAGAGCCGATGGCTGGACTGGTTTCCATTTCAAACTAGGTAATTACCTTCAGGAGAGAACCCCTTTAACAACATTAAAGGGGTATTTCTGCCTCAAAGCATATAATTAGTATTAGTAATAGAATCAGGTGTCGGGGACACACACCAATCCTGAGAATGAAGGGGCCACAGCATTGATTAAGTGCTGCACCCCCCTCCAAAGCTCTCCATACCCATTGGCGCTGCTGCCCACTGGTTGTGCAAGAAAACAGTGAAGGTGCTGTAGCACTAAACCAGTGATCCAGCTACTATAGGGTTCTGGCCACGGAACATAAAGTGGTTCCATGTCCTTCCATTTCAGATGTCTGCTTATTCAGCAGACGGCAAGCCCTCCCAACCACCGAATACACATGCACGCTTAGCCAAGCATTTATGTGTTTTCAATACAGTAGTGGTAGAATTTTTGGCATGATCCCTAAACAAGGAATCCAACAAATAGTCTGCGATACTCCAAGTTTTATGTTCTCCCCAGGGGTAAAATTACATGACCGGTCATTAAAAGATTCCCACATAGACAAAGCATGTGAGATCTCTCTTCAGCAAGAGTTTAAAGCTCTGGGTGTTACCCTTTACAGCAGGGGTTTTAAATGAACCAATCACATGATGCCAACTGTTATAACAGAAGCCTATACATATCCCCATAGGATACCATCTGGAAGTAATTAAAGGGGTTATCCAATATCTAAAATATACCCTCCAATGCCCGGGCCCCTTGTATGGATTATACTTACCCTGCTCCCCGGGACCCGCGTCACTCCGGATCACTGCACGGCCGCTGATGCATCTCCCCGTTGCTCAAATCAAAACATCCGGCGATGGGGGGTGTGGAGGTTTGGCAGCCAATAGTAGGACGTGATGGGGACGAGCCCCCTGAGGCTGGTCACCGTCACAGCCAGTTATTGGCTGCTCCCTCCTCAACGATGTTTTGATCTGAGCAACAGGGAGATGCAGCGGCGGCCGTGCAGGGAACCAGAGCGACGTGGGTGCCGGGGAGCAGGTAAGTATAATCCATACAAAGGGGCCGGGGCATGGGGGGGGGGGGGGGGGGGGCATTTTAGATATTGGATAACCACTTTTAAGAAGTTTATAGGCAGGATAGACAAACATTTCTTTGTCTGTATATATGAGGGGCTCAATAGCTTATTCCAGACACTGCAGACTAAGAATATAGGATCACAAAGAATAAATCTGTGGTTTCTAAGGGAGATATCTGAAATTATGATCAACTTTTTTTCGATACCATTAGAGACAAGGGAGTAAATTGCTGCCAGACACCTCTGGCGGTGTTTTTCTCCCCCAAAAACAAACAGATCGGGTTTGTCGAAATCTAACATCGACACTTTTCTCAACATCTGCTGTGGAGGGAAGTCTCGTCTCGTGACACATTAGATGGTCAGCCGATCCCGCTGAAATCAGCGAGTTCAAACCAACATCTAGGGTGTATGACCAGCTTACCGATATGGAACATCCCTCTAACTGTAGCCAATTGCTGTTAATGCAAATCCCTTATCCCTCACTTTATCGTTTGAGCTTTGGGCATGAAGGAAGCAGCCGACATACATCATGCATCGTCCAACACAAAAAGTCATGCAAGAACGGATCACAAGCAGAAAATGTCATAAAATAACACAAAGTATATGGAATGTGGTACTTTTTCTGAGAAGACACAATGACAGGACGAAACCAAATATGTGAAAATAAAGATAAAACAAGATTGACGGGTGTCGTACAAGGGTCACAAATAAATTCTGGGCTTAGTCAATGTCACCTTCACCCCTCCTAACAGAAGAGTCGTCATTTCCAGCTTTATACCATGAAGTGTGCCCCCCCCCCCCCCAACAGTTAACACATTTTTGATGGTGGGGGTAGGTTAATTTTACTCTGGACGCATAAAAAGGGGCCGCAGCACAGACCTAGAAATACTTAAAGGGGTTGTCCAAGTTATATTTATTGATTACCTATCCTCAGGATAGGTCATCAATATCAGATCGGCGGAGGTCTGACACCAGGCACCCCCGCAGATCAGCTGTTTGAAGAGAAGACGTGCACCGTGCCAGCGCTGCCTCCTCTTCACTGTTTACCTTCTAGCCATTGCATCTGTGTAATTACTCCCAAGCCGGTCCCATTCATTTCAATGGTACGGATCGCTCCTGAAATGAATGGGATGGCTTGGGTGTAATTACACCTGCTCACCGCTGCAGATGCAACGGCTAGAAGGTAAACAGTGAAGAGGAGGCAGCGCTGGCAGGGCGCGCACCTTCTCTTCAAATAGCTGATCGGCAGGATAGGTCATCAATAAATATAACTTGGACAACCCCTTTAAAATAGTCACACATTTGACAAACACCAGTTTAATACAGAACATGCAGAGTCCGGCAGAAATGAAGGGAAGAGTACAGTACACAGTTCACAAACCAGCAGGATGTATTAGGCAGGACCCCATGCTGCGCATGGTCATGGCTTGGATTATAGGAAATTGTGCAAAAGTGGAATTTATGCTGATTGAGCGTCTTGGTGCGGAGGAAAGAAAAACCAAGGCAGATGGTGTATGTGACGCCTTTTTCTAGACTTTTAAGCAACCTGTCCCTTTAATAAGAAGCTGCAGCAACAGGGATGGGGCTCAACTACCTAATTGCAAGCGATCCCAATCCAGCCACACAGTGCAGATTGAGGAGGGCATGTACTTTTACTTTCCAACATCTGCACCGCTAAACCCCCTATGCAAGAGATATAGAGGGGCCGAAGTGCGTACTGGAAAGCTGGTCCCGTCCTAATGGGACAGCTTATGAACACCGTTCCAAACCATCATCTGTCCTAATGGGTACGAAACGTGACTTGCCCACAAGGAAAAAGCTTAGGTTTGCTGTACCTGCTATAAAAGACTACAAAGGGTTCTTAAAGGCGTGGTCCCATCAGAGACAGCCCCATTAATGAGATCCACAGCAGCAATTTACAGAAGTGGGGCCGATAGCTGGTTTTGAAAGGAACAGTTGCAGCTGGCTGCTGATCTCCCCCTCCAGTGGCTTCTACAGGGGAGACGAGGTATAACGCTGTGTTTTACATCTCAAAATGATGGCCTACCAGTAGGATAAGCCATTAATGGTGGGACCCCCGCCAATCCCGAGAATGAAGGGGATGCAGTGCTGGTGCAGGACGGGTTGCCAAAAGAAAAGATGGCTGCTTCTACTATGAGGTCTAAACATTACCAAGGGTGTAGGAGAATATAGTGTGAAATTCTAGAGCATGCAGAAAACCTAGGTAGAAATTGAGGAATGGTTGCAATCAGGGAAAAAAAAAAAAAATAATAACACACCAGAAATTCTATGGTCATAAGTAGAGACAAGCAAATTTCATATTTTAAAATTAGTTCACGCTTCGTTTACTGGTAAAAGCTGAATTGCATTATGGATTCAGTTACCACGGACCATAACACAATTCTATGACGGAATGCCTTTAGAGGACTCCCCTGCATAATGGAAACGGGACGGATCCGTTATGCAGCCCATAGACTTCTATTATGACGGAATGAATAACGGAATGCCTCAAAGCATTCCATTATGCATTCTGCCATAGAATTGCGTTATGGTCCGTGGTAATGGAATCCATAACGCAATTCACCTTTTACCAGTAAACGGATCGCAAACGAATTTCATAACCGAAAAATTCACTCATCTCTAGTCATAAGACATGGATAACACACCTCCCCTTAAATGTGAAAGGGAGAAAGAGGATCTTTTTCTAACAACTGCGTTATGTTTTTCATCAGTTATGCCTCCTGGAAATGTATCAATAAATTGACCACTGGGTGTTACCAGTTGAAGGCGTCGGTCCCTGTATACCATGCCTCTATTCAATCAGTACTGAGTGTATCAAATTGGGGAAGGACCCCCCCCCCCCCCCCCCCGGTAATACTTTGTTGTCAATTTAGTCAAAGTTCTGAAAATAATAGGTTAAAACTGGAGAATATTTTCTTTAAAATTATGTATTCTGTTACATGATGAGAATACAAGAATATTATTATTAATTATTATTATTATTATTAATAATAATAATAAAAAATAAATAAATTTAAAAATAAAAATGAATGACAGGATGTGAAATGACATACAGATGCAATCTCTTATCCAGAAAAGTGTTGCCCAGAGCACATAATGTTGTCTGAGATTTTGCTACTGAAGACCTATCCTTCAGGATAGGCCATCAATATTTGATCTGTGAGAGTCTGACTCCCAGAACCCAAGTCAATCAGCTATTTGAAGAGGTCGCGGCACTCCGGTGAGCGCGCAGCCTCTTCCTAGGCTAGTGACGCATCGGTCAAATGGCCCTAGGCGCAGCTCGATTCCATTCAAGTGAATGGGGCTGGGTTGCGATACCAAACACAGCCACTATACAATGTATGGCGCTGTGCTTGGTAAGCTGCGAGGAGCGCCACAGCCTCTTCAAAAGGCTGACCGGCAGGGGTTGCGGGGTTACGTATCCTGAGGATAGGCCATGAATATCAAAATCTCGGACAACCCCTTTAATTTTGCAGCAAACCGGACCCTGGGGGGTTACAGTGGATTTCTGGTTTGTCGTGCCGGATTAGACAGAAAACATTTTGCATAAGAGATGCCATACCTGTAACTGTGAATGGTGATGGAATCTAAGCTATGGGATCAAGCGGAGAACTAAAAATGTGAGTTTTCTACCCCAAAGTAGACTATTCCGGTAAGGGATAAACCAGGACGGTCAATCAGCATCACAGGACGAGGAGAAGAGGTCAGATGAGAAATTACGGAGATGATTTAGACAGGAGGTTTTCAGTAGATTATTCTGGTTATTACATTACAGATTATAGTAGCATGCGAATCACGTTGATGTGTTTTAGGACCGGCCATATGGTCGGCCCGCACTGTGTACTGCACTTACCCCGTTCCACTCTACGCTCATACTCACTTCCTCCCCTCCGTCAGGACCGCTCTCGTACTTTACCACATCCAGGCTTTCTCGGCTCCTCCTTTTCTCGATGCTTTCTGGGTCGTTTAACACTTCGGCCACTCGCTGCTTGTGGACATTGTCTAGTCCCTGCGAGACAGGACCCTTGTGTTACAAGTAAAAGGAAAAAATTCCCTGAGATTTAAGTAAGGAAGGCAAAAAGTGACGTACAATGTCAAGGCCTGGGAGGGAAAGCTCGTTTTCTACCCAGGGGGCATGCGGACACCTTGACATTTTTATTATAAACACGCCACAGACCAAGAACACATACGATACATGCAGCTGAAACAATGTGACTGCCATATGGCTGACAACTGTGCCCCATTGTGGGAGGTGGCGATAGGAGTAGTCACAGTTCCTTCCCGGGGTCCTCGGCCGATTTTTCACTGCAACCTTGCGATGTTCTTAAAGGGGTTGTCCGGGCTTTTACCATTGATGAGCTATCTGGATAGGTCATCAATATCAGATTGGCGGGGTGCAGACATTACTAATCAATCTTGCAGATATTTAAACTTTCTAGTATAGATATAGCTATTCTTATATTTTCAGACATTGTTCAGGCTGAAAATCACTCCTGGCCCGTCCAGTGTTTCATATACAAAAAAAATAAAAAATAAACTCTCTTGAACTGATGAATGCATGCAAATACAGCCACAAGACTAGAATATAAAAAAATAAATGAAAAAAATGCACACAAAAAATTTTTTTTTACAATTCTGATAACGACCCTGTTACTAGTATTTATTGAAAGATATGAAGGTTTTTACTACACAACCACTGAAATCTGATCTGACACAATTGTTCCCCTCAAAGGTGTGTCTTATATAATGTGTGACATCAGGTCACAGTGCAGCACTGCAGGAGAGTGCGCTGAATCTCCTTCATCTGGAGCGGGAGGCAAGTTGTTTTATTTATTATTGGTCTGATCTGAGGCAGATTTGGGGGGGGGGGGGGGGGGTCTGATCTAAGGCCCGACGACAGATTTGGGGGGTCCGATTATTTTTCTCTTATTTTCCTCCTCTAAAACTCAGATGTGCCTTATGGTCCGATGCTAATTTTGTAGAGGAGTAGATTGATGTTGCAGGAGCGCCCATGCCCTGGTGCCTAAGGGAGTCCCAAATAAGTTTTACCGCAAAAGACGGTAAGCTATAAAATGCTATTTTTTTCCATTAAAATGATGGACACCTCGACAGAAGCAATGGACCCCACTGCAAGTGCCTGTAGTGTTTATATAGTTACTTCATTGGTAAGATTGAAAGAAAAAAAAAAAAAAAGGTACAGGGCCATCAAGCCCGACATATAATTCTACCATGCTGATCCAAAAGATGGATAAAAAAAAAGCCCTATTAAGCAGATGGCAATTGCACCAGGGACTCATCAGATGTGATATTTGGCTGTGCTTCGTGGTGAGAATATTATTGCAGCTAACGACTGAGGCATGCACAGTCACAAAACACCAACACCGGATGCCACTTACCTGCTTCCGTGACCTCATCGCAGCTTCTTCTAGTGTTTCGGCTGCTTCAAACTTGCCCTGACGTCTATAAAGTGCTCCAAGATTTTTCAGCGTTGTGGTCACTGTTGGGCTGAATATAGAGGTTACTTATTTTTAAGCAAAACTTGTGTACTTAAGTTTTACATTTTTTTGGGTAACTTTGTCTCCGTTTACAGGGGATGGCTGGTTTAGAAAAAAAAAAATTCAGATATTGTGTGAGGTAATGGCAAGTTGAACAAGCTGTCTCAACTGAGACACCCACTCAAAAATGCTGGCGCCAATGTAATCAACAGATCGATGCAGCTAGCGCCCCCAACAACATAGTTTTGCCAGAAGAAGCCAAAAACGGCCTGAAATCTCCCCAGCAGCATCCGCTAGAGAGGAAATCCGTATTATAAGCCTGCCATAAAGGTAAGGTCATCCATGTTACCCAAGGTCAACTCCAATCCACCAGAACGTAAGCCTCTCAAAGCAGACTCCTATAGGGTGGGCCCAAGCAGGGGACCCTCCTCTGAAATGTATAATGTCCAATAGGACAAGGATGGTCTTCATGAGACCACCCCAATAACAGGAGGATCCCTTTTAAAAGGACCATGTATAAGCTACAGAAAAATGTGGCTACGAGGAGCATCCCTTTCTCTGGAGGATCTAGGAGGTCTGTACACTTCATGGAGAGCCTGTTGATGTCAATGGGTACTGTGTAATGTACCGCCTCTGTGGTGATGATGCAGGGGATTCGAAAATTTACTGCGAGAATCCCCAACAGAATCATAGCTCTAGAGCTGCAACGAGTACTCTATTAAATCGAGAAATTCAACACAAAAAAATCCTCAATGCAAATTTTATGCATCAAGGATTAGTTTGTGTCACGTGACCACGGAGCGGGAGTGAAGCGCTTGCTATTACTCCCGCTCCCTGGTCTCCCGCTGGCCCGAAATGCACTTGGAAAACTCATCTTTCCAGCAGGGGGCCTCTGGACACTCCACAGCACATCCATGGTCCCGCGCTGCACTGACCTCTTGACGTACGCACGCCGTGACCTGACGCGCTGTGTGACATCAGGCCCAGAGCAGCGCGGAACAATAGCGGAGCTGATGGCACTGGGGGATAGCGGAGCTGATGGCACTGGGGGATAGCGGAGCTGATGGCACTGGGGGATAGCGGAGCTGATGGCACTGGGGGATAGCGGAGCTGATGGCACTGGGGGATAGCGGAGCTGATGGCACTGGGGAAAACGAAGGGTGTTGGGGGCTGATGAGTTTTTATAAAGGAAAACAGTCTATTAATTTTTTCTTATTAGATTACTCGATTAATCGTAAAAATAATTGGTAGAATACTCGATTATTAAAATAATAGTTTGCTGCAACCCTACATAGCTCATTGCTGGGAAAGTGAAGGGGGTTATCCCTCCAGCAGGACACCCTGTGATCGGCTTATTGATGGGGGGGGGGGGGGGGGGGGGCGCTTCCTAAGCGGACAATCCCTTCACACATTATTAGGTATGTTAGTGACATATTTGCAGTTGCCTTATAAAAATGGTGATAACACACTAAAAAGTTTCCAATGCGATTCTTCCAGCTGATTGAGGAGAAATAAAATATTACAGGTTTCAGACAGTTTGTAAGTGGAGGCCCTACTGACGTTTGGCTTTGTGTGAATCTTAAAGTGGCACTGTACTTTCAGTAAACTTTTGGTATGTCACAGAGACATATCAAAAAAGTTTAGCTCAGCGGGGGTCTGAGCACTGAGACCCCCACCAATCTCTAGACTGAGGTGAGAGAAGCATGCAGTGAGGAGAGAAAGTGAGATTCTCTCCCCTCTTCCTAGAGATCGGTGGGGGTCAGTGCTCAGACCACCACTGATCTCAACGTCCCTGTGACATATGAAAAGTTTACTGATACAGTGCCACTCTAAGGTGCCCATAGACTTTTCTCTCCTGACTCCTTCATACACATATATACTAGGTTCAGGCAAGCGTGCATGTCGTTTTAGTTGGGAAAGATGAGAAAGCCCTGGTCTCTTGGAGAACAAAAGGATGAGGCGAAAAAAATTCGATGCACCCAATCCATTCCTCTCCCACCATGATCTGTCAGGAGGCTTTAGTTTCCAAACTCTGTAACAAAGAGGTTTCTGCAGTTATTTATGTAAACTTACCTGTCAACTTTGCATGCTTTATACCAGCCTCCATATTCTCCAAATGTGCCGTCCTTTTGTTTCCCCTATGGGGTAAGAAGGAAAACCCATTTAAAAGGTGTCCAAATGGGAAAAAAATATAAAATATATACAATACAGCAACAGAGGCGAACAAGGCCACTTTTAAGGGAAGCAACATACAAAAGGAGTTCCTAGAAAGCAAATGTGTTAAAGGGGTTTTTCCATTTTATAAAGAAGTGGCGGCATATCGGTAGGATACATGACTTCCTAAATGGTGGCGGTCCAACTGTTGGGACCCCAAACCATCCTGAGAACGATGGGACTACAGAGCTAGTTTTTACTGCCGCATGCCCTGCCCACCTGCTGCACAGCTTCATCCAAGCGAATGGGGCCGGCTGGAGGCACCAATCATAAAAAGTCAGACCCTCACTGATAACTTTTAGGTTAAATTTTTAGGACACATACATATGCGGAAGATTTGTTGCTGACATTTATGCAAATGTCCCTATTAAAGAAGTTTCTTGGACTTCAATACTGATGAGCTATCTTTGGGACATGTCATCAACATCAAATCGGTGGAGATCTGACACCCAGGACCCCCGTTCCCCACCCCGATCAACTGATAGCAGTAACTGCAGCCATAAGAACAAACTCAGTGTACAGACCAGGAAGAAGACCGCTCCGACCACTGTAGTGGCCATTCTAGCCCCAGTTCAGGTGTCAGACCCCACCAATCTGATCAATTTTGAAGTCCTGGAAAATCCCTTTAATGATGCAAAAATAAAAAATAAAATAATGAAAAATGAGCATACCCCTTCATTATCCAGAACATGCAGGAATAGATCATGAGAATGAGTACCATTCTTCTTATAGGGCAGTGGTTCTCAATTGAATATGTAAAATAAAAGGATGGAGAGCGCCAAATAGATGTGCAGTAAAGGGATGGAGATTGCCCATGTGCTGAAAGCGCACCTGTGAGACTTCAGGGACAGATGTGAATATTTTCACTGCCTGGCATATCAGTCTTGCGGTGGGGGCGCAGCACGGAAAGGAGAGCGCGGAGCCTCTGGGAGCAGCTAGTCATAACGACGCCACCCTCATTGCTCCTAAAGGCTTATTTGCAAATAACAAAAGTGCAATTTTCGCGGGAATGGAGGCTGATGGGACCAAGGCCACGATCTACAGCTTTCAAGGGCTCGTGTCTTAGGTGAGATGGTTTTAGGTCCATGTTTCTGAGGACAGGAGCCCTTTAAGGGGAAAACTTACTTTGAATTTTTCTCTCTCTTCAGCGTGCATCCAGATGGGTTTATTTTCATCTACAAATCAAACAAAAGGTAATAAATGCAGATGACAAAAGTAGTGCGACACTTATAAACGACCTGCAAAGACAACCAAGTAAAAGAACAAAAAAGTAATTCTATTACCCCATGAACACCAGCGCCCACATTCTGACTGACGCTATTCGGTCACCTAGGAAGCGAAGACTTGGTTGTATATTTGGACTCACACAATGTCAGTATGATGAGGTCAGAACACAGTGCAGGGAGTGTTGTCATGGGGATAGTGAAGTTAAAAGGTGTAGGGATGGGGCCTGAACTTCAAAGGATATTCCCACTCTTGATATTTACGGTATATACACAGAAAAAGCCATAAATGTATTATAGACCACTGACTCCCACATCTACGTGAAGAGGGGTCCCCCAACTCAACCAGAGAAAGAATGGAGAGGCTCTCCACTCACTTCTATGGGAATTATGGAAACAACTGAACATGCCATAAATGTTCAAGCTGCTATAATGCAGCAAAACCAACAAACACTTGTAAGCTACATGGATTTTCATGCAACGGTAGAATTTATATCAGAACCACCTATTATTCCATTTCTACAGCTCATACAAACCTCTGCGTCTTTGTGGGTAACAGACTACAAATAAACATGGCGTAGTGTGATCCTCATTCCATCTGTTTATGCCATTGTACAAATCGGTAGGTTGGAAAGACGTAAGTGACTATTGGAAATAGGGCACTGTACGATATATATATACACACACACACACACATATATATATATATATATATATATATATATATATATATATATATATATATATATATATATATATATATATATATACACACACATATATATACAAAACACATACTTCTTTAACACCTTCCGGGTCAGCACAATTACATTGGTATCCCATGTATTTAGCCTTTCTTGTGTTTTACTACTTCAGATTTGGAAAAATTACCGTATTTTTCACTTTATAAGATGCACCTGATAAGACGCACCTAGGTTTTTGAGGAGGAAAATAAGAAAAAAATATTTTGAACCAAAAGGTGTGCTTTTGGTAGGTTTTGAACTAATGGTGATCTGTGGATGACTCACTGTTATGGGGGGGAGGGGGTGATCTGTGGCTGGCACCGTTACAGGGGGGGGGGGATCTGTGGCTGGCACCGTTACAGGGGGGGGGGATCTGTGGCTGGCACCGTTACAGGGGGGGGGGGGATCTGTGGCTGGCACCGTTACAGGGGGGGGGATCTGTGGCTGGCACCGTTACAGGGGGGGGGATCTGTGGCTGGCACCGTTACAGGGGGGGGGGGGGGGGATCTGTGGCTGGCACCGTTACAGGGGGGGGGGGGGGGATCTGTGGCTGGCACCGTTACAGGGGGGGGATCTGTGGCTGGCACCGTTACAGGGGGGGGATCTGTGGCTGGCACCGTTACAGGGGGGGGGGATCTGTGGCTGGCACCGTTACAGGGGGGGGGGATCTGTGGCTGGCACCGTTACAGGGGGGGGGATCTGTGGCTGGCACCGTTACAGGGGGGGGGGGGATCTGTGGCTGGCACCGTTACAGGGGGGGGGGGGGATCTGTGGCTGGCACTGTTACAGGGGGGATCTGTGGCTGGCACTGTTACAGGGGGGGGGGGGAAACTGTGGCTGGCACTGTTACAGGGGGGGATCTGTGGTTTGCACTGTTACAGGGGGGATCTGTGGATGGCACTGTTATATATGTGCCATCCACAGACCCCCCAGCCCATAACAGTGCCATCCACAGCTCCCCCAGCCCATAACAGTGCCATCCACAGACCCCCCCACCCCTTAACAGTGCCATCCACAGACCCCCCCACCCCTTAACAGTGCCATCCACAGATGTTCCCCATAAAACTGTCATCCACAGATCTCCCTGGGAGGAGGAGCTGGGGGCCGGCAATTGCGGCGGAGCGGTGCAGTCACTGTAGTCCGGCCCCGCAGCTCCAGTGCTGCAGTATACAAATATAAAATGTCTCATTCAATTAAAAGGGATTACACATGCCCCCTCACTCCTAATATTACCGTACATCCTAACAGCTTTTGTACAACCCAGGCAGGCAGGCCGGCGCGTCACTCACTGACGTACCTTGCCTGCGCCGCCTGCTTCATTTATAAAGTAGGCGGCGCAGGCACGTGACGTCAGGGAGTTACGCATTCTACAGAAGCTGTTAGGATGTACGGTAATATTAGGAGTGGGGGGGGGGGCATGTGTAATCACTTTTAATTGAATGAGACATTTTATATTTGTATAGTGCAACACTGGAGCGGCGGGGCCGGACTACAGTGACTGCACCGCCCCGCCGCAATTGCCAGCCCCCAGCTCCTCCTCCCAGTCCCTGGGTGCGTCTCATGGGGCGAAAAATACGCTAAAGCATTAAGATGGCGCATACCGGCAGCTCCCTCGGTTATGCGTCGCCTGCCCCAGCTCCCTCCTCATGCGCCGCCTGCCTATCTCACTTTAAAAATGAACAGGCAGGCGGCGCATGACCGAGGGAGCTGCGCAGGCGGCGCATGAGGAGGAAGCTTCGGCAGGCGGCGCATGACCGAGGGTGCTGCCGGACAGTAAGTACTGAACAGTGCAGTATACATTTAGATATAGATCGGATTGAATGTATTTAACAGTTGCGGGGCCCGGTGTATTAGAGTAGAGTCACTGCACCGGCCCCGCCATGAGTGTCCTCCCTCCCACTGTGCAGCATAGTGGCCAGCGAAGTATCCGCTTTATAAGACGCACAGCCATTTCCCCCCCACTTTTGGGGGGGGTGGGGGGGTGGAGTGCGTCTTATAAAGCGAAAAATACAGTATTTGACTTTCTTTTCATCACCATATTCTGACCCTCATAACTTTCTTTATATTCACATCTACAGAGCTGAGAAGAGGCCTATTTTTTTGTTGCAATCTATAGTTTTCAGTGATGTGGGAGGGTTTGTGACTTTTTATTTAATTTTTGTTGGGAGATGAATCGACAAAACAGCAGCTGATCAGCCATTTTGTTTATTTTAGTAACTGCGAGATCAGGCAACCCGACCATGCAATCACCTGATCACTTCTCCCATAGACTGCAATGAATTACCATTGCAGTCTATGGGAGATTCAATACATTTCTATGAACTCCAGGAACGCATTGCTGCGGTAGCCTTAATCCTCCCTAAGGCTCGAGGCTACCACAAGGAACAAATAGCTTCCGATTAGCTTACGTGTGTCTGCTGTGTAAAACCAAGGGTTAAAACTACCACGTAATAAAAACAGGTAAACTGTGTCTGGTCCTAAACACACACACACACACCCCTGAACCGGTCACAACCCATACAGCATTGCATTAGATTACTGAGAAATAATTTACAATTATTAACATAATCCTTACCGTCCACAGACCCAAATTCCCTTTCATGTGCTCGTGTCAGGATCTCCTTGTATAAAGTCTCTGCCTGCTTAAACTTGCCTTGTTTCAGATAGCAAGAAGCCTGGAACATGGAAGAGGGATGTCGGGGTTCAGTCATCGCCAGAAGACACATAACGCACAGGTCAGCATCATCTTACACTTACCAGATTATTCTTAGTCTTTGCCACGTTGGGATCGTCTGGTCCCAGTTTGGTCTGATAGATCTCCAGTGCTCTCTGGTAGTAATATTCCACTTCTTCATATTTGCCTTGGTTCTGACACAGCAATGCCAGGTTGTTCAGTTGCTTTGCTACATCAGGGTGGTCTTTACCCAGCACCTAAAAATAAAAAATAAATCATACAGGTGAAACTGGAAAAAATTTTATATCGTGCAAAGTTCATTTATTTCAGTAATGCATCTTAAAAGGTGAAACTAATATACGAGAGACTCATTACAGGCAAAGCGAGATATTTCAAGCCTTTATTTCTCATAATTTGGATGATTATGGCTTACAGTTTATGAGACCCCAAAGTCACAGTTTTGAGGTCCCCTTTGCTCAGGGGGTACGGATTAATTAGCTGACTAGAGTGTGACACTTTGAGCCTAGAATATTGAACCTTTTCACAAAATTCTAATTTTAAGTTGCATTACTGAAATAAATGAACTTTTGCACGATATTCAAATTTTTAGAGTTTCACCTGTAAATATGCTGCCAAGGTGTGCTATAGAGCCTACTATACAGCTAGCATCTCCCAGGGCTTGGAGGCAATTTCAGTGCAATCTGCAGGCAAATTTTATAGAGCAGAAGGAGCTGAGCTTTGTTCATTAAAACCTCTGCCCTTTCTGAACTTTGTAGCCAAATGGGTGGTCCTATCAGGGACTCTCATCCTTCCCTGTATAGCTGTCAGTCACTGATAAGACTACCCACTCAGCTACCAAGCTCAAAAAGGACAGTGGGCGACCTTTACTAAGACAGGCAATTTAGATGCCAGCCTTAGTCCATGTCCGCAAACGCTTGATACGTAGAGGCGCTTTACTGGCGGCCATGCGACTTCAGCAGCCCGATAAAGCTGAACCGGGCATTGGGACGCATGTGTGACCAACACTCCATTGAAATCTCATGATCAGCCAGGGACCCAACTGTTGGAACCCCCCTCTGATCAGACACTTCTCCCCAAGTGGTCCTAATGAGATGACAGCTTTAGGCCGAGTTCACACGGACGTGTGTGACCCGTGCCCGTGCTGCGGCCCGCAAATAGCGGGCTGCAATGCACGATCGCCGGCCGTAGGTCAGCCGCATCGGATCGCGGACCCATTCACTTTAATGGGTCCGCGATCCGCCCGTTCCGCTAAAAGATAGGACATGTTCTATCTTTTTGCAGAACGGAAGTACGGGACGTAACCCCACGGAAGCACTCCGTAGTGCTTCCGAGGGGTCCCGTCCCGTGCGGCCGTTCCACAATTCCGGATTTGCGGACTCATTGAAGTGAATGGGTCCGCATCCGTCCGTGATGCGGAATGCACACGGAACTGTGGCCGTGTATTGCGGCCCGCAATACGGCCACGGGTCACACACGTTCGTGTGAACTAGGTGTTAAGGTTATGTAGCTATTTGAGGTCTTGCTATTTCACATGACATGGCAAATTTTTTTCCGCCATCACTTTTGAGTAAATATAATGATTGCTTTAAAACTATTTTTTTTCGTAAGGAAGAATATAGTACAAAAAAAAAAAAAAAAAGCGATTCCAACGTTGTTTTATTCAGTTTATTTCATTCTCCATACATATAAATAAAAGGGAATAACTTTATGATACAGGTCAAGATAAGTTTGGGGATATATTATAGGTATACGTTTTATGGAGATTAACTTTTTATTATACTTTGATGAAATACAAATGTTTTAATAATTTTATTGCTCCATGTGTGATTTTTTATTTTTTTTTTAAATAGTTTATTTTATTTAAGTTTAACAGTTTTTCATATTCATAAAGGACTGGACAGACCCCATCAGAATGCGGGAAAGGACCCTTTCTGCATCATACCTGTACATGATATAATGCGGGAAGGGGATAACACTACAGAGAGCTTTAGAGGCAGATGGCCTTGGTCTGTATGGCCAGCTGGTACCATTTTTGGGCAATAAAAATATGCCAGCAGCCACATATGCAAATGGGTGTATCAGGAGCCCCACTCTCTGAACAGAGGCATTCAGAGTCGCACTGACTCTTTGAAACAGTATTAGAAATTATTAAGCAGGCCATACAAATTACATGAAAGCCGGCTGAACACACTTTAGGCGTCGGCGGAAAGAGGGATCGGGCAAGGTGGATTTTAATGTGGTGAACTCTTTGTTCCTGCGGCAGATAAGCTGCTGAAATAAACATGATCATGCACACTGATGAAGCTCCGCCAACAGCTTTCTCGCATGACCAGCTTTAGTTACCTGGCACACCGCTTAAGGGCTCAAGAGAATCCGCTTATAGCATAGCTCTGCCATGCAAAACATGGTCTTCTACAGACCAAGTACTAGAAACCTCTGTGCAGGCAAGCACCATCTCTATATGTCCATGCAGCTGGGCACAGCATACATGAGAGATCTTTCAACAATGGGGCTTAATCACATATCCATATTAAAAATTGTCCATGTTGCAGACACATCACATGGATTTTTAGTATGGTAGTGAGGTGTGTAGGAGGAGGACCGGGAGTCCATTGGTCTTCAGGTCCATGCTCTATGGGACACAGCCCAAGATAGGACCAGCTTTCAGTTTCTCATGCCAAGTAATGGTGGTGTGAATAGAACCACTTAAAAGGGTTTTCTGACTTTTTTTATACCATCACAGACACCTGGGACCCCCTGCCAACCGGCTGTTTGAGGAGACCCCGGCCCTCTGATGAGCTCTGCTGCCTCCTCACAGTTTACCAAGTACAACTCCGTACAATGTACAGTGGATTTGCTTGGTATAACAGCTCAGCCCTTTCACTTCTATGGGACTGACCTGCACCTAGGCCACGTGATGTCACAGGAGCGCCTGACCTTCTCAAACAGCTGATCGTCAGGGGTTCCTGGTGTCAGAGCTCCACTGATCAGATACTGATAACTAAGGGCTTATGCGCACGACTGTGTGCTGGCTGGGCCCGTATTGCGGCCGGCAAACAGTGGGTCCGCAATATGCAGGCCCCGGACGTTTTTGCAACGCATCACGGATGCAGACCCATTCACTTGAATAGGTCTGCAATCCGGAAGGTCTGGTGCGGAACATAGGCATGGAACCCCACAGAAGCACTATGGAGTGCTTCCGTGGGGTTTCTCTCCATGCCTCTGCACCGCTAAAAAGTAGCGCATGCACTACTTTTTTTGCGGTGCGGACGAATCCTGGACCCATTCAAGTTGAATGGGTCTGGATCCGTCTGCGGAATCTGCATGGATGTTGCCCGTGCATTGGGGACCGCAAATTGCAGCCCCCAATGCACAGAATGGCCTAGCCGTGTGCATGAGCCCTTATCCAGAGGACAGGTCATCAGTATAAAAAAAAAAAAAAGTTGGAAAACCCCCTCCATTCTATGAGAATGTGTGTCGTTAATTGTGCACATGGATAAAACAAATGTGATCATGTGAATACTCCTGTACTCTCCTCTAACCTAATGTTCCCTACATGATTATTGTTTAGTGACTTACTTTTTCTCGGATCTCCAAGGCCCTCTTACATAATGGTTCGGCTTCCTTGTACTTCCCCCGCTTTCCATACAGCACGGCAAGGTTATTAAGGGTGGCCGCAACCTGCAAATTGAAAAACGCATCTTAATATCCACAGGCAGCGATCTCCGCACAATCACATCAAAGTACAAAGAGTCTCCGCGGACAAGCACCGAACGGTGAAGAAAATCAATTCAGACCAAGTGGTGATAAAAGAAGAACCAAGCATTAAAAGGGAAGAAGAGAAGCAAATCGGTCACATATTCATTTGGACTAAATGACATTACAGGACATAACACCATTAAAACCAGAGCGGAACCATAGGAATTACAAGAAGCAAAAATTAAGTGTTGATTATACAATACAAACACTGGACGGTACTAGGGAGGATTCACGGCACGCTCACAGTCTCCGGACCATCACTCCATTGGTACTGAGGCCACTGAAAGGCCAGAGATCAGGACATATGTGAACTTGAACAAGTCGAGGCATTTTAGGTGCATGAATTTCATGGATATATGCATAACAAAAAATAATCCTATATCCACACAGGAAAATGGGTGTAGCAGTAAAACATGTATTACTGCTACCACCGAATATGAATCAGCCATTACAAGACCAGTCTTGTTGGGCATCTGCAAAAAAAAAAGGATGTTTTGCGTTTTCGTTTCTTACTCCCTGCCTTCCCGGAGCTATAACTTTTTTATTTTTCCATTCACAGAGCCATAGGAGTGTTTTTTTTTTGCGGGACAAGTTGTACTTTCTGTTTGCACCATTTAATATTGCGTATTATGTAGTAGGAAGCTGGAAAAAAAATAAATCTAAACGGGTGGAATAGACCGTTGCATTCACTGTATGGGATAAATACGTTTATATATTTTAATACTTCTGGCATTTTGGGACGCGGCAGTACAAATTATTATTTATTTATTTTTATTACGGGGAAAGGAAGCGATTTGAATATTTATATATATTTCTTTCATATTATTAAAACCTTTTTGGTACTTTTTCTACCTTTTTTTTAAAAAGTGAAATGTGATCTTCAGATTGTGATAAGTCATTGTACTGTATAAGAAATTTGCTATGCTCCTATGGAAACCTGCCACCTGCAGGCCTTCATAAGAACTACAGCAGTAATAGTCTTACAGAAAAGAAATGGCTTCTCCAATCTCCGCGCAGGGAAGCTGTTCAGAAAAGCCACCCCAGATGCCGTGATCACGATTGACCATGGTATCTTAGGGGTTAAATGACTGTGAACATTTATTTCCTATAACTTAATACGGTGTTGTATATCTGGTATGCCTCCTTGAAATTTATGAATGAATTAACAACTCTTGTGTTACCATTGCCCTCGTCAACAGGCAAGTATTTAGAGTCATTGTCAGTTCTGATTGTGTTTGTCCCTACACTCGGACACTGTCCAATCTAAAGGGCAATGATAATACAAAGTTGCTAAAGGGGTTGCCCCACTAAGACAATTTATCCTCTATCCACAGGATAGGGAATCAGTGTCTGATCGGTTTGGGTCTGACTACTGGGGACCCCGGCAATCATATAAACAGGGACCCATGTTCCCCCAATTTGAATGACTGCTGCTCTATTCAGCTATTTCCAGAAGTCCCATAGAGCTGAATGGAGCTGCAGTCATGCATGCATGTCTACTGCTCCATTCAAACGGGTAGCACGGGCCCCGGTTTTAGGGATTGCCAGGGGACCCAACGGTTGGACGTTCACCAGTCAGACCTTTATCCTGTGGATAGGGTATACGTTGTCTTAACTCCTTAAGGACCAGGCCATTTTTTGCAAATCTGACCAGTGTCACTTTAAGGCTCCATTCACACGTCCGCAAATTGGTCCGCATCCGTTCGGCAATTTTGTGGAACGGGTGCGGACCCATTCATTCTCTGAGGGGATGGAATGGATGCGGACAGCACACAGTGTGCTGTCCGCATCCGCATTTGCGGAGCGCGGCCCCGATCTTCGGGTCCGCAGCTCCGCAAAAGATAGAACATGTCCTATTCTTGTCCGCAGCTGCGGACAAGAATAGGCATTTCTATAGGGGTGCCCGGCTGGTGTGTTGCGGGTCCGCAACACACCACGGACGTGTGAATGGAGCCTAAGTGGTGATAACTTTAAAACGCTTTGACTTATCCAGGCCATTCTGAGATTGTTTTTTCGTCACATATTGTATTTCATGACACTGGTAAAATGGAGTAAAAAAAAAAAAAAAAAAAAAAAAAAAAAACAAATTTGCCAAAAATTGCAAAAAAAATTCCAAAATTTCCAAGTTTCAATTTCTCTACTTCTATAATACATAGTAATACCTACAAATATATAGTTATTACTTTACATTCCCCATATGTCTACTCCATGTTAGGATCATTTTGGGAATGACATTTTATTTTTGGGGGACGTTACAAGGCTTAGAAGAAGTTTAGAAGTAAATCTTGAAATTTCGCTGAAATTTTCAAAAACCAACTTTTTAAGGACCAGTTCATGTCTGAAGTCACTTTGTGAGGCTTACATAATAGAAACCACCCAAAAATGACCCCATTCTAGAAACTACACCCCTCAATGTATTCAAAACTGATTTTACAAACGTCGTTGAACCCTTTAGGTGTCCCACAAGAAATAATGGAAAATGCAGATACAATTTAAAAATTTAACTTTTTTGGCAGATTTTCCATTTTAATATTTTTTTTCCAGTTACAAATCAAGGGTTAACAGCCAAACAAAACTCAATATTTATGGCCCTGATTTTGTAGTTTACAGAAACACCCCATATGTGGTCGTAAACCACTGTATGGGCACACGGCATGGCGCAGAAGGAAAGGAATGCCATACGGTTTTTGGAAGGCAGATTTTGCTGGACTGTTTTTTTTACACCATGTCCCATTTGAAGCCCCCCTGATGCACCCCTAGAGTAGAAACTCCAAAAAAGTGACCCCATTTTAGAAACTACGGGATAGGGTGGAAGTTTTGTTGGTACTAGTTTAGGCTAGTTTAGGGTACATATGATTTTTGGTTGCTCTATATTACACTTTTTGTGAGGCAAGGTAACAAGAAATAGCTGTTTTGGCACAGTTTTTATTTTTTGTTATTTACAACATTCATCTGACAGGTTAGATCATGTGGTAATTTTATAGAGCAGGTTGTCACGGAAGTGGCGATACCTAATATGTATACTTTTTTTTTTTTTTATTTATGTAAGTTTTACACAATGATTTCATTTTTGAAACAAAAAGAAAAATATCACGTTTTAGTGTTTCCATAGTCTGAGAGCCATAGTTTTTTCAGTTTTTGGGCGAGTATCTTGGGTAGAGTATGATTTTTGCAGGATGAGATGACGGTTTTATTGGCACTATTTTGGGGTGCGTGTGACTTTTTGATCGCTTGCTATTACACCTTTCGTGATGTAAGGTGACAAAAAATAGCATTTTTTACACAGTTTTTTTTTTTTTTTTTTTTTTTTACGGTATTCACCTGAGGGGTTAGGTCATGTGATATTTCTATAGAGCCGGTCGATACGGACGCGGCGATACCTAATATACCAATAGTTTTTTTTATTGTTATAGTGACAACGCGTTTCGGGGTTCTGCGGACCCCTTTTTTCAAGTCGGTGGATGGAAGCGCTGGTGGAGAGAGCACTGCTTCCAGCTCCTGGCACGTGTGGCGTCCAGAGGCTGTAACTACACTACACTAATGCTGTATATGCGCACAGGACTGCATGGAGGCACTGCAGGACAAATCAGTGCGGACCATCGGAACAACTGTGCTGGAGAGACTGTGAATTTACCAGGTTTGTATATGTTCTTTTTTATTTTATAACCTTCTGTATTTTTCTTTCTTTTTTTAAAATCCTGGAAAACCCCTTTAAAATGTCCATAGTGATTACACACTGACGAAATCAGATTGGGGTGACATCATCATTGTACAGCAGTAAAGTTCAGCTAAAGCAGCAGCTCTTCTCCCCACATTAAGGCCTCATGCACACGACCGTTGTTTTATTCTGTGTCCGTTGTTCCGTTTTTCGTGATTTTCTGCGGATCCATTGACTTTCATAAAAAAAAATATATATAATGTAACCAGGGTTGGAGTAAGAACTGCTGCTTTAATGGCGAGAACGCTGCATGCCGTGCTTATTAGCGGTGATTGGCAAGTGGAGTGCAGACTTCTGTAGGACCCTACCTGCTGCTTCTAGGAATCGCCGGGTCATTAGCAAGCTCTCCTGCAGAGTTTAATGTTAACACTTTAAGCACCAATTAGAAAGTACGAAACTAAAGGGGGGGGGGGGGGATAAAAGTACAAAATCCATTACTGACCGCTGGGTGATCTTTTCCTAAGGTCTTCTCGCGTATGGCTAACGCGTCATTTAACAGGTTGGCGGCATCTTTGTATTTGTTCTGGTCCCTGGAACGCAATGGAAGAAACTGTTAAATTATCGAATTCGCGAGCGCTCGTTTCTCCCATCATCTTCTCCAGCTGAACAGCTATCATACAGCTCAACTGAGCAACACATCGCGAGGGAACCCTGGACTTACCCACGTTATTTAAGGCCTTAGTACTAGATCTGGACAAATGGATGTTACCAGTAGATCCACTAAGCAACAGAGGGGGGCAAAAAATAAATAAAAAAAAGGGAGAGAAATTATGAGGGGGAGGGGGGGGGGGACAACATCCTAAAATTTCCAAAATGATAGGAGAGAGCCTAAATGTAGAAATAATGCAAAGCTGAAGGATAAGGATAAAGTGGGGGTGATGGATGGAGAAGAGGTGTGAGATATATGTAAATATATATAGTCATGTAACATGGATGTTACTGGTCACATGGCAATGACATCATCACAGGTCCTTTAACCTACCAGCATCCAGTACCGCGAGGAGTATGGACCCTCCTGTATATAGCGGTCTGTTTTGATATCCATCGCACTCCTATTCTGAATCTGCAACCTTGTGGACACAACATGAGAGATGTCGTGTCCACCTGTGGCTCTCAGGTAACCAATGTCAGAACGACGCGTAAAGAGCTTGCCCAGAGTTAGAAAAACATGGCTGCCTTCTTCCACAAACAGAGCCTCGCGTGCCCACAGGTTGAGGGCAGTATTACAGATCAGCCTCATGGACAGATACCACTCATGGAAGGGCATGGTGCTGTTTTTGAAGGAAAGCAACCATGTTCTTCTAATCCCGGGTAGCCCCTTTAAGTCTCACAAAAATACTTGGCCTTTCCCTAAGGCCGAATGCACACGGCCGTGTTGCGCGGCCGAGAGCGGTCCGTGGTATGCCGGGCTGGATTCCTGTTCAGAGCAGGAGCGCACGGAGTCATTGGTTGCTATGACGCCGTGCACTTCATGCCACCGCTGCACTACAGTAATGCACTCGTATAGTGTATTACTGTAGTGCAGCGGCGCTTGAAGCGCACGGCGTCATAGCAACCAATGACGTAGTGCGCTCCTGCTCTGAACAGGAATCCAGCCCGGCATACCACGGACCGCTCTCGGCCGCGGAACACGGCCGTGTGCATTCGGCCTAACATTGTACCACCAAGCCGGACAACAAAATGCACAGCTCCTCTTATAGGGGATTGTCCCACAAAAAAATAAAAAAAATAAATGGATTGCAATCATTTTAAAAGCAATGCTCCTGTGTCTAGATACTGCTGCTACGTACTTGTTATGACACCCCAGGTGTTCTTTTATTTCCCTCTCAGTACGTCCACCAAATGTGTCTAGCGTCGGTGGTCAAACATGCTCAGTCCCACCATTCCTGTTACTGTGTAGAGAAGCCAATAAGAATCAGCGCGGCTTCATCTTCGCAGCACTGAACACATTAGGTGGACATCCGAAAGGGGGCGCAATGACAAGTCTGTAACCGCAATATCCAGACCAAGAAACCGTTTTTATAAAATAGATGAAAATTGTTCTGTTTTGTAAAATCTAACAGTAAATTAAAATTTCATTGTGGGGAAAAAGCCCTTGATTCACCCTTTATTAGAAACTTGAAGACGGACCAGTGTAAAAAAAAAAAAAGTGGTCCTGTCAAGTGACAAATGCAGTTTAGGCATAGGAATCCTAGCATCCCACCACCAGGAACACCTACACAAATAAAATGCATGTCCCTTACCTGTATACCAGAGCCAGTATGTTAAGCATTGTGGCCACGTCTGGATGGTCATGGCCAGAAGTCTTCTCCAGATCTTCGAGAGCTTGCTTGCAAAGAGGCACAGCCACTTCATACCTGCCCTGGGATGCATACTGGATCACCAGATTATGGAGGGTCCTTAATCGTGCTGGGATCTCGTAGCCACCCTGCTGGGCAGCAGCAGCCGCACTGCTGTGGGGTTGTTGTACTGCAAACACAACACAGGATTAGAACACATTAGCATGAAAATAGAGGAGACAACAGTATATCTAATGGTGTGTGGACACTGCTTATTCTCCGTACTGTGACATCACTATTTATTACCCCTGTACTGTGACATCACTGTGTGCATCCTCAACATTTTTATTATCCCTGAGCTGTGATATAACTACATTAAAGGGGTTCTGCAGTTTTTTTTTAAACTGATGATCTATCCTCTGGATAGATCATCAGCATCTGATCGGTGGGGGTCCGACACCCAGGACCCCTGCCAAACAGCTGTTTGAGAAGGCTGCGGCGCTGGCAGGAGTGCCACGGCCTTCTCGCCGTTTACCGCAGGCCCTGTGACGTCACGACAAGTATCACTGGCCTGGGCGTGGCTAAAGTGAACAGAGCTTAGCCGCGCCCAGGCCAGTTGATACTAGTCGTGACATCACTGGGCCTGCGGTAAACAGCGAGAAGGCCGCGGCGCTACTGCCAGCACCGCTGCCTTCTCAAACAGCTGACCGGCAGGGGTCCCGATGTCGGAGCCCGCCGATCAGATGCTGATGATCTATCCAGAGGATAGATCATCAGTTTAAAAAAAAACTGCAGAACCCCTTTAAGTAAGCCAGTGCCATGACATCAGTGTCCATTTCCATGTACTGTGACATCACTGTTAAAGGGGTTACCGAACGTGTAAAACATGACTTCCAATCCCAGGCCCCTCATATCGATTATACGTATCCCACTCCCCGGCACCCGCATAGCATCTTTTCCTCGCACAGCCTCTGCTACATTTCCACGTCGCGTGGATCAAAACATGTGGCAACCGGGGGGTGGAGAGAGACGATTAGACAATAGCAGGTCACGATGGGGACGAGCCTCCCCAGCATCACCCACGATGCTAGGGAGGCTCATCCAGTCACGGCCTGCTATTGGCTGCCTCCCCATCGCTGGATGTTTTTGGCCACGTGACTGGGAGATGCAGCAGCGGCCTTGCGGGCATCAGGAACCACACGGGTGCCAGTGAGCGGATTAAGTATAACCTATATGAAGGGCCTGGGCATTAGGTGGACACGTTTTACATGTTGGATAACCCCTTTAACAACCACCTTGTCCTTATTAGCCCACTGTGACATCACTATGGTTTATATAATCATAATTAGCAGGCACTCACCATCTGTATTTCATATATATATATATATATATATATATATATATATATATATATATATATATATCAGATTTATTATATTAATAAATATATTAGATAATATGCCTGCTAATTATTATTATATAATAACCAAAGTCAAGCGATTAGGTGAATCACTTGTTTGCAGAGCACCATCACCACGGTGACAAGAGGGGTGAGCCACTATATTGCAAACCATATTCAATCACTACGGTTTACATGCCTGTACTGTGACATCTCTATGTGCATTATCTTTGATGCTTTTTTTTCTCCCATTGTAACAGCACAGAGATCCTCATCCAGCTGTGACATTATATATTTTTATGCCTGTACTGTGGCATTTCTGTATGCATTATTCCCACACTGACATCACTGTGTGCACAAAACCTCCTCCGGCTACAGTGTCTAGATACTTATGTACTGTGACATCGCTGTTTGTTATTCATATTTTGTGACACCATATTGTGCACTATCCCTGCATAGTGACATCTATTATTCCTGTCCCATTCATTACTTTCATGGTGTGGCACCGACAAGTTTATTAATCTTGTGTAGAGATAGTTACTACCTCTGTACTGTGACATCACTATTTATGATCGCAGTGGTACGTTAGACCTGTATGGATTATCTAGGCCCTGTGAACAGACTTGTAAGAATTACTCCTGCGCAGATATCACTGTGTGCATTTTCAGTAGTGCAAATGTAGCAGTTGCACCTGGGAACATGAAAACATGCCCCTTTACCTTCCATAGCTGTCCACCGACCTCTCATTAGACCGTCTGCTGTCTCTACCCCATACACACTCAATTCAGCAGAGCATGTGCGACTAATGCGTGTTCTCAATGGGGAGAGAGCCTCTGGCAGCCGTTTAAGGCCTCTTGCACACGACCGTATGCCCTCCAAGACATACGGTCCATGAGCGGGCCAAATGTCCCGGAGCGGCATTGATCGTGCGCACGGGAGCACACAGCATCATAGATCACAATAATACTGTGCACGTCCGGCACTCATAAGATCATATCCGTGCTGGACAACAGCCCCACGGGCGGCCGGACGTGCACAGTATCATTGTAATCTATGATGCGCTGTACTCCCATGCGCACAATCAATGCCGCTCGGGGACATATGGCCCGCTCACGTACAGTATGTCTCGGAGGGCATACGGTCGTGTGCAAGAGGCCTAACTCACAGGAGAAGAAAAGGATCAGGTGTTGAAATTCAACAGGCCTGATCCTTCTCTCTCCCAACATCATCAGTCTGGAGCTCCCAATACACAACAGATTATTGGCCGTTCCAGCTGAAAACGCCAAGTCCAGACGACAATACTCTAATGTGTTGGGGGGTGGGGGGTGGTTTAAGCGTTTGTTAATACAATTGACACGATACTTACTTCCTGGGCCTTGATCGTCGTCATCGTTAGGGAAGAGGTCATCCAGAGGTTCCTTAGAGGAGTCACTGTCTTTATCATCCTGAAAAAAAAAAAAAATGTAATTAAAAGGGGTTGTCTCATCTCAGACAATGGGGGCATATTGCTAGGATAATACCCTATAGTCTGATAGGTGCGGACCCACACCTATATCGAGAACAGAGCCCCGAAAGTGGTGGAGAGCGCACTGCGCATGTGCCCTCCATTCATTTTCTATGGGGTCCCCACAAATAGCCGAGCAAGGGCTCAGCCATTTCTGTCATGCCCATAGAAGTGAATGGGAGTTTGGCCAGTCATGCGCAGTGTGCTCCCATTCACTTCTATGGGGAGAGCGATTGGTGGTGGCCGGACTGGAATCCTCCCCCCACCACTTTGCAGGGCTCTGTTCCAGATATAGGTGCGGGTCCCGGGGACCCGCACCTATCGGACAATGGGGGCATATCTTAGCGATAAAATAACTGGTACATTTTACGCCTTTTGTCTCCTACAGCAACAACATAAGCTATGCTTTACAGCGAGGATGGACTGAAGCCTCACCACCTGGTTCACCCATACTGAGAAGTGCAGTCATTCTTTATGTGCACAGCAAGATGCTATAAGTAGTCGGGTGCATTATGTTAGACGTGGCATAGCTCACTTGCCAGCTGAACCAATTCCCACCTGGCAAACCTCTAATGTGTAAGGCCAGCTTAAGAGGGAGGCTTTTATTCTGCCAAGCAGACGATCATGCAAACTGGATGAGATTCAGCTTTTGGGCAATTGACCCAAGAAGACAGATGTTCGGCATCACAGAGACTTAAGCAGACAATATGCGAAGGCCGATGTAAATCCGCAGCCATCCTCCTACAGCATGCACAACTACAATTTATAATTAAAGGAGTTTGGTGGAAGTGGAAAAAAAAAAAATTAGGCTTAAGGTGGGAAATGGCATTAAATTAATCTGCCGATGCTGCTTTAGGGCTGCCACTTCAGTGGTCCCTGGGGTCTTTGTCGAACTGCTTTACACACGTGACCAATGCAGCCAGTCACTGACCTCAGCAGTGATCATGTACTGTGTGGCAAGAGACCACTAAGGTCAGTGATTAGCTGCAGCGATCAAAAGGGTTTGCGGAGCTGCGGCTGGCTGGCAGTGGAAACTGAGGACGCTGCAGCTGGCTGGCTGGCAGTGGAAACTGAGGACGCTGCAGCTGGCTGGCTGGCAGTGGAAACTGAGGACGCTGCAGCTGGCTGGCTGGCAGTGGAAACTGAGGACGCTGCAGCTGGCTGGCTGGCAGTGGAAACTGAGGACGCTGCAGCTGGCTGGCTGGCAGTGGAAACTGAGGACGCTGCAGCTGGCTGGCTGGCAGTGGAAACTGAGGACGCTGCAGCTGGCTGGCTGGCAGTGGAAACTGAGGACGCTGCAGCTGGCTGGCTGGCAGTGGAAACTGAGGACGCTGCAGCTGGCTGGCTGGCAGTGGAAACTGAGGACGCTGCAGCTGGCTGGCTGGCAGTGGAAACTGAGGACGCTGCAGCTGGCTGGCTGGCAGTGGAAACTGAGGACGCTGCAGCTGGCTGGCTGGCAGTGGAAACTGAGGACGCTGCAGCTGGCTGGCTGGCAGTGGAAACTGAGGACGCTGCAGCTGGCTGGCTGGCAGTGGAAACTGAGGACGCTGCAGCTGGCTGGCAGTGGAAACTGAGGACGCTGCAGCTGGCTGGCAGTGGAAACTGAGGACGCTGCAGCTGGCTGGCAGTGGAAACTGAGGACGCTGCAGCTGGCTGGCAGTGGAAACTGAGGACGCTGCAGCTGGCTGGCAGTGGAAACTGAGGACGCTGCAGCTGGCTGGCAGTGGAAACTGAGGACGCTGCAGCTGGCTGGCAGTGGAAACTGAGGACGCTGCAGCTGGCTGGCAGTGGAAACTGAGGACGCTGCAGCTGGCTGGCAGTGGAAACTGAGGACGCTGCAGCTGGCTGGCAGTGGAAACTGAGGACGCTGCAGCTGGCTGGCAGTGGAAACTGAGGACGCTGCAGCTGGCTGGCAGTGGAAACTGAGGACGCTGCAGCTGGCTGGCAGTGGAAACTGAGGACGCTGCAGCTGGCTGGCAGTGGAAACTGAGGACGCTGCAGCTGGCTGGCAGTGGAAACTGAGGACGCTGCAGCTGGCTGGCAGTGGAAACTGAGGACGCTGCAGCTGGCTGGCAGTGGAAACTGAGGACGCTGCAGCTGGCTGGCAGTGGAAACTGAGGACGCTGCAGCTGGCTGGCAGTGGAAACTGAGGACGCTGCAGCTGGCTGGCAGTGGAAACTGAGGACGCTGCAGCTGGCTGGCAGTGGAAACTGAGGACGCTGCAGCTGGCTGGCAGTGGAAACTGAGGACGCTGCAGCTGGCTGGCAGTGGAAACTGAGGACGCTGCAGCTGGCTGGCAGTGGAAACTGAGGACGCTGCAGCTGGCTGGCAGTGGAAACTGAGGACGCTGCAGCTGGCTGGCAGTGGAAACTGAGGACGCTGCAGCTGGCTGGCAGTGGAAACTGAGGACGCTGCAGCTGGCTGGCAGTGGAAACTGAGGACGCTGCAGCTGGCTGGCAGTGGAAACTGAGGACGCTGCAGCTGGCTGGCAGTGGAAACTGAGGACGCTGCAGCTGGCTGGCAGTGGAAACTGAGGACGCTGCAGCTGGCTGGCAGTGGAAACTGAGGACGCTGCAGCTGGCTGGCAGTGGAAACTGAGGACGCTGCAGCTGGCTGGCAGTGGAAACTGAGGACGCTGCAGCTGGCTGGCAGTGGAAACTGAGGACGCTGCAGCTGGCTGGCAGTGGAAACTGAGGACGCTGCAGCTGGCTGGCAGTGGAAACTGAGGACGCTGCAGCTGGCTGGCAGTGGAAACTGAGGACGCTGCAGCTGGCTGGCAGTGGAAACTGAGGACGCTGCAGCTGGCTGGCTGTGGAAACTGAGGACGCTGCAGCTGGCTGGCTGTGGAAACTGAGGACGCTGCAGCTGGCTGGCAGTGGAAACTGAGGACGCTGCAGCTGGCTGGCAGTGGAAACTGAGGACGCTGCAGCTGGCTGGCTGGCTGGCAGTGGAAACTGAGGACGCTGCAGCTGGCTGGCTGGCAGTGGAAACTGAGGACGCTGCAGCTGGCTGGCTGGCAGTGGAAACTGAGGACGCTGCAGCTGGCTGGCTGGCAGTGGAAACTGAGGACGCTGCAGCTGGCTGGCTGGCAGTGGAAACTGAGGACGCTGCAGCTGGCTGGCTGGCAGTGGAAACTGAGGACGCTGCAGCTGGCTGGCTGGCAGTGGAAACTGAGGACGCTGCAGCTGGCTGGCTGGCAGTGGAAACTGAGGACGCTGCAGCTGGCTGGCTGGCAGTGGAAACTGAGGACGCTGCAGCTGGCTGGCTGGCAGTGGAAACTGAGGACGCTGCAGCTGGCTGGCTGGCAGTGGAAACTGAGGACGCTGCAGCTGGCTGGCTGGCAGTGGAAACTGAGGACGCTGCAGCTGGCTGGCTGGCAGTGGAAACTGAGGACGCTGCAGCTGGCTGGCTGGCAGTGGAAACTGAGGACGCTGCAGCTGGCTGGCTGGCAGTGGAAACTGAGGACGCTGCAGCTGGCTGGCTGGCAGTGGAAACTGAGGACGCTGCAGCTGGCTGGCTGGCAGTGGAAACTGAGGACGCTGCAGCTGGCTGGCTGGCAGTGGAAACTGAGGACGCTGCAGCTGGCTGGCTGGCAGTGGAAACTGAGGACGCTGCAGCTGGCTGGCTGGCAGTGGAAACTGAGGACGCTGCAGCTGGCTGGCTGGCAGTGGAAACTGAGGACGCTGCAGCTGGCTGGCTGGCAGTGGAAACTGAGGACGCTGCAGCTGGCTGGCTGGCAGTGGAAACTGAGGACGCTGCAGCTGGCTGGCTGGCAGTGGAAACTGAGGACGCTGCAGCTGGCTGGCTGGCAGTGGAAACTGAGGACGCTGCAGCTGGCTGGCTGGCAGTGGAAACTGAGGACGCTGCAGCTGGCTGGCTGGCAGTGGAAACTGAGGACGCTGCAGCTGGCTGGCTGGCAGTGGAAACTGAGGACGCTGCAGCTGGCTGGCTGGCAGTGGAAACTGAGGACGCTGCAGCTGGCTGGCTGGCAGTGGAAACTGAGGACGCTGCAGCTGGCTGGCTGGCAGTGGAAACTGAGGACGCTGCAGCTGGCTGGCTGGCAGTGGAAACTGAGGACGCTGCAGCTGGCTGGCTGGCAGTGGAAACTGAGGACGCTGCAGCTGGCTGGCTGGCAGTGGAAACTGAGGACGCTGCAGCTGGCTGGCTGGCAGTGGAAACTGAGGACGCTGCAGCTGGCTGGCTGGCAGTGGAAACTGAGGACGCTGCAGCTGGCTGGCTGGCAGTGGAAACTGAGGACGCTGCAGCTGGCTGGCTGGCAGTGGAAACTGAGGACGCTGCAGCTGGCTGGCTGGCAGTGGAAACTGAGGACGCTGCAGCTGGCTGGCTGGCAGTGGAAACTGAGGACGCTGCAGCTGGCTGGCTGGCAGTGGAAACTGAGGACGCTGCAGCTGGCTGGCTGGCAGTGGAAACTGAGGACGCTGCAGCTGGCTGGCTGGCAGTGGAAACTGAGGACGCTGCAGCTGGCTGGCTGGCAGTGGAAACTGAGGACGCTGCAGCTGGCTGGCTGGCAGTGGAAACTGAGGACGCTGCAGCTGGCTGGCTGGCAGTGGAAACTGAGGACGCTGCAGCTGGCTGGCTGGCAGTGGAAACTGAGGACGCTGCAGCTGGCTGGCTGGCAGTGGAAACTGAGGACGCTGCAGCTGGCTGGCTGGCAGTGGAAACTGAGGACGCTGCAGCTGGCTGGCTGGCAGTGGAAACTGAGGACGCTGCAGCTGGCTGGCTGGCAGTGGAAACTGAGGACGCTGCAGCTGGCTGGCTGGCAGTGGAAACTGAGGACGCTGCAGCTGGCTGGCTGGCAGTGGAAACTGAGGACGCTGCAGCTGGCTGGCTGGCAGTGGAAACTGAGGACGCTGCAGCTGGCTGGCTGGCAGTGGAAACTGAGGACGCTGCAGCTGGCTGGCTGGCAGTGGAAACTGAGGACGCTGCAGCTGGCTGGCTGGCAGTGGAAACTGAGGACGCTGCAGCTGGCTGGCTGGCAGTGGAAACTGAGGACGCTGCAGCTGGCTGGCTGGCAGTGGAAACTGAGGACGCTGCAGCTGGCTGGCTGGCAGTGGAAACTGAGGACGCTGCAGCTGGCTGGCTGGCAGTGGAAACTGAGGACGCTGCAGCTGGCTGGCTGGCAGTGGAAACTGAGGACGCTGCAGCTGGCTGGCTGGCAGTGGAAACTGAGGACGCTGCAGCTGGCTGGCTGGCAGTGGAAACTGAGGACGCTGCAGCTGGCTGGCTGGCAGTGGAAACTGAGGACGCTGCAGCTGGCTGGCTGGCAGTGGAAACTGAGGACGCTGCAGCTGGCTGGCTGGCAGTGGAAACTGAGGACGCTGCAGCTGGCTGGCTGGCAGTGGAAACTGAGGACGCTGCAGCTGGCTGGCTGGCAGTGGAAACTGAGGACGCTGCAGCTGGCTGGCTGGCAGTGGAAACTGAGGACGCTGCAGCTGGCTGGCTGGCAGTGGAAACTGAGGACGCTGCAGCTGGCTGGCTGGCAGTGGAAACTGAGGACGCTGCAGCTGGCTGGCTGGCAGTGGAAACTGAGGACGCTGCAGCTGGCTGGCTGGCAGTGGAAACTGAGGACGCTGCAGCTGGCTGGCTGGCAGTGGAAACTGAGGACGCTGCAGCTGGCTGGCTGGCAGTGGAAACTGAGGACGCTGCAGCTGGCTGGCTGGCAGTGGAAACTGAGGACGCTGCAGCTGGCTGGCTGGCAGTGGAAACTGAGGACGCTGCAGCTGGCTGGCTGGCAGTGGAAACTGAGGACGCTGCAGCTGGCTGGCTGGCAGTGGAAACTGAGGACGCTGCAGCTGGCTGGCTGGCAGTGGAAACTGAGGACGCTGCAGCTGGCTGGCTGGCAGTGGAAACTGAGGACGCTGCAGCTGGCTGGCTGGCAGTGGAAACTGAGGACGCTGCAGCTGGCTGGCTGGCAGTGGAAACTGAGGACGCTGCAGCTGGCTGGCTGGCAGTGGAAACTGAGGACGCTGCAGCTGGCTGGCTGGCAGTGGAAACTGAGGACGCTGCAGCTGGCTGGCTGGCAGTGGAAACTGAGGACGCTGCAGCTGGCTGGCTGTGGAAACTGAGGACGCTGCAGCTGGCTGGCTGGCAGTGGAAACTGAGGACGCTGCAGCTGGCTGGCTGGCAGTGGAAACTGAGGACGCTGCAGCTGGCTGGCTGGCAGTGGAAACTGAGGACGCTGCAGCTGGCTGGCTGGCAGTGGAAACTGAGGACGCTGCAGCTGGCTGGCTGGCAGTGGAAACTGAGGACGCTGCAGCTGGCTGGCTGGCAGTGGAAACTGAGGACGCTGCAGCTGGCTGGCTGGCAGTGGAAACTGAGGACGCTGCAGCTGGCTGGCTGGCAGTGGAAACTGAGGACGCTGCAGCTGGCTGGCTGGCAGTGGAAACTGAGGACGCTGCAGCTGGCTGGCTGGCAGTGGAAACTGAGGACGCTGCAGCTGGCTGGCAGTGGAAACTGAGGACGCTGCAGCTGGCTGGCTGGCAGTGGAAACTGAGGACGCTGCAGCTGGCTGGCTGGCAGTGGAAACTGAGGACGCTGCAGCTGGCTGGCTGGCAGTGGAAACTGAGGACGCTGCAGCTGGCTGGCTGGCAGTGGAAACTGAGGACGCTGCAGCTGGCTGGCTGGCAGTGGAAACTGAGGACGCTGCAGCTGGCTGGCTGGCAGTGGAAACTGAGGACGCTGCAGCTGGCTGGCTGGCAGTGGAAACTGAGGACGCTGCAGCTGGCTGGCTGGCAGTGGAAACTGAGGACGCTGCAGCTGGCTGGCTGGCAGTGGAAACTGAGGACGCTGCAGCTGGCTGGCTGGCAGTGGAAACTGAGGACGCTGCAGCTGGCTGGCTGGCAGTGGTATCAGAGGGCGCTGCAGCTGGCTGGCTGGCAGTGGTATCAGAGGGCGCTGCAGCTGGCTGGCTGGCAGTGGTATCAGAGGGCGCTGCAGCTGGCTGGCTGGCAGTGGTATCAGAGGGCGCTGCAGCTGGCTGGCTGGCAGTGGTATCAGAGGGCGCTGCAGCTGGCTGGCTGGCAGTGGTATCAGAGGGCGCTGCAGCTGGCTGGCAGTGGTAATTTAGAGGGCGCTGCAGCTGGCAATGTGAGGAGGTTTTTTAGCTTTCACACAGTGCTGTATGAAATTAACACTTCTAATTATTAATGCCTCCCACAGTCTGAAAATGGGGTATGTGCAATCCCTTTAAGCCGTTTTCAATGTATTTCTCATCTACTTTAATACACATGCAATACCCTTTCAATCATTTATAACTAGGAAGTCGTCCATGACTAATTAAAGGGTGGAGAGAAGAAAAAGTTACAAACCGATGGAGAGATATCGTCATCATATTTTTTCAGCTGATTCATAAACTCGAGATGCTTCTTCTCCTCCTCCAGTTGGGCCACGGACTGTTCGCTGCGCTGAAGCTTCTGCTGGGTGTTGGCCAGCTCGTCCCGCAGCCACTGATTTTCCTGGCACAGCCGTCGGACCTGGGCTCTCAGTTTCTGTTTCTCAGACTCGACTGCGTTCAAGTGGTTCGATAAGGCCATCATAACCTAGGGGAAGAGCAGTCAGAATTACAGGAAGCCAACACATTTACAGTGCTGACCGCTTCTATTTAAAAAGTAAGTTAAAATGTATGTTCCAGTTATCAAGTGAATGAGGCCAAGTTGCGGCATCAATAAAAGCTTCATCTTCTCCAACTTCTTCTCAGTGAAGTTCTGCTTTGTAGCTGCCATATATCATGGGAATATCTAATATAATGTGGTAATAACCTTAATTGCTCATTTTGAAAAGGCAAGTGATGAATTATTAACCCAGTAGCTTCACTAAGGTTAATTTCACACCAGCGTTCGTGCACGCAGCGGTATTTGTCAGGCCAATACTCAGCAATATTTGCGGCTGGATCTCTGCCAGTCCCTAATATAGTTAATGGGGCCAGACTACATCAATGTAGCTTCCAGCAATGCCGGATACAGAGAGATCTGGCAGGCTGTTCCCTGCCGGATCTCACGAGCGCGACTATCAAGGCTACCATTTTTGGTACATCTGATTAGTCATGTCCACATCAAGTGAAGGGTGCTCGCCACTCGAGAACCAGTATATGAGCCAAAATATACCTCCATCAAGTATCTGCTGCTCTGGCGGACAGGGCCTGTTCCTGTATGACCGGTCACAGCTTCACTTGGCAGTAAAAGCTTATGTATGGTGGAGTTTTAGGGTTGCCAAACCACCATATACAGCTGAAACTTGAAAAATTTGAATAATCGTGCAAAAGTCCATTTATTTCAGTAATGCAAATTAAAAGGAATTGCATTAATGCAGCTTAAAATTAGAATTTTGTGAAAAGGTTCAATATTCTAGGCTCAAAGTGTCGCACTCTAGTCAGCTAATTAATCCATACCCCCTGAGCAAAGGGGACCTCAAAATTTTGACTTTGGGGTTTCATAAGCTATAAGCCATAATCATCCAAATTATAACAAATAAAGGCTTGAGATATCTCGCTCTGCATGTAATGAGTCTCATATGTTAGTTTCACTTTTTAAGTTGCAATACTGAAATAAATGAACTTTACACGATATTCTAAGTTTCACCTGTATACTTACAATTATCTGTCCTCCATAAACACTTGGCCACGCGTGCATGTGTGCTTAGTAGGGACAAGGGGATACACCACTTCTAGACTCCTAGAATGCTTCTTTTCCTCAAAGCAGTTTTCCAGGACCCATCGCATCCTGCAAACCTATATTGACTGTAGAAGAAAGTTCTTAATATACTTACTGTTCGGTGGATCAGCCTCCCGGGAAGCCACTCATGTGACGCTCCTCTTATGAGAATCCACTTTCCGCCAAGGTCAAATCCTTGACCAGATTTACAGCCTTGAAGGTTGATTCAGGAGTTTGCACGTGCACTAGAGACAAGAATAGTTCTGGTCCTGTCCACAGTGAAAGTGACATCCCGTCCACAGTCCAGGAAAAAGCATGTGACGTAGTCAGAAGAGGAACTTTCAGAAGAGGAGAGTCATTTCACCAGGTTCCTGAGTGGCAAATCCATGCAACTTCAGGACAGTAAGTGTGTTGCAAACTTTCTTCTACGGGAGTGCTGTGTGTAAGTACGGTGGGTTTGCAGGACCTGCAGATCCTCATACGCATGAGATAGTTGGCTAAACCCTCTGAAAATGGCAGATTTAGCGGGCTTTGCTCTTATGTGTATGGGCACCTTTAGCAGCTGGATCCATGGCGATCAGTTGATCACCAAGCTGACATATTCCAAAAAAGGGATCGTCACAGCCATAAAGCCAATGAGCAGATCAGGTCAACCTTGGGTAAGATGCAGCCTCTAAAGCTGGCCATGTGCATTCTATAGCTGCCGGCCGACTTCCATTTCTCCTGGTTCCCCTATACACATATGCGTTCAGCTTGGCCGAAAGTGTCCGTGTATGCTATGAGGAGGGAGAGCGGAGAAAGCTCCCTGGAGAACAAAAGGATCGGGCAAAAGTATTCATTTCGTCTGATCCTGGTCTCCCCAACAGGTACGTCTGACAAAAGTAGAACGTGCATGGCTAGCTTAAAGTCCTTGTGCAGGGGTCTTAATTTGATGACCTATCCTCAAGATAGGTTATCAACATCTGATCGTCGGGGGGGTCCGACACCCAGCACAGCTTCCTGTTCAATACCTGCTTTCAAGAAGACAGGCAGTGTATGATTACAAGTACTTACCCCCATTCACTTGATTGGGGCGAGTTATTGTAATTACACTACGCTGCCTCTGTAAGGGAGACGACACGTAGTGAAGAGGGTCAGACGCCCGGAGCCCCTGCTGATCAGATATTGATGACTTATCCAGAGGATACTGTAGGACATCAATATAAGACTCTGCATCAGAAGCCAGCATGCCGCCATATCCTGACACCGTCAATAGAGCCCAAAACTAACATCTCAAAGCTTGTCATATCTTAGACATCATTATGAATGTATACATACTATGATGTAAAAACCAAAGCATCTGTAAAACCGGTTTAGTGACCTACCAGCTGCGACAGATCTACATATTCCCCGACGAGAGGCAGGGCGGTGCACCATGCAATTACCTGTGCTTCGCTTAATCCCAGCTCCAGCATCTCCAGAGACTTGCGGATCATGTTGGATTTCTCTTCCACCAGGTTGCTCTCGTCATCTTTCTTCAAGCACTTCAAGGTTTCCAGTAGGCTCTGCAGGATGGAGTTGTGCTCATTTTTCAAGGCCTCTAAGCCTTGGATCACCTGCTTGGTCTTGGAAATGATCTCATCTTGGGTGAGTTTCTCCAACTTATCTTCCTTCAGAAACACCATCGTGGACATGTTGTCATACATTCTGCAAGGAGAAGACCATCGCAGAGTCAAAGAAAGCAAATTTTAGGAAACCCAATCACAACCCAATGCCGAAATACCACAGAAATACTGGTTTCCTTCACCAAAATCAGCACCCCAACCACTGGCTTTGTAAAACTAGAATACACAACAGTCTACCTCTGTCAGCGGGGGAGCCGAGGGAGGGTGGAATGGGCGTCATCACCTGGTCTGAAGGAGGTACCAAACCCAAAGTGTGTTAACACAAAATAAGGCCTCCTGCACACAAACGTTTTTTTTTCCCTGTTTACGTTCCGTTTTTTGCATTCCATATACAGAACCATTAATTTCAATGGATCCGCAAAAAAACGGAAGGTACTCCGTATGCCTTCTGTGGAACTATTCATTTCAATGGTTCCGCAAAAAAAAACGGAACACATACAGAATGCATCGGTAGGTCTTCCGTATCCGTTCAGTTTTTGTGGAACCATCTATTGAAAATGTTATGCCCAGCCCAATTTTTTTAATGTACTTACTGTTTAAACATTATTGTATACTTCCGTTTCCGTTTGCGATCCGCAAAAAAATGGATCACAAACGGAAACACGGAAAGGCAAAATGGAACGGAAACACTACTGAAACAAAAAAACGGATACGTTTAAAACGGACCGCAAAACCATACAGTCGTGTGCAAGAGGCCTAAATGTGTTATTCCTGCCTCGTCTACTGCGATTTTACTTGCTGCAACGAATTTCGGGGATTGATCCCCATTTATCAGTCAGGTGAATCTCGCCAATTCTGCACAGGTCATCTCATGTTTTTGGAAACTAACTTCTACTGCGCCTTCGGACAACTTTGTTCTCTCTGTATTTTTAGAAATACATAATTAAGGTGACGGTCAAGATTTAAAAAAAATATAAAAAATGAAATAAAAATAAAATTAAATTAATAAAAATAAATAAATAATAAAATTAAATAAATAAAAATAAAAAAATAATAATAATAAAAAAAAAAAAAAAATAATAATAATAATAAAAATAATAATAAAAATAATAATAATAAAAATAATAATAATAATAATAAATAATAATTAATTACAATAATAAAAGTGTGCCCCAGCCATCAAGACCTTTTCCCCCCAGCTTCCAGGCCATCTTCTCTGGACTTCCAGACCCCATCTGTCAACTTCCTGCACGGACAGGGTCACATGGTCTCCTGCAGCCAATGACTGCCCTCACTATTGACGTGTCTCCAAGCAGCACGTGAGCCACCAGTGATGTGCCGCTTGGGGACACGGCACTTCTGAACTTCTGAGGTCAGGCAGTGGCACCAGTGACCCAATCCATGTAGGAAGTTGACCATCAGGGATTTGAATTCCAGTGAAGAGCCCTTCCAGTGAATGAGCAGCAGAGACCAGGTGAGTATGGGTTTCTCTGCAGGTCTGAGGGGCCAGATTTAAAGGAGCAAAAAAAAAATAAACCACCCCATTAATTTATAGGACACTAATCACACACCCCAGGCTATCGTTGTCTGGGATTATTTTTGCTCGTTTTATTTCACTTTTGTTAAATGGCAGATGAAAAACTTGCAGCATAAAAAAACACAAGTGATTGTGTGAAAGCGTGGGTGCCATCTGTGGTTCTGTAGGACACAAAATAGCCCCTTTACAGTCTTGACCATGGAAAATGTAAAAAAAATAAAATTAAAATAAAAAAACTGCATGAAAAGATCAAGAGCCATGACAAGATGGTGCGAGGACACAACAGTCCAGGGATCAGATTCTTGTAAATCAAACATCTCCATTAGTGCAAACGGTCACAATGTTAGATTTTTACCAGTAAGTAAAAGGGAAGTGGGCGTTTAGAGCCGCGCTGGAAACAAAAAGGAGAAGTCACGACGAGGATCTGAAGTCTCCATACACTACAGAATCTTTACACAATGCATATCTACATAGCAAACCTTCAAAAATAGATGAAGACTCCTGTCGCCATGGATGGAAATCATTAAAAAACATAATAGTTTAATAAAAAACTATTAAAAACATAACTTATTTTAGCTTGATGCTTTTGTGACCTTGTAGAGAAGAGCGGCATTAATTATTCACTATCGATAAGTCGCATTTTCTGCTCGTTCCTTTATAGGCCGAGTCAGGGTGGATTTGATTTAAATCACTCGTCAGTAAGGCTTGATTTAAATCATCGTTTTCTACATAAAGACTAATTCTTGCTGGTAATAACTTATAATTATGCAAGTAGATGAAGATTTTTAGAACAACAACTTTTCATATTAGTTTGATTCTGCATTCATAGGTTTGTAGAAGTTAGGATTAAGGTCTTTTTCTCAACTCTGTTCATGTTATAACATTTTTGCTGTGAAGAAGAGGCCTGTGATCTCTGCTGAGTCAAATTCAGTTTTGAGAACTGCAAAAGTAAACCAAGCATCTGTGATAATATCTTGTAGGCAGAGAAACTGCCCAATAATCTTACAAATTTTATGATGGAATAACCTTTGGATGGTAATATATTTTCCTCGAAAAGCATTTTATATTTTAAAAAAAATCTTTTTTTTTTAATTTTTTTAAATCATTGATTTTCATCCACCCCGGGCCGAGTTTCATTGTGAGGTCACAGAGTTTACCTTTAATTTATAGGCTTTGCCCTGTTGCGAGGTCACGCTCGTGTTTTTGTTCATTTCTCGGCCATGATCTATTTTGATGACATCACGCGACGTCACCTCAATAGTGTGCTTTTTCAGTCAGGCTGAGACATTCCCCGATGTCACGTCAGACCGCGCGGTCACTTACAGGCTGTGATTGATGATGACGTCCAAGTAGAGTCTGTCTTTACTGTCAGACTTCGTCTAGTAGTGGTGAGGTCACATTGCTTTATTACAGCAATGTCACCCGAGTGTGAGGTGTTATTTTTGCAGGTTGTCAGCTCTGGTGATTATCTCACAATAGGGTTTGTCCATATTTATAGGCTTTGTTCTACAGGGCTATGACACAGGAGTGCGTGAGCTCATTTCTAGGTGGAGATTTATTTGATTTAGGCTACATGCACACCACCGTATTTTTTTTTGCAGTCCGCAAATTGCGGATCCGCAAAACAAAACAAACAAAAAAAAAAAAACGGATGACATCCGTATGCCATCCGTTTTTTTGGGCGGATCCATTGCAACAATGCCTGAAACAGAAAAGAATAGAACATGCTCTATTGTTTTTTTGCGAGGCTACGGAACGGACATACTGATGCGGACAGCACACGGTGTGCTGTCCGCATTTTTTGCGGACCCATTGAAATGAATGGGTCCGCATCCTATCCGCAAAAAAAAAAAAAACAGAACGGACACGTAAACAAACAACATTCGTGTGCATGAGGCCTTAGGCTGTGATCCATTGTGATGCCTGTACCATTATGTCGTCACTTGTGTGGATTTTTATTATGTCGTGACTACTGTGTTCTAGCTTTTATTATGTCACAATAATGTTTGCCGCTATAAGGTTTTTGATGATGTCACTCTATGGTATTTTTCTATTTTTGATCAATCTGTAGACTATGTAGAGTACATTCACATCTGCTACATGCCTGATCCGGCACAAAATGCCGACCGTGCAAAAAAAAAAGTTTTACGCAACAGTTAAGCCCCTTTCACACGGGCGAGTATTCCACGCGGATGCGATGCGCGAGTTGAACGCATTGCACCCGCACTGAATCCCGACCCATTCATTTCTATGAGGCTGTTCACATGAGCGGTGATTTTCACGCATCACTTGTGCGTTGCGTGAAAATTGCAGCATGCTCTATATTGTGCGTTTTTCACGTAACGCAGGCCCCATAGAAATGAATGGGGTTGCGTGAAAATCGCAAGCAAGTTCGGATGTGGTGCGATTTTCACGCACGGTTGCTAGGAGACGATCGGGATGGAGACCCGATCATTATTATTTTCCCTTATAACATGGTTATAAGGGAAAATAATAGCATTCTGAATACAGAATGCATAGTAAAACAGCGCTGGAGGGGTTAAAAAAATAAAAAATAAAAATTTTAACTCACCTTAATCCACTTGATCGCGCAGCCGACATCACTTCTGTCTTTGCTGTGTGCAGGAACAGGACCTGTGGTGACGTCACTCCGGTCATCACATGATCTTTTACCATGGTGATGGACCATGTGATGGAGTGGATGACTGGAGTGACGTCACCACGGGTCCTGTTCCTGCACACAGCAAAGAAAGAAGACAGAAGCGATGCCGGCTGCGCGATCAAGTGGATTAAGGAGAGTTAAATTATTTTTATTTATTTTTTAACCCCTCCAGCGCTGTTTTACTATGCATTCTGTATTCAGAATGCTATTATTTTCCCTTATAACCATGTTATAAGGGAAAATAATACAATCTACAGAACACCGATCCCAAGCCTGAACTTCTGTGAAGAAGTTCGGGTTTTTGTACCAAACATGCACGATATTTCTCACGCGTGTGCAAAACGCATTACAATGTTTGGCACTCGCGCGGAAAAATCACGCATGTTCCCGCCCCTTTTCCCGCAACGCCCGTCTGAAAGAGGCCTTATTGTCTGGCCGAAACCCACCATTTATGCCGGAAAGCTGATGGATCAGCACCGGAGACACAATTATAGTTAATGGGGAATCCGAAATCCGGCAGGCTGCTCTGTCCTCGAAAAGCCTGCCAGATCTGCTGCCGCAATTGCGATCGTACCCTTGGATGACACCTATATAATGTCAAGAAATGCTGTCACCTTCACCCCCATGCAGCCACAGTACCCCAATTTAAAGCGGTCTTGGAAAAAAAAAATAATAATCCGAACATACCGCTTGCGACATTAGATAGAGATCAAAGATGAACGAATACCGCAATGCATTGGGAAACTAAACCGTACAAAGCTCTACCATGTATTATTCATGCATCTCCATTAATCACTGCCACTGCGTACACGGGCACGTACAATCTGATCTAGTACTGGAAAGCTATCGTATAGCATGTGTGATAACTTACTGGATAGCGGTCTATTCATCGGAGAACGGGCCAGGCTCTGATCAATACGGATCAATGGTCATTTTGAACTCAGCCCTGTAGCCATCAATTTCAATCACTGCAGCACAGAAGTCACGCAGAACACAAAGGAGCCGCAACCCGGTCCAACGGATGAGAAGTCATCAAGGCGCCATCTGATGGAGCAGCGAGGGGTTTCTTTATCGCCTGCTCATGGTAATGTGGTGCTAGAATAGTCCCCGAGACCAGACATGGCTGTAAACGATATCAGCGAGGGGCTGGAGCTCTCCAAATCCCCTGCTCCCCTTCATGGAGCCCTCGAATTAAAGGGATTGACCTTAACTCCCTCCCTCCGTCCCCCCCCCCCCTTTCCAGACAGCAGGAGCTGTGAAGATATCCACTCTGTTCAAGCTCCCTGTTAAAGGGATTGTCCAGGATTAGAAAAACATGGCTGCTCTGAAAAAACAGCACCAGCCCTGTCCGCAGACTGCGACTGGTACTGCAGCTCTGCCCCATGACACAACCTGTGGAAAGCGGTGGTGCCGTTTTTGGAAGAAAGCAGACACTTTTTAGACAACTTTAATATCCACACGGACGGGGGTCACGTGCGACACTGTAGGAAATGACTGGCTTCAGTGGGGACGCATCCACACGCAATAGGTGACTTCACAGCGACATGCTGCTTGCGGACTTGTCACTGCTGAGACCAGTCATTGGCTGCAGCAGCGCACATGACCCCATCTGTGCTGAGGTTAATAGATGGGGGAAGTGCAGTGCAGACAGCCAGTGAGCCAGAACTGAGCAGGTATGTATGCCTGGGGGGGGGGGGGGTGAATGAGGTGTCATTCATGCCAAATGCTGCCTTCCAGTGCTGATGAGATCCCTGCGGACTGCTACCAATCACTGTGATCATGGGACATGCCGCCATGACGGACGTGCTACCTGCAGAACCTCTTTAGGTCCACATGGGGTGGATACACTACTAAATTCGCAGCGTGTTACGGGAGCAGCAATGTGGAGGAGATGCTATCCAATGTCACACGCACTGCAGAAGAATCTGTGCCGAGTCCACAAGGAAATTGACCTGCGGTGCAAATTTTAAATCCCTAGGACATCAATTGATGCAATGCACAGGGTAAAAACAACGTCTAAGCAGAAGCAAAGTCCACGACAACCCGTAACTCTTACCAATTTTACCGTCGATCAGGCACAGATTTTGGGCGTATTTGTAACGGCAAGAATAAGGCACAATTTTTGCCTTCTGAAGTACCCACAGCAACCATTAAAGCCAATAGTGTCCACTGGGCGTATCCATTTGAATACGGATCCGGTATATCGGTCATGGCTCCGTTAGCATGAACTGAACAAGACTCTACGGCGGCGTCAGAGGGTTTAGCGGCTCCAGATACGGCCAGCCCGGCTTTACATATATTTTTGATATAACTCTATTTTCATAAGGACACGGGTCTTGGTCCTCTGCCTTTTGCCTCATGCACACGACCGTTGTGTGTTTTGCGGTCCGCAAAACACAGCTGGCGTCCGTGTGCGTTTCCGCAATTTGCGGAACGGCACGGACAGCCATTGATATAACTGCCTATTCTTGTCTGAAAAATGGACAAGAATAGGACAGGTTATATTTTTTCTGCGGGGCCACGGAACGGAGCAACGGATGCGGACAGCACATGGAGTGCTGTCTGCATCTTTTGCGGCCCCATTGAAGTGAATGGGTCCGCATCCGAGCCATGTGCATGAGGCCTTTGTGTCCTTTTTCAGCACTGTAAGGCCTCATGCACACGACCGTTGTTTTGGTCCGCATCCGAGTCGCAGTTTTTGCACTTCAATGGGTCCGCATCCGTTGCTCCATTCCGTGGCCCCGCGAACAAAAATAAAACATATCCTATTCTTGTCCGTTTTGCGGACAAGAATAGGCATTTCTACAATGGGCCGTCTGTTCCGTTCCACAAATTGCGGAAGGCACACGGACGGCTTCCGCGTTTTGCGGATCGGCAATTTGGGGACTGCAAAAAACTGAACGGTTGTGTGCATGAGGCCTAAGGGTCCATTCACACGTCCGTAATTTGGGTCCGCATCCGTTCCGCAATTTGCAGAACGGGTGCGGACCCATTCACTTTCAATGGGGCTGGAACAGATGCGGATCCGCATTTCCGTTCCCGAAAAAAATAGAACATGTCCTATTCTTGTACGCAATTGCGGAACAGAAAAGGCATTTTCTATTATAGTCTCGGCGATGTGCAGTCCGCAAATTGCGGATCGCACACTGCCGGTGTCCGTGTTTTGCGGATCCGCAAAACACTTACGGACGCGTGAATGGACCCTAATGGTGGGTGCTGAAGCTCGCAAGTGTAAACGCTGGGCGAAGGCGCAAGTATATGAAAAAAATATATATAATAATAAAAAATAGTAAATGAAGTACAGATATCACAGCTGTGCAAACAATTCAGAAGAAGCCAAGCCAGCCGACAGGATGAGAAGAGCAATTAAAAATCGCGCACCCCCTCCTCCCCCCCCCCAAAAAAAACACAACTGTATTATGTTGCTAGGGAAAACACGGACAGTAATCGCAGACTTGTACGAAAGCTGCGGCAGCTGGATGTACGCGGCCGACGTTCACGTTTCCATATGAATGGCAGAGACGAACTGGAGCATCTGGCCACGAGCCGGTCTACACCAGGATTACCTACCGCTACACGGCGACTTCATCTACCCAGGAGGAAGGAAACGCACAACCCTTTTTTTAGTGTTTGTAGGGCATTTTACAATTTCCTAATGGTGCAGATTAAAAAATATATATTTTTTGAAGATAAGAGGGAGAGGGGGTGTCCTGGACTAGAATCATTTTCCTTCCAGGCACCCAACACCCTGTGAGCTATAATGGCAGCCATATTGTCATTTATTAAATTAAAAAGAACTAAAAAAAAAACAAAAAAAACACAACAACTCATGAATGAAGAGTTATGCCTCCATCCAACAACAGCTCCATTTTCTATTCATATACTAGGCACAGGTGTGTGCGCCCAGGAATATTGTCCCAACCAATCCGACATTAGACAGGGTGTCAGTTGTCAGACGGCAACCGTCCAGCTTCTATCCGAATGAATAGGCCATGTGCACTGCACTTGTCAGGGGGCGTCGGATACTGGGCTTGGTGGTAGCGATACCCAGCGTGGAGTTGCAGGAAAGGAAGACATGCTTGGACCACCCCTTTAATCACCCCCACAGCATTTGGGGGCGCACTGCTTTCCTGACACCGGTTATTACCTTACTACTGGTTCGGAGACCAGGAGGAGAGTCGAAAACTAAAATGGCATGGGGCTGGCACTGCAACTACGGAGAAAACAATATACACTTGCTAGGCCACAGATTTTTAACGGGGCATCTCGGCCGAGTCCAGTCTTGTGGAGAGCCCAGTGGGAGCCCATATTTGCATTCGGGTAGCTGACCATGCCTTTGCAGTGGTCCCCCTAATGGTCTCTGATGCCAAAGACCTGGTAGCAGTGGCGTCACCACCACCTGCCGGCAGGAACCCCCCGCAGCAGATGAGGTTCTGTGATGAAAGCAGAGGCAGGTTACACATTACCAGACAGCGCCCGGCCGTTGACCGCCCTTTACTGTTTGATCTATTGCTTTATTAACCATGGTCGATGCCCACAGCGGAGGTCAAGGGCGGGCGACGCAGAACCAAATCACAGCTCTAGGTTACAGCAGCAGTAAAACCGCTCAGAGGCAGCAGCTGTGACGGGAGAGCCACAGGACAGCGGAAGGGAACCCATACAGCTATAATACACTGACAGACGGGGGCAGTATACTATTAAACAGCAGAATCAACATTATGAAAGGGGGTCTCCAGCACTTTTTAACCCCGACCCCCGACCACGCTCCCTGCCTCTCGGTTCCCGCTCCTTCATTCCACTTCGGTCTCCGCTAGTAAAGTTCAGACACAGGCGGAGGACACATGACAGGCTGCAGCAGCGACATGTCCCCCAAGCTGCGTGGGACCCAGAAGTGTTTAAAGGCAGCAAAACCTCCTTATAAACCATACATAATGTCTGATAGGGTCGATCCTGCTGATTTAAAAGTATATCTGTTATGCAGAACTGTTGCTTCAATCTGGAGGGGGTGGGGGGGGGGATGATGAAAAAATACTTTTAATCTTTACGCAAATCAGCAGTTAATTGCACAGAGGGTGGGACGGAGGCGCTCGGTGCACCCTTGCTCTCTTGGCTTCCTCTGCTAGCCCCTCCATTGTTGACGGGGCCAAGTGAGATGACGATGACAGAACCTGCCCCTGTCAGTCAAGGAGAGGGAGGGACTGGCCGAGGAAGCAGGAGGAGTAAGGGTGCCCAAAGTGGCTCCGCCCCACCGTTGGTGCACTTAACTGCTCATTTGCATATTGATTAAAAGTATTTTTTTTTATAAAAATTTTTCCACCCTCCAGATTGAAGCAACAGTTCTGCATAACAGATATACTTTTAAATCAGCAGGATCAACCCCGTTATGCAGAACTGTTGCTTCAATCTGGAGGTGAGAAAAAAAATTCAAAAAAATATATTGAATCAATATGCAAATGAGCAGTTAAGTGCACCAAGGGTGGGGTGGAGCCACTTTGTGCACCCTTACTCCTCCTGCTTCCTCGGCCAGTCCCTCCCTCTCCTTGACTGACAGGGGCAGGTTCTGTCATCGTCATCTCACTTGGCCCCGTCAACAATGGAGGGGCTAGCAGAGGAAGCCAAGAGAGCAAGGGTGCACCGAGCGCCTCCGTCCCACCCTCTGTGCAATTAACTGCTGATTTGCATAAAGATTAAAAGTAAATTTTCCTCCAGAACACAGTAACGGATCGCGATGCGACTGGCATGCGTTAACCGCTTGTGCTTGGTTTAATAGGGTTGAGCCTGCTGATGGCTTTCCTTTCAACACTGCCATTCCTTCCTGTGCATTCTGGGATAGGACGCCGTACAATCCCCACCAGCCTGTACAGACACTTACCTCTCCATTAAATTACGTAGCATTTCCAGGAAGCATTAACCCTTCTCCTTCCATCACAGTCTCATGGTTCCCAGTGATCAAGAACTCAACTAACTGGTCTATCTGCACCAATCGTTGCTACTGGCGACCTGCGTTCTCCTCTGTCAGGACATGTGAAGGCGGCCCGGGAACAAAACTAGAAAAACGAAGACGATGTAACAGGCGAGCTTAGGACAGGTCCGTCCTGCGCATCACATGACGGTCCGGCAAAGGGAGATGTACGCAGCCCGGCATTCTGCGCATGACACAGGAGGGTGTCAGCTGGTGGTAATTACGCCCGGCCTGCCACAAATATTCCATATCTGTCAGACGATCCATAACTGAATATCAATGTGACTATAAAACCCAGAATAAACCCTCACCCTACGACGTGACCGAGATAATGAGCGGGTAACACAGCAAGCACAAAGGGCGATTTAACATCCGCATTAAACCCCGGACACAGTCATTAAGAGGGCACCCAGTGTATCCCCAGTCAGGGGCTTTACAGGATTTGGTCCCTTTTTAATTAAAGGGGTCCTCCGGGATTTACTTACATATTGATGAGCTATCCTCAGGATAGGTCATGAATATCAGATTGGCGGGGGTCTGACTCCCAGCATCCTCAGCGATCACATCTATGAAAAGGCCGCAGCGCTCAGGCCCGTGACGTCACATTTACTGGTGACCTGACCTAGGCGCAGCTCAGTCCCATTCAATTCAAGGGCACTGAGGTGCAATACCAAGGGCAGCCGCTATACAAGAGACCCCCACTGAGGACAGGTCATCAATATGTAAATCCCAGAATCCCCTTTACACCCCCTAGCACAGGGTGCAGCAACCTTCAGCAATCCAGCTTTTGGAAATTACAAATATCCTACATCAGGGATGCTCAACCTGCGGCCCTCCAGCTGTTGTAAAACTACAACTCCCACCATGCCCTTCTGTAGGCTGAAAGCTGTAGGCTGTCCGGGAATGATGAGAGTTGTAGTTTTGCAAAAGCTGGAGGGCCGCAGGTTGAGCGTGCCTGTCCTACATGATCTGTTCTTTTCCATTGGAGTTTCAAGTGCAGCCAAGCAAGAGTGCAGGATGGGAGTTGTAGTTTTGCAACAGCTGGAGTGTCAAAGGTTGTTGACCTCTGCCCTAGCATGTGGTACCCATTAGGGCTCATTCACACGGCCGTTGTTTGGCTGTGCCCGCAATTTGTGGTCCCCAATGTACGGCACCATCCGTGCGGCTGCAACGACAGATCCAGATCCAGTCAACTTGAATGGGTCCATTATCCGTCCGCACCGCAAAAAAAAAAAAAAATAGAACATGTTCTATTTTTTGCGGTGCGGAGGCACGGAGACAAACCCCACAGAAGAACCCTGTAGTGTTTCTGTGGGGTTCCGTGCCTCCGCTCCGCACCAACTTTCCGGATTGCGGACCTGTTCAAGTGAATGGGTCTGCAACTGTGATGCGAGGTGCACACAGCCGATGCCCATATATTGCGCACCCGCTGTTTGCGGGCCGCAATATGGGCACGGCCGAACAACAGCCATGTAAATGAGGCCTATATGAAACATACTCCCCGGCTTTCTTCACTAACCTTCCAGTCCCACTGTCAATAGAGGTGGTCACGTACGGCTGAGTCAAACATCACTGCAGAGGTCAGTCATTGGCAGCAGTGGCTCTCGTGACCCCATCTATCAACGGAGACCGCAAACCCGGGAGCCACGGAGCAGTGTAGAAGAGGAAAGTATGGATTTCTCTACAGGTATCAATGTGTCTGATTGGCGGGGGTTCGAACGCTGGGGCCCCCACCAATAAGAGAAGAGGGGCCTGTGCTCCTCATTTGAATAGAGTGGCGGTCACGCATGGGCGCTGCTGCCGCTCCATTCAGCTCTATAGAGCGATAGCTTAGCACTTGTACGCCGCCATCGCTGGTGCTCCCAAAGAGTTGACTGGAGAGGTGGCGCGCAGGTTTGTCTGCTCCTCCAGTAAAGCCAGGAGCATGGGCCCCTATTAATATGATTGGCAGGGGCCCCAGGGGTCAGACCCCCGCCAATCCTGTAGATAAAGGACAAGTTGTCTCCTTAAAAGGGATATAATGCATTATGAAATGCACTACAGACAAAGTGTGCGCGCGATGCCGTAAAAAACCGTCCAGCTTCCGTGGCGGACTGGAGATACAGGTCATCAGCTGGGCTACCCCTTTAAGAGATATTCACACGAATCAGATTTGACGTGAATGGGATTGCTTCTTCAGGCCCTGTTCAAAAAAACGGGACAGAAATTTCTGCAACAAATCTAATGCGTGTGAACACATCCTAAAAAGTAGAGCGGCGTACCTCGCCACCTTCAGAGGGGGCTACAATAACCCCCCCTCATTGCCCCCCTGCTGTGAGCCTGACCACAATGTCCCTGTGAAGACGAAAAGATGACGATATGAAAAATGCTCAATAATACAGGAGAAAACACCGCAATCATATGCTGTAAAAAATAAAAATAAAACTGCAACGAGAGCGAGGCAGCAGAAGACGTCACATTCTCTGACGACCTTCAAATCTCCCAGAACAGAACTGCAAAAAAATTTAGTTATTTTTTTCCTTGAAGGGGGTACAGAGAAATGTAGAGAACATGTATTACCCCCCAGCTGTGAAGGACACGCTCCTTAGACAATACCCTCGTCTCCCTCATCACACGTAGGATCCAGCCGGAGAAGGAAGGGAGGATTGTTTACGAGGAGCCTTCGTTTCTATCTCAGGATACTGGGGCGACAGCCTGCGAGGCAGACGCTGCGGGGCCCAGACAGATCTTTAGGAGCATCCAGACCTGCGTCACCTGGGGATGAGTCTTAAAGAAGTATTCCCAAGTAATGGCATATCACTAGGATGGCAGAAAAAGCAGGAGCTTAACTGCAGAGTCATCCCGGCGACCCCCATCAGAGTGCCGCCACAGCGCCATTCTAGTAAATGGGGCAGACAGCAGTACCCTGCACAGCCAGGCAGAGGGGAGCGCCAGCGCTGAATCCCTGCTGAGGAGTATGTGACGCTGGTACCTATGAGTCAGTGGAGCTCCAGCCCACACAGACGTGAGCGGTGCCCTGCGGAGGACATGGCGTCATGTGCCCACAGACACAACACTCCAAGTGCCCATAGTAACCATATGGAAAGTGTGACTTCTGCTGAGCCCTGTGTCACCAGTCGTAGGACTCCTGCCGGTCCCGGACACTGCGCGCCATCTCCACACCCAGATAGGAAGTTAAAGAGGCTTTCCCCATTCAAATCAGCATTTTTAGGCACTACTGCTTATTGCAAAGAAAGGCAACCAATGGTGTCCAGGAGGGGGGAGAATCTGCAAGTAAGGCTACCTACTCACAGGTGCAGGTAGACTAGCATAAATTCATCATGAATTTCAGTGCCGATTTCTCTGCGTTTCTGCACCAAATCCACATGTTTTACTTCTGGATTCTGAGGAGGTCCAACTCCTGGCACCGCCAGCGATCGTGTGTTTGAAGAGGCCACGGCCTCCTCTCAGCGCCAGGGACGTCACGTTCATTACTCACATGGCCTAGGCCCAGCTCAGTCGCATTCAAGTGAATGGTCCTGAAGTGTAATACCAAGCGCAGCCACTATACAATGGACGGCGCTTCTGCTTGGCGAGCTGTAAGGAGGCTACAGCGCTCACCGGAGCACCGCGGCCTCTTCAAACAGTTAATCGTCTGGAGCAGCAGGCGTCGGACCCCCACCGATCAGCTATTGATGACCTAGCCTGAGGATAAGGCATCGCTATTAACCCCTTCAACCCCAGGCCTGTTGTCACCTTCCTGCCCAGGCCATTTTTTGCAAATCTGACCAGTGTCAATTTATGTGGTGATAACTTTAAAACGCTTTTACTTATCCAGGCCGTTCAGAGATTGTTTTCTCGTCACCTATCGTACTTCATGACAGTGGTAAAAAGTAAGTAAAAAAAAAAAATCATTTTTATTCATAAAATAAAAACCAAATTTACCAAAAATGTTGAAATTTTTTTTTTTTTTATTTCTCTACTTTTATAAACAGATCGTAATACCTTCAAAAATAGTAATTACTTTACATTCCCCATAGGTCTACTTCATGTCTGGATCATTTTGAAAATGACAAATTTTTTGGGGGGCTTAGAAGTTTGGAAGCAAATCTTGAAATTTTTTTGAAAATTTCCAAAACCCACTTTTTAAGGACCAGTTCAGGTCTGAAGTCACTTTGCGAGGCTTACATAATAGAAACCACCCAAAAATGACCCCATTTTAGAAACTACACCCCTCAAGATATGCAAAACTGATTTTACAAATTTTGTTAACCCTTTAGGTGTTCCACAAGAATTAATGGAAAATGGAGATGAAATTTCAGAATTTCACATTTTAATCCATTTCTTCCAGTAGCAAAGCAAGGGTTAACAGCCAAATAAAACTCAATATTTATTACCCTGAAACTGCTGTACGGGCACATGGCAGGGCGCAGTAGGAAAGGAACGCCATATGGTTTTTGGAAGGCAAATTTAGCTGAACTGGTTTTTAGGCTACTTTTACACCTGCGTTAGGTGCGGATCCGTCTGGTATCTGTACAGACGGATCCGCACCTATAAATGCAAACACTGGTATCCGTTCAGAATGGATCCGTCCAAAAATAATCTAAGTGTAAGTCAAACGGATCCGTCCTGACTTACATTGAAAGTCAATGGGGGACAGATCCGTTTACAATTGCACCATATTGTGTCATTGAAAACGGATCCGTCCCCATTGACTTACATTGTAAGTCAGGACGGATCCATTTGGCTCCGCATCGCTACAAGCAGCATTTTGGTGTCCGCCTCCAGAGGGGAATGGAGGCGATACGGAGCCAAACTGATGCATTCTGAGCGGATCCTTCTCCATTCAGAATGCATTGGGGCTGAACTGATCCGTTTGGGGCCGCTTGTGAGAGCCCTGAAACGGATCTCACAGGCGGACCCAGAAACGGCAGTGTCAAAGTAGCCTCAGATGCCATGTCCCATTTGAAGCCCCCCTGATGCACCCCTAGAGTAGAAACTCAAAAAAGTGACCACATTTTGGAAACTACGGGATAAGGTGCCAGTTTTATTGGTACTATTTTGGGGTACATATGATTTTTAATTGCTCTATATTACGTTTTTTTGTGAGGCAAGGTTACCAAAAAAATTGATGTTTTGGCACAGTTTTTATTTTTTCAGCGTTTACCAGAGGGATTAGGTCATGTGACTTTTTATAGACCAGATCGTTACGCACGTGGCAATACCTAATATGTCTACTATTTCTTATTTATTCAAGTTTTACACAATAGCATTTTTTAAACAGAAATAATGATATTTTAGTGTCTCCATAGTCTGAGAGCCATAGCTTTTTTATTTTTTGACCGATTCTCTTAGGTAGGGTCTAATTTTTTGCAGGATGGGGTAACAGTCTGATTGGTACTATTTTGGGGGGCATACACCTTTTTGATCACTTGTGATGTAATGTGAGAAAAATTGCTTTTTTAACAGTTTTTTTTTTTACGGTGCTCATCTGAGGGGTTAGGTCATGTGATATTTTTATAGAGCTGGTTGTAACGGACGCGGCGATACCTAATATGTATTTTTTTTTTAATGTATTTCACTTTAGCACAGTAATAGCAGTTTTGAAACAAAAAAAAAAATGTTTTAGTGTCTCCATGTTCTGAGAGCTATAGTTTTTTTATTTTTTGGGCGATTGTCTTATGTAGGGGCAAATTTTTTGCGGGATGAGGCGACCGTTTTATTGATACCATTTTGTGGGACATACGCCTTTTTAAAATCGCTTGGTGTTGCACTTTTTGTGATGCAAGGTGACAGAAATGGCTTTTTTTTTTACACCGTTTTTATTTTTTATGGTGTTTATTGGACAGGGTGGATCATGTGATATATTTATAGACGCGGCGATACCTAATATGTGTGGGTTTTGGTCTTTTTCCAGTTTTTTATTATAAAATAAGGGAAAAGGGGCGTTTTTTTTTTCTTTTTTACTTTATTAATTTTATTAAAAACACTCTTTTTTTCCCCTTTACTTTATTTATGACATTCACTTTTGGGGGTCTGATCCCCTCTGCAATGCATTACAATATACATCTGTATTGTAATGCATTGCCTGTTAGTGTATTACACAGAGTCATACACTAACAGGTTGCCTAGGAGACGGGCCTGAGGCTGGATCTCCTGGGCAGCCGTAGAAGGCAGTTCCCGATGCCGTGCAAGGCATTGGGCAGCCTCTGCACAGCATCAAGCTGCCTTGTGTCGCATCGGGTCCCCGCCACAGCAGCGCGGGAACTCGATCCGATCACTCACCCGACACAAACCTCTTCTATGTCGCGGTCAGCGCGGATCGCGGCATAGAAGGGGTTAATCCGCTGGCATCGGCTTTTACAGCGATTCCGGCGGATACAGCAGGGGGCACGGCTACCACGGACTGCCGGGCCCCTGCAGTGATCGCACACGCACCGCTCCGGTGCCCGCGCGATCACTATTACGTCAAATTGCGGGAACGCAGTGGTTCTCATGACGTAGTAGTACGTCATAGGTCGGGAAGGGGTTAAAGGGAACCTGTCCTCAACTTTATGCTGACCTCACTGAGTAGTGACAGAAATGCTGATCTCAGCGGTGTGTCACTCATCAGCTAATAGTAAGTGGTTGCCGAGAACCAGCATCACAATCATTGCAGACTGGGCCTGGAAAAGAGTCACGGCCACCTGAGAAGAGTCCTGGTTATTCATGAGTTCCTGCTCTCCTGCCCACCTGCTGATGGCTGACAGTCTTCTACCGAGTTTTCTCTCTTTCTCTCTAGGAGAGAACTGCCAATCATCAGCAGATGGGCGAGAGAGCAGGAGATTATGGATAACCAGGACTCTTCTCAGGTAGACTGGACTGCAATGATTATGATGCTGGTTCTCAGGCAACCACTTACTTTCAGCTCATGAGTCACACATCGCTGAAATCAGCATTTCTGTCACTATTTTATGCTGCACTCAGTGAGGTCAGCATAAAGTTGATGACAGGTTCCCTTTAAAAATCCAACATGAGGAGGAGGAGGATGAGGAGGAGGATGAGGATGAGGATGAGGATGAGGATGAGGAGGAACACTGCTGATCTCCTGGGACACACAGACAATACACAACATGGTCAAAAGAAAGGAGGAGATAAAGAGAAGAGGCACATTTTGTGATAGGAATATGTTTTTTCACTTTTTTGTGCATTTTCTGTGTTTAGTGTTCCTTTAAAGAGAATCTACCACTTGAAGGAGTTTTTGACTTTAGATGAGCCATCAGATTGGGCTACTCCTGATCCGTTCAGGGCTCTCACAAGCGGTCCAAAACGGTCCAAAATGTTTTGCCCTAACGCATTCTGAATGGAGAAGGATCCGCTAAGAATGCATCAGTTTGCCTCCGTTCAGCTCTGGAGGTCAGACACCAAAACGCTGCCTGCAGTGTTTTGGTGTCCGCCTGACGATGCGGAGGCAAACGGGTCCGTCCTGACACACAATGTAAGTCAATAGGGACGGATCAGTTTTCACTGACACAATTCAAAACGGATCCGCCCCCCCATTGACTTTCAATGGTGTTCAAGACGGATCCGTTTTGGCTATGTTACAGATAATACAAATGGATGCAGACGGTTGAATTATAAGGGCGGATCCGTCTGTGCAGATCCATGACGGATCCGCACCAAACGCGAGGGTGAAAGTAGCCTTAGTGGGGGTCCAACACCCGGCACACTTACCTTTCCTCTGTTTCGGACAGAGCCAGAAGCAGAAGGCTGTTCATTGTACCGCCATACTGCAGCCATTCACTACCGCAGGTCTGCTGTCCTGTATTCAAACCATTAGACCCGCAGTCAGTCTGAAACTTGCAGCATCATGGGTCACTACGACGCTGTAAGCTTGTCTCAGACGGGCTGCGGTCGTCCCACGGACCGGGTACCACGCACGTGGCTGCTTTATAGCTCCGTTTTGGACAGGTTCGTAATAGGGTACCCATAAAGATGCAGGGGGCCTAGCTGTGCCTCTGGATGCCTCCAATTTCACATTCTTCACCATGTGCCATGTTACTCAGGTATTCTTGGCAACAATGCTATTAAGGTAGGCCATCAACCACAGGAAATACCCGGCTGAGCATGCAGGTAAGCATCCCCCAAAAAAATCTATCAGAACCGTATCTGCAATGTGCGGACAAGGAGCTCAGCCCGGACACACATGCAGCAGGATACGAGAAGCCCAAAAGATGGTGAACATGGTGGACGGGCATTACAGGATTAGTAAAATGCTGCACGGGGGGGAAGGCGTCTATATTCCCAGCCAGATGTTCCCATCTCTGCTGACGTGATTATCTTGTAAGCTTGCATATGGCATTTCGAGCGCGCCTCACGTCACCCCTGTCAGCAGGTCGGTATTTTCGAGGGTGTGACGACTCGTCTAGCTTGAAAGAGCTCTACATATTCTTTACTGCGACGGCAAAGACAAGGAGAAAAAAAAATAATAAAGTCAAGCACTGATTTACCGCGGCTATTAGGCGTCTCAGGGGGGAAAAAAAAATCGACAGGGAAGGAGCTTCTTTGTTGCCAGGATAGGTCTCCGGTCCCCGCAGCTGAGGCCTCGCTCCACAATGCGGCAGAGCCGTATCCGTCACGCGGTGCCTCGTGCTGTATAAGACATGGGAGAAGCCATGGCCGCCGGAGTGGGCCCGGAATTGACCTTACTCGCACTGTGGCACGTGCACACATTGCATTACTAGCCATATCGCAAGCTATGCAAGCTCCGGTTGCCTAGCAACCACTCCGGCACCTGCCTGGGTGACCACCACTTCAAGACATACAACCATGTCAAACCAGTTATACAGCACGAGACAAACATGGCTTCTTTGTTCCGAAAACAGCGCCACACCTGTTCACGCGTTGTGCCCGGTATTGCAGCTTGGCCCCATTTGATTTACTGGAGAAAGGCTGCAATACCAGACACAGCCATGGTCAGATGTGGCGCTGTTTCGAGCGGACTTAAAAATCGGAGGGAAAAAATATATATATAAAACGCCCCGACCCACAGACTGCTACAGGAGACTATGGCTAGGTTGTACAGGGCAAGTATATGGTAGGTAGCGGGCATGGAAGGCCTCTGGAAAGAAATGATGGCGCTAATAACGGGTGTCAAGATTTTAACTTATACCCCATCTATAGGAAAGGGGGATAAGCATCTGATTGGGGGTGGGGGTCAACCCCTATAGATTAGAAGAAAGTCAGAAGGCTGCGTCTGGTATTACAGCTCAGCCCCATTCCAATTAAATGCCATGAAAGACGAAGCCCACGGGCAAGCGCCTGGGAAAGAGTGGCCCCCTCCTCCGAATCTTATACAACCCCTTCATAGAAGGGACTCCATACTGGGATCCCCTGGGGTCCCTGATGAGATGGCGATCAAAGGAGGACAGTCTGCATTTCCAGATGCTGAAAACCCTTCCGTGCTAATCCCCTATACAGCATCATGGAGATACAATTCAGAGCTACTGAAAGGGTTAACCAGAGCCATTATGCCAAACTACCAGCAAATGCGATCTAAGAGTCCAATCAGCAGAGCGGCCGGGGGAAAAAATAAAAAGATTAAAAAAATTTATCACTGACGTTTCAGCAGCGAATGCAGATCACAATCAGCCCTGGCACTGCCTGAATGCCAATGCGGGCAAGACGAGAATGCCAGTCTGCTCGGAGACCGGCAGGTCGCGCGGTACAGCCAGCGCCTGCCTCTTTGTTTCAGGCAGCAGCAGGGCGACTGTGCCCGATGCATCGGTGGCTGGGCGTGCCGAGAACAGCCCAGCACAAGGAGCGTGCCCCGGCTCATAAAGAAGTGATGGAGAGAAGCTCCTCGGCTTTAACCTTGCGACAGGAAAAGCGGCTGCCATGCTGAGGAGACGAGTGTTTATTAGCAGGACATGCCCTCTGCGGAGAAAGAGGCTTCTGTGCCATGCAGGAAGCAAACCATGCAAGGTATAGGCACATTTTACCCACCCTACCCCACGGCAGTGTACCAGGGGACCACGTCATAAAACAAAACTAATGTCGTTTTCCAATGCGGTTTTTACATGGTTTTATTGGGTACACGATTCTTCTTACCCAATAACCCTGGTGTCACACTTTTTTTTTTGCAGTTCTGCAGATTTTCGCCGCTTTTTCACGTGGCCAGATGTTACTTTAAAAAGGTTTTGTAGGAATCTCAGTTTTTACCTATCCCCCGCAGCCTGAACTAGAAAGACTAGCACTCATCTGCTCCAGCTCCTCCATTGTCTGCTCCCCGGCTTTTCTTCTGGCTGGGCACGGTTACCTGCGCCATGACGCATCACTTGGGGCTCATGCACACGGCCGCTCCGTGCAATGGGGACTGCAATTTGCCGTCCCCAATGCACGGACAACATCGGTGCGGCTGCCGCAGACGGATCCAGTACCATTCAACTTGAATGGGTCCGTGATCTGTCCGAACCGCAAAAAAATAATATAAAACATGTCCAGTGAATGGGTCCGCATCCATGATGAGGCGTAAAAACAACCGGGGTTCATATATTGCGGACCCGCTGTTTGCAGGCTGCAATACTGTTTGCATGGACCGGAAGATGGCGGAACAGGAGCCGGCGCGCAAGACCGGAGGAGCAGAGAGCAGGTAATGTAAATGTAAAAAAAAAAAATTAAAAAAAATGACAATTGCCGACTTACAGTAAAGCGTGAAATTCTCTTCAGACAAAAGTGCTTTTTGTCACGTTGCACTTTTTACCATTTTTGCCAACCACATCATGCTCTAGGTACTTTCAGGCCTATATTTTCCCATAGGAACCTCTGAGAGAAGCTCAGAGCTTAAAAAGTACAAAAAAAAAAAAAAAGGAAAAAAATTTAATCTAACAAAAAAAAAATTGTGACGAAGACTAACACTTCTGTAGTGCCCAGCTGCCTACTACATGCCAACCCAATGTACCCAACACTATGACAATCTACCCTATAATATTGTACCCCACCCCTCAAGACTTACCCCGCTGCAACCAAAACATAAGTGGCGGCCATATGAAACGTTTGCTCCCCAGGACGTTAGACTGATCCGCCAATACTGTAGGGTCTAGTGACCAGGCACTAGAAGTATGAGACCATCCTGGAACCCCTCCACCCGGGGGCCCCACTGCAGGCATGTGGTGTGCCTCTATAAACGCACCCTACGTTCCACTCTGCACCCCGTTATATAGGAGACACCAGTGCAGATGCGAGCGACCCAACGTGGCCTCATCCACATCAATAAACCACTTTATGATTAATACATTTTTGATAATATTACAATAAAAATTAAAAAAAATCTATGAAATAAAATAAATAAAAGGATAAGGGTCCATGCACACGTCCGTGAATGTGTCCGCACCCGTTCCGCAATTCTGCAGAACGGGTGCGGACCTATTCATTCTCTATGGGGCAGGAATGTATGCGGACAGCATACAGTGTGCTGTCCGCATCCGCATTTCCAGAGCGCGCCCGCAATCTTCCAGTCCGCGGCTCCGGAAAAAAATAAAACATGTCCTATTCTTGTCGGCAATTGCGGACAAGAATAGGAAGTTCTATGGGGGGTGCGGGCCGGGTGTATTACGGATCCGCAATACACTACGGACGTGTAAATGGACCCTAAACCACAGAAAAGTCATCTTCCTGCATGTTACACAGCGTCTCATTCTCCTTACACGCTGCACCTTCCTGGCACTGCTATATAATATTCCAGATTGTTCCCGGAGGGGATTCATGCCTGGCAGCGCCACCTGGGCACCGTTTAAATGACAAGCGTTACAGTGGAGACGTAGAGACCAGTGACGCCGCTCCCACCGGGAGGTGAATGACAAGACCGAAATAACACTGGGAAAAAAAAATATATATATAAAAAAAAAATAAAAAAAAAATTATAATTGTCGGGTTCTCAATACCGCGGTTTATCCTCCTAGTAAGTGACATGTCAGAATGACTCACTTCACCGCTGATCCACCGGTTCTCACGAGCGTCCAATCCCAGGACTTGAGTGAAAGATCGACAATGCCTGCAATGTCCTCGGATCCTGGAGAGCTACAACACAGGTCATCGGAGGATGCTGGGGGTTGTAGACCTCTGCTCTACAGTAGATGCTGTGGGGACTCGCTCTGGTAGACAGGATTAGCGGACGCAGTATAGAGGCAACAACAAGTTTTTTGGATCAAACTGTTCAGTGTTTTATTCACACTTTAGGCAAGTGACAAAACAAGCAGTCATATTCAAACAAAAAGTCACCTTGCGGTGTTGGTGGTAATTCACACCATGCGGCAATTCTGCCTCAAAGAGTCCTTGCTGATGGCAGCACCAACCTGTTTTCACGCCAAACAGGTAGCAAGCCTGCATCCAGACACAAGGCTCCCAGACCCCAACACAGAGACAAGGCTTTTGTGTCCAGCTGCCTATTTAAGGACAGCCAGGTGCTGCCAAAATCCGGTCCGGTATTTGACCTTACCTGACTGTAAATCAGCCCAGCAGCACATGCTGGGAGGAAAATACCTGTTCTGCCAGACAAAACCTCTCACTGTGTCACAATGCATAGACATGCCGTCACTCTCCTGTATCTGAGCACCGGACAGTCAGCGACTAATTATACTGCTCAAGAAGCGCACACGTAGCACCATACGTAATAAACACTTAAAATGCTCTTTTGTGACGTACCAACGAATTCCAGACCAATGGAGACCCATGAATGTCAGGAACTGTTCCTGGCGAACCTGCTCACTGAACCACGACCTGTGTGAGGAGATGGTCAGTGGCTCATCCATGTTTGTTCCACATGTCCGCTTTTTGCCCTCCATGTGTCATCCATATTCCATGGACACTGCTAGGCCGAAAATTAAAATTAATTTTCAAGAGTATCTCCTAGCAACAATCCGTAAACACCACGAACCAAACACGGACGGTACCTGTGCTGTATCCATGGGTTTCATAGACCCATAGACTAATGTGTGTGAGGGATCCGTAATCATGGACAAAAAAAAAAAAAAAGGAGCAGCCCCCCCCAATCCACTTGGCTGGATCTGTGACGGAAAGATGACTTGCCTAGGTCCCAGCGCCGGCTCACCACTCCTCCTCCGCCCGGCCTGCGATGCTCCGCTGCGCTCCCTTGCTGTCAAACATCCATTTTGACATCGCTGCAGCCAATCACTGGCCGCGGAGGTGACGGGCTACCCCTACGCCATGACAAACTGTCGCATAACGCAAGGAGATCCGGTCTCTGCCGCAGAATGTGATTGGCTACAGCAACGTCAAACCAGAAAAGCATCTCAAACCTGGAGGAGAAGGCGAGGGGAACCAGGTAAGGCTACTTTCACACTGGCGCTTTGGCTTTCCGTTTCTGAGATCCGTTCAGCGCTCTCACAAGCGGTCCAAAACGGATCAGTTTTGCCCTAATGCATTCTGAATGGAAAAGGATCTGTTCAGAAAGCATCAGTTTGCCTCCGTTCAGTCACCATTCCGCTCTGGAGGCAGACACCAAAACGCTGCCTGCCTGATGAAGCAGAGCCAAACGGATCCGTCATGAACTCCATTGAAAGTCAGTGGGGGAAGGATCCGTTTTCTATTGTGCCAGAGAAAACGGATCTGTCCCCATTGACTTACATTGTGTGCCAGGACGGATCCATTTTCTCTGGCACTACTAGAAATCGGATCCTTCCCCCACTGACTTTCAATGGAGTTCATGACGGATCTGTAGAAGACATAATACAACCGGATCCGTTCATGACGGATGCAGACGGTTGTATTATTGTAACAGAAGCGTTTTTGCAGATCTATGACGGATCCGCAAAAAACGCTAGTGTGAAAGTAGCCTAAGTAAGCTTCCCTTTACAGGTCCAGCCAAATTGGGAGGGAAGGGGGCATTCTTGCGGAACCGCTTTAAAGTCAACGGATATGTGAGTAGTGTGTGGAGACCACAACAGCACATGTACGAGATTCACCGACGGGTGACCGAGACCTTACTCTCTGGGTGGTCTTCAGACGTTCTGGTCACTGGTTCTTGGAGAAGAGCCCTCTCCCACTGGTTGGGCCTTCACCACTGTGAAATCAGAACAAACCAAGGCCAAAGACAATTCCTCGTGAAGCAAACGTACCTGCGGGGTTATACGTCCGAGCACCAGTCCCAGGTATTCAACCACATTCTTCATGGTGTGAACCCGGCCTAACAGTTTATCACATTATTAGAGACTTCTTATACAGGTCCAAGACCAGTTCCATGGAAGTAACGAATAGATTCCTCCCAGTAGAAGACAACGCTTCCAACATACAACCTGCTCAAAACACCTCCAAAAAGTCCTCCATTTTTTTTTTACCAGCAATTTCCAGTTAAGTCAACATAATGACATCCAGCAGATCACTAGGACCCTCCATCATTATACCCGGTCGCCCTCCTCATCGGGGGCACTGCTCCATCCACTCAATGATCAGCTAGACCGGGGGTAGGCAACCTCCGGCACTCCAGCTGTTGTGAAACTACAACTCCCAGCATGCATACTTCACATAACACCCCATTCACCCACACCTTCCTCCATGGCGGTACAGCAATGCTATAGGCGATCTCTCCTCGCACTGATGTAACCGTATATCCCATGCAAGCAAATCCGGACACTTCTCACCAAGGCCTTGAAGACATCCTGGGATGAAGAACCTAGGACAGCTCCCTATGACAACACCCACTGTCACATCCCAGTACAACCCCCATCCTCACATTGTACCAGGGCTGTCTGATCCACCACAATACAATTACAGCTACCGAACTACAAAGCAAATATCTTATCCATCCTGATCCCACCCCACCCCACCCCTTAAGCATCCATGACTTGCATCGGAAGATAAGTTTCTCCTCCGTCTAACAAACGTCACCCCCGCGACAATGCAGCCTACGCCCTCTAAGCCATGCCCCCCCCCCCCAGAAAACAGCATCCATGCTGGTACAGTACCCTGCAGCCTCCATGACGATCCAGCCAGCATCCCTCAGAAGACCCCAGCACTGAACCCCACCCAGGAAATGGTAAAGTCTCCATGCACGTGCCCTGTGAGGCTGCACCCTCCATGGATGAGCACTGCACACCTCACAGATTACAGGGGAGGAGAACAATGCAGCCCCCACCGCTGGTAAAGGACAGGCTCACGCCGAGGACGATGCAGCCCCCACCGCTGGTAAAGGACAGGCTCACGCCGAGGACGATGCAGCCCCCACCGCTGGTAAAGGACAGGCTCACGCCGAGGACGATGCAGCCCCCACCGCTGGTAAAGGACAGGCTCACGCCGAGGTCGATGCAGCCCCCACCGCTGGTAAAGGACAGGCTCACGCCGAGGACGATGTAGCCCCCACAGCTGGTAAAGGACAGGCTCACGCTGCCCCCTGTCCGATGTGACAATACAGCTCTGCTCCGCTGCAGGACTGTGACCAATGGCAACCATTCAAGATTAGATCTCAACCAGAACACAACCTACTGGAGACCATAAGACCATGTAGACTGCGTCCTGAGCCCCAGATCACTGCGTCCGCCGCCATCCTTAAGGTGCGACACGTGTGCGCTGACAGCATCTCCTCCATAGACCAGCGCTGCCATGCTTTCCACCCACAACAATGCACCATACGTCCTCCCGGGACTCCGGCCTCCGACAGAGAGAAGCGCATGATACGCTTGTTTATCTCACAGAGGAAATCTGTGGGGGATTACTATGGGGGTCACCACCAGGAAGCCGCATCTCCGTGAAGTGTGACTGACGCATTTCCATCTGTCAGCGACCGTCGCTTTGTCTCCACAGTGATCAACGAGCACTGAATGAACCTGATGCGGCCTCCGTCCGTGACACCCCCATAACCAGTGCAGCCTCCATCCGTGACACCCCCATAACCAGTGCAGCCTCCATCCGTGACACCCCCATAACCAGTGCAGCCTCCATCCGTGACACCCCCATAACCAGTGCAGCCTCCATCCGTGACACCCCCATAACCAGTGCAGCCTCCATCCGTGACACCCCCATAACCAGTGCAGCCTCCATCCGTGACACCCCCATAACCAGTGCAGCCTCCATCCGTGACACCCCCATAACCAGTGCAGCCTCCATCCGTGACACCCCCATAACCAGTGCAGCCTCCATCCGTGACACCCCCATAACCAGTGCATCCCCCATATAACATCCACCAGACACCCCATATCAGTGCAGCCGCTGTCCATGACACAGCGTACGGCCAGGCGTCCACATATACCATCCACCCCCAGATCAGGGCAGCCTCCATCCAGGATATCCCCAAAATCCGTGCAGCCTCCATTAGCGACACCAAGTTACCCCCTATCAGGGCAGCCTCCTCCATGACAGCCCCTATCAGGGCAGCCTCCTCCATGACAGCCCCTATCAGGGCAGCCTCCTCCATGACAGCCCCTATCAGGGCAGCCTCCTCCATGACACCCCCTATCAGGGCAGCCTCCTCCATGACACCCCCTATCAGGGCAGCCTCCTCCATGACACCCCCTATCAGGGCAGCCTCCTCCATGACACCCCCTATCAGGGCAGCCTCCTCCATGACACCCCCTATCAGGGCAGCCTCCTCCATTACAGGAGACACTCAGGCCATCCCGTCCACCATGACAATGCAGTCTCTCCTGTCACGACATGGCCTCCTCCTCCTCCTGACCTATGCAGCATGGAGACCCCGTCCCCCAGCAGTGACAATAGCCCCCGGAGCATCCTCCCCTGGTCCCCGCACTGCCCCCTGCCGGCCGCCCCGTGTTTACATCAGCAGCTCGCTCACCGTTCAGCGGTCAGTGTCAGCGCTCTTCACTGGTGTCAGCTGCGGTATCCGGGGTATCACCGGCGTCCTCCTCTCCCGGGCCGGGCCTCTCCTAGCTGACAGCCGCGGTGCCGGGGCGCATCTTCCTCCTGCAGCTGCTCAGCCGGTATCCGCCTCTGTGCTCCCCCAACGAAAATGGCGTTGCCTCCTCCCCACCCACAATGCACCGCGGCTGGCCATGATGTAATATGTCAGTTCTTAAAGTGACAGCGCAGGTGGGGGGGGGGGGGGTCCTGTCACATTGTGCGAGGCAATAACGTGTCAGCTTAATAATAAACGTTCCTAGAAATCCTGAAATTTCTACTGGAAATTACGTCAAGTAATGGGGGACACATCATGTCTCTCACCAGTACAGCTGTGTGCTGCCAGCAACAAGAACTCCAGGGAGAGAGTGTTCAGGAGTCGGACCAATGCAAAGGGGACCAGTCAGAATCCTCCTCAAGCAGTTGCACATAGCAACCAATCAGATTCCATTTTACTTGGGCAGTTCACCATAGCAACAATCAGATTCACTCTTACATGGGCAGTTGCCCATAGCAACCAATTAGCCTCAGTTTTACATGTGAAGTTGCCCTCACCAACCAACTGGATTCAGTCTTACGTGGGCAGTTGCCCATAGCAACCAGGGTGAGTCTTATGTGAGCAGTTGCCCATAGCAACCAATCAGATGCAGTCTTATGTGGGCAGTTGCCCATCGGAACCAATCGGATGCAGTCTTATATGCGAGCAGCGGTCCGTTGCAACTAGATTCAGCCTTACATAGGCAGTTGCCCATAGCAATCAGTCAGATTCCTTTTTAAGTGGGGCAGTTGCCCATAGCAACCAGATTTCGTCTTACAAAAATTAGAGAAGTTGATTGGTTGCTATGGGCAACTGCCCCCCCCCCCCCCCCCCCCCCCGTAATTCTCACCATACATCAGTCATTCTGTCCTGCCAGTAGCGCTCTGCTCCATAGGGTGTGACTGCATCTTATTACATGGCGAATGATCGGACAAACCAGGTTTTCATAAGATCATCGGCCCGTGTACACATGGCAGCGATTGGCCGACAATCCAGGAAACAGATGGATGTGTATGGCGACTGAACGATCACACTAACGATCGTTTGTCCTCCAGTTTGCGTCCTTTGAACGAGCTTGTCCAGCGCGGCTTAGAGGGCCTCAAAGTATAAGGTCTGTCTGTAAATCGTGATTTTGGGGCCCCACAATCAACTTCTCCCACAAGACCTGCCAATCCATTCAGAAGAAGATGAACGGAGAAAGGACCATTTAACCCCTTCCTGACTACCTAATGTAAACATACGTCGGCAGTTGGGTATTTAATGATGCGGGAGCCATAGCCGAGGCTAATGTATGAGATCGACGATAACGTTGATCGCACACATTTATTTAGCACCTCAGATGCTGTGGTCAAATGTGACAACGGCATCTGAGAGCTCAAAAAACCCCAAAAATTGAAAAAAAGGTGATCAAAATGTCGTACGTACTCCAAAACAGTATCAATAAAAACTACAGATCGTCCTGTAAAAAATGAGCCCTCACACAGCTCCACACACGTGGAAATAAAAAAAAAAGTTAGGCTACTTTCACACTAGCGGCACGGACCTCCGGCAGGCTGTTCCGTCGGGTGAACAGCCTGTCAGATCCGTCCTGCCAATAGTAACCGGTGTGCCTCTGGACTGCCGCTCCGTCCCCATTGAATATAATGGGGGTGGGGGAGGAGTTCCGGCGGAGGCACGGCAGCGCACGGCGAGAGGCTGCCGGAATAAATGTCGGACATGTCGTAGTTTTATTCTGGCAGCCTCTCGTTGTGCGCTGCCGTGCCTCGCCGGAAGTCCGCCCCCACCCCCATTATAGTCAATGGGGACGGAGCGGCAGTCCGGAGGCACACCGGTTACTATTGGCAGGACGGATCTGACAGGCTGTTCACCCGACGGAACAGCCTGCCGGAGGTCCGTGCCGCTAGTGTGAAAGTAGCCTTATGGGGGTCGATGCAAAAAAAAAAAATATATATATATTATATATATATATATATATATTTATTTATTTTTTCAAAAGATTTTTTTTCCCCGGTATTAAAACGCAAAAAAACTATGTATATGTGGTATCGTAATCGTACTGACTCAGAAAATGAATGAAAGTAACAGGTCAGCTTTACCACATAGCAAACCCTGTAAAAAAAATAAAAATAATTTTTATATAATATACACTCACCTAAAGAATTATTAGGAACACCTGTTCTATTTCTCATTAATGCAATTATCTAGTCAACCAATCACATGGCAGTTGCTTCAATGCATTTAGGGGGGTGCTCCTGGTCAAGACAATCTCCTGAACTCCAAACTGAATGTCAGAATGGGAAAGAAAGGTGATTTAAGCAATTTTGAGCGTGGCATGGTTGTTGGTGCCAGACGGGCCGGTCTGAGTATTTCACAATCTGCTCAGTTACTGGGATTTTCACGGACAACCATTTCTAGAATGGTGTGAAAAGGGAAAAACATCCAGTATGCGGCCGTCCTGTGGGCAAAAATGCCTTGTGGATGCTAGAGGTCAGAGGAGAATGGGCCGACTGATTCAAGCTGATAGAAGAGCAACGTTGACTGAAATAACCACTCGTTACACCCGAGGTCTGCAGCAAAGCATTTGTAAAGCCACAACACGCACAACCTTGAGGCGGATGGGCTACAACAGCAGAAGACCCCACCGGGTACCACTCATCTCCACTACAAATAGGAAAAACGAGGCTACAATTTGCACGAGCTCACCAAAACTGGACTGTTGAAGACTGGAAAAATGTTGCCTGGTCTGATGAGTCTCGATTTCTGTTGAGACATTCAAATGGTAGAGTCCGAATTTGGCGTAAACAGAATGAGAACATGTATCCATCCTCTGATGGCTACTTCCAGCAGGATAATGCACCATGTCACAAAGCTCGAATCATTTCACATTGGTTTCTTGAACATGACAATGAGTTCACTGTACTAAAATGGCCCCACAGTCACCAGATCTCAACCCAATAGAGCATCTTTGGGATGTGGTGGAACGGGAGCTTCGTGCCCTGCAGCGGCGGATGTGGTGGAACGGGAGCTTCGTGCCCTGGAACATGGGGGGGCTTAATACTGGCACGTGATGGGGGGCTTATTACTGGCACGTGATGGGGGGCTTATTACTGGCACGTGATGGGGGGCTTATTACTGGCACGTGATGGGGGGCTTATTACTGGCACGTGATGGGGGGCTTATTACTGGCACGTGATGGGGGGCTTATTACTGGCACGTGATGGGGGCTCTTGTTACTGGCACATGATGGGGGCTTATTACTGGCACATTGGGGGGCTCTTGTTACTGGCAGTGGCACATTATTGAGGGCACTTATTACTGGCACATTATTGGTGGGCATCTACTGAGGCCACAAAGAAGGGGTGTTTTATATGGTGGGCTCTGTACAGTAGCATTTTATACTGGGACACATTATGGTGGGTACTATGGAGAAGGGGAGAGAGGAGTACTATGGAGTCATCTACGGGGGGCACTAAGAAGGGGTATTTTATACTTGCAAATTATGGGGGACACTGAGGGCATCTACTGGGGCACGATATATGGGGCATTTTATACTGGTACATTATGGGGGGCACTAGCAGGAAGGGGGGAGAGGAGCACTATGGAGGCATTTACTGGGGCACTATATAGGGGTATTTTATACTGGCACATTATGGGGGACATTAGCTCAACTGGGGGCATAAGGGGGTTTGTTTTGCACATTATAAGGAGAATTATTTCTACTGGGGGGCATTATGGTGGGTTGTATTACTCCCCCATGGTATGACCCCCTAGTAGTATCACCAGCCTCTCTCCTCTCTGCTGTCCCTCTGCCCCTTCTCCAAATCCTTATTATGAAATCTTTCTCATTAGGATAAAACACAACATCAGCTCCGCCGAGCCCCCGGCCAAGTGTTGAAGTGGCGTCCGAGATCCCCAAGGGCCAAGCAAAGTAACTGTAAGTGTTCATGTGAAATATGTTTATTTTATATATGTACACTCCTGTGAGAGGCGGGGAGGGAGATTTGTGGATGACACTGTTATAGGGAGGGAGATCTGTGGATGACACTGTTATGGAGGGGGAAATGGGGATGACACTGTCATGGGGTGGATCTGTGGATGACACATATAGCATAAGATGCTATATACGGTATGTGGCATCCACAGATCCCCCCCCCATAGCAGTGTCATCCACAGATCCCCCTCTCTATAAAAGTGTCATCCACAGACAGCTGGACTTTTCTTCCCTGTTGCGGTTTTAGGTATTGGGTAAAGTATCGCAGCATTTCTAAGCGTACTTGTGTAAATGTATCGTTGTTATAGCTGCCCCCCTACTTTTGTCCTGGCCCCCAGTGTGCCCCCCCAAAATTTGAAAGCTAGAGACGCCACTGGTGCCCTGGATGTGCATCCCTCAAATCTCCATCAACTGCAAGATGCTATCCTATCAATATGGGCCAACATTTCTAAAGAATGCTATCAGCACCTTGTGGAATCAATGCCACGTAGAATTAAGGCAGTTCTGAAGGCAAAAGGGGGTCCAACACCGTATTAGTATGGGGGCACTAATAATTCTTTTTTCCCCACTACATAATATACAACTGTAAATGGTGCCATTAGAAAGTACAACTTGTCCCGCCAATTACGAGCCCTCATACGGCTATGTGAACAGAAAAATAAAAAAGTTATGGCTCTGGGAAGGCTGGGAGTAAAAAATGAAAACAAAACAGAAAGCGGCCCAGTCCTTTAATATGCGGCAAGACACGCACGTAGATGGCGTATTGTCGTAATAGGACGCCAATCTTGCACACATCGGCCAATGAAATCTGTGCTTTCATTCTATAACCGCCATTAGTGAAGTGAACAATGAGATCTGATTGGTGGCCGCGGTCGGCACCACTGCTGTTATTTTCATTTTTTCTACTCCCCCCACTACCAACCCTGTGCCATACATTCCAGTCTACTAAACGTATTTAGATCATAGGGATGAGTATCAGGCACCGGCCCGCATCTGTGACCACCATAGGCCCAACGTAACATTCCACCGCCATCTGACCATCATCAAGTCACTCGTCAGCGTATCAGCTGCTGGGTTTAGCTAACCGCAGGACGGGCACAGCCGGTGCTGTGAGTTATGTATGAGGAAATATGACTCTGATGAATATACATAATGGGGGAATGTACCGTTCCCTTTACTCCATAAAGTGGGTGCTAAAAAGGTCACATCTTTTTGCTTATTTTTCTCCGTGTACACCGTGTGTGCAGTTTTTCTATAAGGTGGGCAGGGGTTAGGGTGTTTTCCTATAATGTGCAAGTACGTCCACCGCTTCTGTATTGCAGGGTGGTCATAACCCCGGATACGAGCAGTTTATAATGAGATGGAAAAATTAACCCCTTAGTGACCAAGCACATTTTTTTAAAATTGCATTCCAAGAGCTAGAACTTTTTTGTTTTTTCATAAATGTAGTTGTAGGAGGTCTTATTTTTTGCAGGACAAGTTATAGTTTCTAATACACCATTTTAAGTACATGTAATGATTGATTAAAGCCAGACGTTTAGCTAAAACCCCATTTGTTTACGTCAGTAAAAACACGTATGGGTGGTCACTAAGGGTTTCCAGCCAGCAAAGGAGGCAATATGGAGAATCACAGTACATTAGTAAGTGCCTTGTAGTAACGTTCTCTACATAATAAATGTCATTTGCTGAAGTCAGACATCCCCTTTAAAGGGTTTCTATCACTTCGTATGACATAATTAGCTGTCAGACACTAGCGATCTGCTAGTGTCTGCTCTGACCAACCATCCTACTATAATCACTTGTGGGGCAGCGGTTTTGCTAAAAAACTAACTTTTATAAATATGCTAATGAGCCTCTAGGTGCTATGTGGGCGTCATTAGCACCTAGAGGCTCCGTCTACCTTCATACACAGCCGCCGCCCAGCGCGTCCCTCCAGCCCGCCCATGTCCTCCTCCGTGTGACGCAGCGGACGAGTTCTCGCGCATGCGCCGTGCGCAGCTGTATTCGGCGCATTTGAGATCTCAGCTCGGAGCGGTCAGACATTCAATGCGCATGCGCGGCTGTATTCGGCGCATGCGCATTGAATGTCTGACCGCTCCGAGCTGAGATCTCAAATGCGCCGAATACAGCCGCGCACGGCGCATGCGCGAGAACTCGTCCGCTGCGTCACACGTAGGAGGACATGGGCGGGCTGGAGGGACGCGCTGGGCGGCGGCTGTGTATGAAGGTAGACGGAGCCTCTAGGTGCTAATGACGCCCACATAGCACCTAGAGGCTCATTAGCATATTTATAAAAGTTAGTTTTTTAGCAAAACCGCTGCCCCACAAGCGATTATAGTAGGATGGTTGGTCAGAGCAGACACTAGCAGATCGCTAGTGTCTGACAGCTAATTATGTCATACGAAGTGATAGAAACCCTTTAAAGGGGTTCTCCGGGAATAAAAATTATTATATATTTTTTTAATCTAATGCCTGCAGCCTGCCTCCGTCAATAGAAGAGTCATACTTACCTGCTCCCTGCCTCCTGCATGTGCACGTTCCCAGACTGTTTACATCCGGTGCTGCATGGGCACAATCACATGCTCTGCTGCAGCCAATAACTGGCTTCAGCGGTAACGTAAAAAAAAAAAATTAAGGGCCTAAAGCGTGGTGTTGTCAACTGTAATGGCTTAGGTACCCATGATATAGAATCTAAACTGGCAAACAGTGTACTTGGCATCCACTGGATGATAGTTATATTTTCTGTTGCACATCTTAACATTGTAGAAATTATTAGAACGACATTGTGTACTCAGCATTTATTAATTTAAATATTTATAATAACAACCGCGTGTACTGAGCATTTATTATTTTATGTATCTAGAATAGGCCACAGTATATGAGCATTAGGCATACCATCAAGGTCTTGCCTGTGTTATCCATCTTCAGGGCCATCCTAGGGCGTACAGGAGGTTCCTGAATATGGGATCGGCCATTCCGTTCTTTAGGCAGGGATTATCAGAGCAAAGGGTAAGCCCTAGGGAAAGGTCCCAAATGAGATTGCTATAACCCTACCTGAAGAACAGTCCCCTCCTGAACCTTGGAGGACTCAGGGCCACCGTGTCCCTACCGTATCTATTATTATTTGTTTTGTGTATTTGTTTTTGTGGGGTTGTTTTAAAGAATATAATAAAGGCTACGTTTTAGAATAGGTGGTAACATAGCCACAAGCTGCACATCACTGCTGAAGCCGGTTATTGGCTGCAGCAGAGCATGTGACCGTGCCCATGCAGCACCAGATGTCAACACTCCAGGGACTGGAACGCTGACATGCGGGAAGCAGCGCGGTGGACCAGAGCAGCAGGGACAAGGTAAGTAGGAGGCAGGCTGCAGGCGTTAGATAAAAACATCTTTACTCCCGGAGAACCCCTTTAAAGGGGTTGTCCAGGATTTTAATATTGATAAATCCTTTAGAATTTGAGGTCAGCTTTGCTTGTAAGGCTACAGTATGTACTTCTTCAGGGGATTTTTTTTTTAATTATTGCATTTTACTCAATTGGTCATTATGAAAATAAAAAAAATTCAGCCTTTCTGTCACAAAGGCCTCATGCACACGAACGTATTTTGTTTCCGTGTCAGTTTCGTATTTTTTGCAGATAGAATGCGGACCCATTCATTTCAATGGGTCCGCAAAAAATCCAGACAGCACACCGTGTGCTGTCCGCATCAGTATGTCCGTTCCATAGCCCCGCAAAAAAAAAAAAAAAAACACACATGTCCTATTCTTGTCCGTTTTAGGCATTGTGACAATGGATCCACAAAAAAAACGGATGGCATATGGATGTCATCCATTTTTATTTGCGGACCGCAAAACACATACGGTTGTGTGCATGCAGCCAAAGGCTAGGGTCTAGCCACGTGAATCGTCCCTTCACTTTGTGCCGGTCATCTAATAAACCTCATAACTAAACTACTGAGAGGTTATAAACACTTATTAAAGCCACATTCTTATCAGTAAGATAAGAACTGAGCTATAATGAGCGTTTATTAGGTCAGAGAGCAGAGATAAAGAGCTGCCTGATGGAAGAGAGTGAAAAAAGACAGCACGCTACTAGAGAATCTCAAGACTGTACAGAGAAAGGGGCTCAACATTTTTTATAAAGACCAATATAAAAAATTATTTTTAGCTCAAAATGAGTACAATGAAACAATAAAAAAAAAAATGCTCCCAAAAGGAGTATCTAGCCTTTAACCACCTCCGGACCGCCTAACGCAGATTCGCGTTCCGGAGGTGGCAGCGCTGCGCACAATCACGCATATACGCGCCATCTCGCGAGACGCGAGATTTCCTGTGAACGCGCGCACACAGGCGCGCGCTCACAGGAACGGAAGGTAAGAGAGTGGATCTCCAGCCTGCCAGCGGCAATCGTTCGCTGGCAGGCTGGAGATGTGATTTTTTTAACCCCTAACAGGTATATTAGACGCTGTTTTGATAACAGCGTCTAATATACCTGATACCTGGTCCTCTGGTGGTCCCCTTTGTTTGGATCGACCACCAGAGGACACAGGTAGCTCAGTAATATGTTGCACCAAGCACCACTACACTACACCCCCCCCCCCCTGTCACTTATTAACCCCTTATTCACCCTTGATCACCCCATATAGACTCCCTGATCACCCCCCTGTCATTGATTACACCCCTGTCATTGATCAACCCCCTGTAAAGCTCCATTCAGATGTCCGCATGATTTTTACGGATCCACTGATAGATGGATCGGATCCGCAAAACGCATACGGACGTCTGAATGGAGCCTTACAGGGGCGTGATCAATGACTGTGGTGATCACCCCATATAGACTCCCTGATCACCCCCCTGTCATTAATCACCCCCCTGTCATTGATCACCCCCCTGTCATTGATCAACCCCCTGTAAAGCTCCATTCAGATGTCCGCATGATTTTTACGGATCCACTGATAGATGGATTGGATCCGCAAAACGCATACGGATGTCTGAATGGAGCCTTACAGGGGCGTGATCAATGACTGTGGTGATCACCCCATATAGACTCCCTGATCACCCCCCTGTCATTGATTACACCCCTGTCATTGATTAACCCCCTGTAAAGCTCCATTCAGATGTCCACATGATTTTTACGGATCCACTGATAGATGGATCGGATCCGCAAAACACATACAGGCGTCTCCCTGGAGCCTTCCAGGGGGTGTGATCACCCCATATAGACTCCCTGATCACCCCCCTGTCATTGATCACCCCGCCTGTCATTGATCACCCCCCTGTCAGGCTGCATTCAGATGTCCGTATGATTTTTACGGATCCACGGATACATGGATCGGATCCGCAAAACACATACGGACATCTGAATGGAGCCTTACAGGGGGGTGATCACCCCATATAGACTCTCTGATCACCCCCCCTGTCATTGATCACCCCCCCTGTCATTGATCACCCCCCTGTCATTGATCACCCCTCTGTAAGGCTCCATTCAGACATTTTTTTGGCCCAAGTTAGCGGAATTATATATTTTTTTTCTTACAAAGTCTCATATTCCACTAACTTGTGTCAAAAAATTAAATCTCACATGAACTCACCATACCCCTCACGGAATCCAAATGCGTAAAATTTTTTAGACATTTATATTCCAGACTTCTTCTCACGCTTTAGGGCCCCTAGAATGCCAGGGCAGTATAAATACCCCACATGTGACCCCATTTCGGAAAGAAGACACCCCCAGGTATTCCGTGAGGGGCATATTGAGTCCATGAAAGATTGAAATTTTTGTCCCAAGTTAGCGGAAAGGGAGACTTTGTGAGAAAAAAATTAAAAATATCAATTTCCGCTAACTTGTGCCAAAAAAAAAAAATTCTATGAACTCGCCATGCCCCTCATTGAATACCTTGGGGTGTCTTCTTTCCAAAATGGGGTCACATGTGGGGTATTTATACTGCCCTGGCATTCTAGGGGCCCCAAAGCGTGAGAAGAAGTCTGGTATCCAAATGTCTAAAAATGCCCTCCTAAAAGGAATTTTGGCACCTTTGCGCATCTAGGCTGCAAAAAAGTGTCACACATCTGGTATCGCCGTACTCAGGAGAAGTTGGGGAATGTGTTTTGGGGTGTCATTTTACATATACCCATGCTGGGTGAGAGAAATATCTTGGTCAAATGCCAACTTTGTATAAAAAAATGGGAAAAGTTGTCTTTTGCCAAGATATTTCTCTCACCCAGCATGGGTATATGTAAAATGACACCCCAAAACACATTCCCCAACTTCTCCTGAATACGGCGATACCACATGTGTGACACTTTTTTGCAGCCTAGGTGGGCAAAGGGGCCCATATTCCAAAGAGCACCTTTTAGGATTTCACAGGTCATTTATCTACTTACCACACATTAGGGCCCCTGGAAAATGCCAGGGCAGTATAACTACCCCACAAGTGACCCCATTTTGGAAAGAAGACACCCCAAGGTATTCCGTGAGGGGCATGGCGAGTTCCTCGAATTTTTTATTTTTTGTCACAAGTTAGTGGAAAATGATGATTTTATTTTATTATTTTTTTTTCTTACAAAGTCTCATATTCCACTAACTTGTGACAAAAAATAAAAACTTCCATGAACTCACTATGCCCATCAGCGAATACCTTGGGGTGTCTTCTTTCTAAAATGGGGTCACTTGTGGGGTAGTTATACTGCCCTGGCATTCTAGGGGCCCAAATGTGTGGTAAGGAGTTTGAAATCAAATTCTGTAAAAAATGACCAGTGAAATCCGAAAGGTGCTCTTTGGAATATGGGCCCCTTTGCCCACCTAGGCTGCAAAAAAGTGTCACACATCTGGTATCTCCGTTCAGGAGAAGTTGGGGAATGTGTTTTGGGGTGTCATTTTACATATACCCATGCTGGGTGAGGGAAATATCTTGGCAAAAGACAACTTTTACCATTTTTTTATACAAAGTTGGCATTTGACCAAGATTTTTATCTCACCCAACATGGGTATATGTAAAATGACACCCCAAAACACATTCCCCAACTTCTCCTGAATACGGAGATACCAGATGTGTGACACTTTTTTGCAGCCTAGGTGGGCAAAGGGGCCCATATTCCAAAGAGCACCTTTCGGATTTCACTGGCCATTTTTTACAGAATTTGATTTCAAACTCCTTACCACACATTTGGGCCCCTAGAATGCCAGGGCAGTATAACTACCCCACAAGTGACCCCATTTTGGAAAGAAGACATCCCAAGGTATTCGCTGATGGGCATAGTGAGTTCATGGAAGTTTTTATTTTTTGTCACAAGTTAGTGGAAAATGAGACTTTGTAAGAAAAAAAAAAATATATCATTTTCCGCTAACTTGTGACAAAAAATAAAAAGTTCTATGAACTCACTATGCCCATCAGCGAATACCTTAGGGTGTCTACTTTCCGAAATGGGGTCATTTGAAGGGTGTTTGTACTGTCTGGCCATTGTAGAACCTCAGGAAACATGACAGGTGCTCAGAAAGTCAGAGCGGCTTCAAAAAGCGGAAATTCACATTTTTGTACCATAGTTTGTAAACGCTATAACTTTTACCCAAACCATTTTTTTTTTACCCAAACATTTTTTTTTTATCAAAGACATGTAGAACAATAAATTTAGAGCAAAATTTATATATGGATCTCGTTTTTTTTGCAAAATTTTACAACTGAAAGTGAAAAATGTCATTTTTTTGCAAAAAAAATCGTTAAATTTCGATTAATAACAAAAAAAGTAAAAATGTCAGCAGCAATGAAAGCTCTATTAGTGAGAAGAAAAGGAGGTAAAATTCATTTGGGTGGTAAGTTGACCGAGCAATAAACGGTGAAAGTAGTGTAGGTCAGAAGTGTAAAAAGTGGCCTGGTCTTTCAGGGTGTTTAAGCACTGGGGGCTGAAGTGGTTAAATTTGGTGCATCTCTAAACCTAACACTTTTATCTAGAGATGCTACTGTATTTTTTTTATGCCAACCCTCTATTAGACTGAGTTTTTTTTTTTGTTTTTACAAATCTAGAGAGTGAAATTCATAAACATAGCTAACCACACCCACTTCTCAAAACTGCAGTGGGTGGTGTAAAAATGCAAAAAAAAAAGTCTAAAAATGTTTGTGCCAATAACCCCAAAAAGTCACAAAGTCCCCATTTTTGCAACTTTTTTGAAGCCAGAATTCTGATGCAGTGTGAGACAAACTCTCCCCAAATGTTATCTGCGGGTAATCAGGCACCGCTTATCATCTGGTCAATACCATCCCTATGAAGTATTGGCGGATAGGTTTCAGCTACAGGAACCCGGAGACAGGATCAAAGGGAAGATGAATGGAGCAAAGTACAGAGAAATCCATCATGAAAACCTGATCCAGAGAGCTCTGGCAGGATAATAAGCTAAGCAATGAGTAGAGGGTGTGAATACTTTTGGAAACGTGAATGCATTTATTTTCTTTTTTGTACAAATGTACAAAAAGTGAAAGGGGCCGACTACTTTGGATTTACCTTGCATTAGGTCTCCCGCACACAACCGTATCCGTTTTGCAGTCTGAAAACTGTGAATCCGCAAAATACGGACACTGGCCACGTGCATCCCGCACTTTTCCAGGCTCCCATTGTAGAAGTGCCTATTCTTGTCCACAAAACGGAATAGGACATGTTCAATCATTTGCACGGATGCGGACAGCACACGGATGACATCCTGGTGCTGTCCATATTTTTTGCGGCCCCTTAAAAATGAATGGGTCAGCGTGGATTTCACAAAAAATGCAGATCGGACGTGGACCAAAAAAACATTCCTTTGCATGAGGCCTTAGGGTGGATGGTCCTGCTGCCTGTTATTACAGTGCTCTATGTCTTACACATTCCTGAATGAGTTTTGAAGATGTAGGGGGTGTGGACCCAGGTACCTGAGGGCCCCAAAGACATTTTGCCCAAGGGCTTCAGTCTATTTCTTATACCTGCTCTAAATTCCTCTACAGCTATACTTTGTTTCTATGGATTCGGTGCGAACCTATATGAGCATACCAGTTCAGATCTGCATCATCTGGAAGGTTGCATCACCATAATGGATTGATGCAGATACTGTATTGGCATTTCCAGACCTTTTCCCTTATACGATGATAGCCCCATTTAAGTGGAAAAAATGCATGAAGAAAAAAAAAAACCTCTTGACTTTCTGATGCAGCCTGGTCTTATGGGGACAATCAATGCAACGGTTAATCCTGGACGTATGATACTAAATAGTGAAATTTCATCTCCCGTATCCTGTTCCCATCTCCAGGAAGCGTTCAGTTGCTGGAAGGATATGCCAAGTGCATTAATTAGCGCATTAATCAAAGCTTCTGCAAAGTCCTGTTTAATTAAGATCCTAGAAGCGGCAGCTCAGTGATAAGGATTCAGCTTTCACAGTCCATATCAATCTTCGTCAAGCCTCAATGAGACTTAGGGCTATTTTTGTGAGTTTCAGCAGCAAAAAGGATCACACAGTAGAGGCCGTTCACCTAAATGCCTTATGTACATGCAAGTTTATTACATTAAATGAGATATTCTGTCTTTTAAACTTTAGGGCCTATCCCCAGAATAGGCCATCAGTATTAGATCAGTGGGGATCGCCACCCGCCAATGATCAGTTGTTTTAAAGGGCCCCAATGCTCGCGCTGAAGCCTCTTTAAAAACGTTTTCTGGGATTTTGATACTGATGACCTATCCTCAGGATAGGTCATCAGTATCTGATTGGCTGGGGTCCCCACCAATCAGCTTTTTGAGAAGGCACCGGCGCATTGAAGTAAATAGGGCTGAGCTGCGATACCAAGTACAGCCACTATATAATATGTACAGCGGAGAAGGCCCCAGCATATTTAAAAAGGGCTTTTGTCACCCCACTAAACTCTTTTTTTGGGTACTTATAATCCCTATACTGCGATTTATCCATACATAATGTAATTAATCATTTTGGTTCAGTAGATACTGCAAAAAACGTACTTTTATAATATGCAGCCGCATCCTCTTCTCATAAAGACGGCCCCTCCTCATGTTGATTGACAGGGCCAGCGGACGCACTCTTTCTCTGCTGGCCCTGTCTGCATTCAAAATCTGGCGCCGGCGCCGTACCTGGCTTGAGTCGGCGCAGGCGCACTGAGAGGAGGACGCTCGCTCGGCCGCTCCTTCCTCAGTGCGCCTGCGCCGGGTGTAGATGTGCAGGCACATTGAGGATAGAGCGTCCTCCCCTCAGTGTGCCTGGGCCGACTCAAGACAGGTTCGGCGCCAGATTTTGCGTTGAAAAAACGCAGAATATAGAACTTGCTGTGATTTTCACGCAACGCACAAGTGATGCGTGAAAATCCCCGCATATGTGCACAGCCCCATAAAAAATAAATAGGTCCGGATTCAGTCGGGTGCAATGCGTTCAACTCACGCATTGCACCCGCGCGGAATACTCGCCCGTGTGAAAGGGGCCTAAGAGTGTTATCCTGGCAATTCCCTGGAATTCACTCTTTATCGCCTAAAAAGGGATGTGGACTTCACTGCAGAAGAGCCACCAGGCTGCTATCTCTTGGGGTGGTCCCTGTGTGGCTGACAGCTGCCCCACAATGGTCAGAGAAACCAGTGCAGAGCACCAAGAGATAAGACAAAACTGTAGTCAGGGACAGGCCGAGGTCAGGGCTGGCAGAGTATGTGCAAATCCGAGAAACAGTCCAAGGTTAGGCAACGATGTCTCAATATGGTAAACACACACAGGTTGGGGGAGGCAGCGGAGAATCAGAGTCAGGAATCAGGCAGATATTGGTACACAGGCAGACAACAAATCAGCACACCGTTGTAGGGAACTTAGCAAGTTTTGGAATCTTATTGCACAGGCACCATTCCACTAGGGAATGTGCCTGAAATACCCCAGGATTGCCAGGCATAGGCCGGGGAAGATTTAGGTGCAGGCACTGGCCGTTTAAGAGCTGGAGGGAGCACGCATACCTGCCCTACTGGCAGAGGAGGAGAGTGTCACGGTAGGTGAGGGAAGGGAAGCAAACCAAATACAACAAAAGCAACAAAACACCAGGCTAGGCCCCAAAGCTAGGGAACAGGGAAAGGTCAAAACCTGACAATCCCTGAGCCTTTCCCTGACTGACTCCTCACATACAATCCAAGCTCCTCATGTTATCCACATCTTGTCTCTTTAACCACTTCACATCTGGGCCATTTGCCCCCTTCCTGACCAGGCCTAATTTTGCAAATCTGACATATCATACTTTATGTGGTAATAACTTTGGAACGCTTTTGCTTATCCAAGCCATTCAGAGATGGTTTTCTCGTGACAAATTGTACTTCATGCTAATCATAAATTTGAGTCAATATATTTCACCTTTATTTATAAAAAAAAATCCCAAATTTACCCAAAATGTTGAAAAATTCGCGATTTTTACATTTTGAAGAAAATTGCCAAAACCCACCCTGCAGCTCACACTTAGATAGTACAGTGCTGCCGTCTTAGAGTGAGCTGTTCAAAAGGACATGCCCCTAATCCAGTAAAGGCCACTGTTATGCTCCATTCACACGTCCGCAATTTCGTTCTGCATTTTGCGGAACGGAATTGCGGACCTATTCATTCCTATGGGGTTAGCACGATGTGCTGCCCGGACACGGAATTGCGGATCCGCACTTTCGTTCCGCAAAAAAATAGAACATGTCCTATTCTTGTCCGCAATTGCGGACAAGAACAGGCATATTCTATTAGTGCCGGCAATGTGCAGTGTGCGCAAAATGCGGAACGCACATTGCCACTTTCCGTGTTTTGCGGATCCGCGGCTCCGTGTATCTGCAAAACACGTTGCGGACGTGTGAATGGAGCCTTAAGGGGGCCAGCCCCTGTGGAGGTCACTGTCAAGGGGGTGGTATGCTGTGAAAGTCACTGTTAAAGGGGAAGGCTGCTGTAAATGTCAAAGTTAAGGCGGTGGGCTGCTGTGGAGGTCCAATTTTAAGAGACGGGGTACTGTTGGGGGGTCAGTGTTAAGGGGTGGGGGGCTGTGGAGGTCACTGTTTTGGGGCCGTGGTGCTATAGAGGTCACTGGTATAGTGGATAGTGTTGATATAATTTAACGACACACACAAACATTCAATGAAATAGATTAAATATACCCGAGCGAAGCCGGGTCCTTCAGCTAGTTTTTAACTGCCTCTGGACCGCCTGACACAGGATTGCGTTCTTGAGGCGGTCGATTCATTCCTCGTAGACGCGCCAATGTGTCATCTCGCGAGACGCAAGATGACGCGCATAGCAGGCCCGCGCATGCGCAGTGCCAGCCGGCAAAAGTTAAAGGAGGAGTTCGTCACCAGCCTGCCAGCCAATGATCGTCGCTGGCAGGCTGGTGATTTTCAAAAAAATCGAATCACAAGCCATTTAACACATTATATTTATAAATATAATGTGTTAAATGGCTTCTGTGCTCTCTGCTGGTTCCTTTTCGTCAGTTGGTTCCAGCAGAGAGCACACATCACTGTGAGTACACAAGACACAACACATTTAGCCCCAGATCACCCCCCATCACCCCAATTAACCCCTTGATCACCCCTGTCAATCACTAGTGAAAGGGAAAAAAGTAATCAGTGTAAACTGTCACTTTTTTTTTTTCACCAGTATTTACTGTTAGGTTTTAGGTTAGTTTAGGCCCCTTTGGTAGGTAGTTAGCGTCGGTTAGCGCCCAGCCCACCGCAGTCACTTATTCGCTGTTTAGCGTATCGCTAATCAGCATTGGTACTTTTATAGTATCTGTAAGTGATCAGAACTGATCACAGTCAGATCTATAATAGTATTAGTGTCACCTTAGTTCGCCCTCCACCCAAAACGCAGTGTTTGCCCGATCAGGCCTGATCGGTCGCCCACACGTGCGTTCACCCACGCCCGCCCCACCGCAGTGACCAAATTTTATTTATTTTTTATCACTGCACAATCACTTCACAAGCGCTGCGGCGATAAAAAAAATCAGTTTTGATATTTTTTATTAATCGCAGCGGCCTCCGGTACTTCGCTAGCCTCCCCTTTGTAAGACAGGCTTGCTTTTTTTCTTGGGTAGTCTCAGGGAATACCCCTAAATTTAGTAGTCCAAATGGCAAGTAAGGGGTATTCTTCTGAAGAGGCCTACAGGATTCTGACCCAGTCGGATGAGGAATGGGAACCCTCATCTGACGAATCTAGCGGGTCAGAATATGAACCTGTAGAAAGCAGTGGCTCTCTGACCCAAAGTTCGGACGAGGAGGTCCCTGATAGAACCAGGCGTACCAGGCCCCGTGTCGCTAGACCACAGGTTGCGCAGGATCCGCTTCAAGAGCAGCAGAGTGGGGCTGGCGCTGCCGGATCACGTGGTGAGGCATACACCAGCAGCGCAGCCCTCCCTGGACCTAGTACCAGCACTGCCGTACAACATGGTGAAGTGGCGAGCACCAGAAGGGCAGTTGAAGCTGGTACGGTGGCACGTGCAGTAGTTACCCCGTCGCAGCCACCGCACAGACAGGCCCGTAGAGCCCCTAGAGTCCCTGAGGTGCTGGCAAACCCTGATTGGCAGTCACCAACTTCAGCCGCACCAGTAGTTCCCCCTTTCACCGCCCAGTCTGGAGTTCGGGTTCAGACGGCTCAGATCAGTACGGCCCTGGGATTTTTTGAGCTGTTCTCGACTGCGGAGCTCTTGGACTTAGTCGTGGCAGAAACAAATCGGTATGCCACTCAATTTATAGACGCCAACCCGGGAAGCTTTTATGCCCAGTCTTTCCGGTGGAAACCCGTCCAAGTTTCCGAATTTAAAACTTTTCTGGGCCTTCTCCTCAACATGGGCCTGACAAAAAAGCATGAATTGCGGTCATATTGGTCCACGAACCCAATTCATCACATGCCCATGTTCTGTGTTGCCATGTCCAGGACACGTTTTGAGACCATCCTGCGTTTCCTTCACTTTAGTGACAACAGCACCTCTCGTCACAGAGGCCACCCAGCTTTTGACCGGCTCCACAAAATTCGGCCCCTCATAGACCACCTTAACACCAAATTTGCAGATTTGTATACCCCTGAGCAAAACATCTGCATAGACGAGTCCCCGATTCATTTTACCGGGCGCCTTGGCTTCAAACAATACATCCCAAGCAAGCGTGCCCGGTATGGGGTCAAATTGTATAAGCTCTGTGAAAGGGCCACAGGCTATACGCACAAATTTCGAGTCTATGAGGGTAAAGATGAGACCCTGGAGCCGGTCGGTTGCCCTGACTACCTGGGGAGCAGTGGGAAAACAGTCTGGGACTTGGTGTCACCCTTATTCGGCAAGGGGTACCATCTTTATGTGGACAATTTCTACACAAGTGTGGCCCTCTTCAGGCATTTGTTTATAGAACAGATTGGATGCTGTGGCACCGCGCGACCTAGTCGCCGGGGCTTCCCCCAACGGCTCGTTACCACCCGTCTTGCAAGGGGGGAGAGGGCTGCCTTGTGTAACGAAGAACTGCTCGCGGTGAAATGGAGAGACAAGCGTGACGTTCAAATGCTCTCCTCCATTCACACAGACACGACAATCCAAATTGAGCGAGCAACCCGTGTCATTGAAAAGCCCCTCTCAGTCCACGACTATAATTTGCTCATGGGAGGGGTGGACTTAAGGAGCCAACATCTGGTCATTGATTTAGTGTCCCGCCGCACCAGACGCTGGTATAAGGTGTCTGTATATTTAATTCAATTGGCGATGTATAATAGTTTTGTTCTCTACAGTAAGGCTGGGAGAACAGGATCCTTCCTCAAATTTCAGGAAGAGATCATCGAGAACCTCCTGTATCCAGGAGGTTCCGTGGCCCCAACCACCAGTGTAGTGAGCCGTCTACACGAGCGACATTTCCCCAGTGTCGTTCCTGGTACCTCAACCCGTCACCCCAAAAAAGATGTTGTGTCTGTAGCAGGAGTGGAATAAGGCGTGACACCCGCTATTTCTGTCCTGACTGTCCTGACCACCCTGCCCTATGCTTAGGGGAGTGTTTCCGGAAGTACCACACCCAGGTACACTTAGCATAGGGATTGCTTGACACAGGACAGGCACACAGGGCTATTAGGGCCCATTCACTCACAGCTGCTGCAAACGTCTCCTTTCACCTGGGACAAAGTGCACAATGTACTTCGCCACATCTCTGGGCGATTTGCGCTTTGCACATTGTCCCATGGGGAAGGAGAGGTTTGTCCTATAAAAGGTAAAAAAAAACACACAAAAAAAAAAAATCACAGGTAAGCAAAAAAGTTAATGTTCCAAAAGTTCAATAAAGTTTATAAAAGTTAATGTTCTGTTTCAAATGTTATATAAAGTTAATGTTAATAAATTGATTGCGTTGCGGCCTGTTTTTTTTTTTTTACCTTCTAGGTGGACCAACCGATCGACCAGCTGCAGCACTGATGTGCATTCTGACAGAAGCATTGCGCTGCTGTCAGATTACACACAAGTCGGTGTATGCGGCGCTGCAAGACGAGATTTCTCCTCTGCAGTAAAAGATACGTTTGCCGAGGCATATGAGCTGAGGAGGCGGCGGTGTTCATATGCTTTGGCAAACACTTTGTATATAAAAAAATAAATAAATAAATCCCGGCAATGATTTATTCATCCACATCGATTGATGTGAATGGAGAAATCTGGTTTGCCAGGGCATACGAGCTAAGTGGGTATGGATGTTGGGCGGAGCTCCTATGTCCTGGCAGACGCCTTTCCCCTTCTTTTTTTTTTTTTTGGCAGAGATTTTTTCATCCACATTGATCGATGCGAATGAAGAAATCTGTGCCGTTCATTTTTTTCTTTCAGCCCAGAGGCTGAATGGAAAAAAAAATCTCATTACCCGTATGCTCAATATAAGGAGAATAGCAGAAACTCCTAATGCTGGGCATACATGTAATGATTGCAGAGACCCTCAAATACCAGGGCAGTACAAACACTCCACAAATGACCCCATTTTGGAAAGAAGACACCCCAAGGTATTCGCTGAGGGGCATATTGAGTCCATGAAAGATTGAACTTTTTGTCCCAAGTTAGCTGAAAGGGAGACTTTGTGAGGAAAAAAATAAATAAAAATCAATTTTCGCTAACTTGTGCCAAAAAAAAAAAAAATCTTCTATGAACCCGCCATGCCCCTCACGGAATACCTTGGGGTGTCTTCTTTCCAAAATGGGGTCACATGTGGGGCATTTATACTGCCCTGGCATTTTAGGGGCCCTAAAGCGTGAGAAGAAGTCTGGAATTCAAATGTCTAAAAATGCCCTCCTAAAAGGTACTCATTGGAATTTGGGCCCCTTTACGCACCTAGGCTGCAAAAAAGTGTCACGCATGTGGTATCGCCGTACTCAGGAGAAGTTGGGCAATGTGTTTTGGGGTGTCTTTTTACATATACCCATGCTGGGTGAGAGAAATATCTCTGTAAAATGACAACTTTGTATAAAAAAAAATGGGAAAAGTTGACTTTTACAGAGATATTTCTTTCACCCAGCATGGGTATATGTAAAAAGACACCCCAAAACACATTGCCCAACCATTCCTGAGTACGGCGATACCATTTGTGACACTTTTTTGCAGCCTAGGTGCGCAAAGGGGCCCAAATTCCAAAGAGTATCTTTACGATTTCACAGGGCATTTTTTACGCGTTTGGATTCCAGACTTCTTCTCACGCTTTAGGGCCCCTAAAATACCAGGGCAGTATAAATACCCCACAATTGACCCCATTTTGGAAAGAAGACACCCCAAGATATTCCGTGAGGGGTATGGTGAGTTCATGTAAAATTTTATTTTTGGTCACAAGTTAGTGGAATATGAGACTTTGTAAAAAAATAAATAAATCATTTTCCGCTAACTGACAAAAAATAAAAACTTCCATGAACTCACTATGCCCATCAGCGAATACCTTAGGGTGTCTACTTTCTGAAATTGGGTCATTCGTGGGGTGTTTGTACTGTCTGGCCATTGTAGAACCTCAGGAAACATGACAGGTGCTCAGAAAGTCAGAGCTGCTTCAAAATGCGGAAATTCACATTTTTGTAAACGCTATAACTTTTGCGCAAACCAATAAATATACACTTATTGCATTTTTTTTTATCAAAGACATATAGAACAATAAATTTAGAGAAAAATTTATATAGAAATGTAGTTTTATTAGAAAAATTTTACAAAGTGAAAAATGACATTTTTTTGCAAAAATTTCGGTCAATTTCGATTAATAACAAAAAAAATAAAAATGTCAGCAGCAATGAAATACCACCAAATGAAAGCTCTATTAGTGAGAAGAAAAGGAGGTAAAATTCATTTGGGTGGTAAGTTGTATGACCGCGCAATAAACCGTGAAAGTAGTGTAGGTCAGAAGTGTAAAAAGTGGTCTGGTCATTAAGGGGGTTTAAGCTAGGGGGGCTGAGGCGGTTAATAAAGACCAACTGAGGAAAATGACTAAAGGGTTTCTGTCACCCCATTAAACCATTTTTTTTTCTTTTTCTTTACTAATATTCCCTATAGTGCGATCTCATGATACATAAGCAAATTAATCATTTTGGTTCAGTAGAATTTGCTAAAAATCGATTTTTAAAATATGCTAATTACCTTGCTACCAGCAAGTAGGGCGGCTACTTGCTGGTAGCAGCCGCATCCTCCGATGGTAATGACGCCCCCTCGGCATGCTGATTGACAGGGCCAAAGAAGGGAATCGTTCTCTGCTGGCGCTGTTAGAATTTGAAATCTCGCGCCTGCGCCGTACCTGTCTTCAATCGGCGCAGGCGCACTGAGAGGCGGCCGCTCGCTCGACCGCTCCATCCTCAATGAGCCTGCGTCGATGACGTCATCAAGTACACCCGGAAGAGAAGACGCCGGCATCGCTGGAAGGAGGCGGAGAGTCTGGTGACGTCGCTGGATGCTCGAATCAGGTAAGTATGTACATAATAAGCATGCTGCCACAAAAACCACCAACGAAATGGGAATAAATAATTTTATAAAAATGACAGTTATTAACACTATACCACCAACGATTATTAATAATAAATCTCTTCCGGGTGTACTTGATGACGTCATCGACGCAGGCACATTGAGGATGGAGTGGTAGAGAGAGCGGCCGCCTCTCAGTGCGCCTGCGCCGATTGAAGACAGGTACGGCGCAGGTGCGAGATTTCAAATTCTAACAGCGCCAGCAGAGAACGATTACCTTCCCTGGCCCTGTCAATCAGCATGCCGAGGGGGCGTCATTACCATCGGAGGATGCGGCTGCTACCAGCAAGTAGCCGCCCTACTTGCTGGTAGCAAGGTAATTAGCATATTTTAAAAATCGATTTTTAGCAAATTCTACTGAACCAAAATGATTAATTTGCTTATGTATCATGAGATCGCACTATAGGGAATATTAGTAAAGAAAAAAAAAAAAAAACGGTTTAATGGGGTGACAGAAACCCTTTAAGCCCAAAATGTAAAATGCAATAATTGTCCCTGAAGGTGTACATAGCCTTTAAGAGTATTTACACTATAAGACATTCCCCATCCACTTTTGGGGTAAAAAAAATACAGTATATAAAAACTATATAAATTTGGTATTGCTGTAATGAAGATAATTTTTACCGCACAATGAACGCCATAAAAAGGAAACTCATTACGCAACGGCACAATCACACTCCCCCCCCCCCAATTTCATTAATCATTTCTTCCCTGCTTCCTAGGACACTGTAGGGAATATTAAATGGTGCCATTAGAAAGTAATATTAGAAACTTGTCCTGCTAAACACATGACCTCATGTGCATGAACTAAAAAATAAAAACACAAAAATAGCAGCGTTGCAAAGGGGTTAAAAATCATATAAAAAAAAATCTTTTGATGCTTTGCAATATTTTTCTACACTGGATCAGATTAAAGTTAAAAACTCATCCCTTGGGTGGGGGCTGCTTTAAAATTCTTGAGGAAAACACCGTGGAGGAAATTTACTGCCAAACCTCGGTAAGCAGCCTCCCTGCTGTTCAGAAGCATCCAAGAGGACAAAGTGACTAATTAGTCACAGCGCAGAAAACATGACAGGCAGCGAACAAACACATAGTACAAAAATCACAGATCATGAGCAGTTTACTGACAGCAACGTGATCATCTTCCCGACAATAAATGCAGTAAACCAATTCTGGCCCTGATCAGCCAGTTTCGCAACGCTGCCTTGTAGAGCTCCGTCCAAATAATAAAACTTACAAGTGCTCATAAGTGATGTTCTTCTCTTTGTAGGCCTCACGTCCATGGCTGTATGGGTCCATCCTCTAACTCCACGTGCCAGACATTTTAGACATTTTTGGCGGTACGTGCCATTGCCATGCAATTTCATACAAATATTCTGTCCTGGAAATGATCCTTGTAGGAGAGAATACATTTCATCAAGGCGGTACCACAGGCCAACTGGCTGCAATACGGACCTATAGGCCAGATTCAGATGAGCGAGTTCGATGCCAGAAACATGCTGCGGGTGGGAGCACGATTTCCCGTTCTGACCTCTCATCCTCCGATAGGATCGCACGGCATGGCTGTGTGTTCCTGCCAGACCGCGAATCTACTGAATTGTTCTGACATAATGCAATCAGCGTCCTTCAGTAGATGTAGATCTGTCAGGGACACACAGCATTATAAATCATTATAATGCTGTGCGATACTGTCAGAGGAGCAGAGGTCATAACGGGAAATCAAACTGCCACACGCAGAGTGTTTCACGGATTGAACCCGCTCGTCTGAAACTAGCCATAGGGACTTTGTTTACCGCCATACAGGGCCCAAACATGTCATGGCTGTGTGCATGGACTTTGAGTCTGCACAATATTTATCTTGGCAGAACAGCACTCTGTGCTCCAGAGCAGTCCTTCTTCCCAGCTGTAAACTAGGTCAAGAGATTGGGTGCAGAATCTCTAAAGGGGACCGGTCAGATATTTTCCCTATAAAGCCACCACGCCATTATAGACGACATGCCTATATTTCCTCTGTATAGTTGGAAATGCAGCACAACCTATAAAATCAAGTCAAGAGACATCTGGATGTTGCCTCTGAAGGAAGAGTCAAGCAGTTTGGTTCAAAGGCATATCCTTAAAGGGGTTGTGTCACTTCAGCAAGTGGCACGTATCATGTAGAGAAAGTTAATACAAGCCACTTACTAATGTATTGTTATTATCCATATTACTTCCTTCCCTCCTGGCCGGATTCATTTTTCCATAACATTATACACTGCTTGTTTCCATGGTTATGACCACCCTGCAATCCATCAGCGGTGGCCGTGCTAGCACGCTCTAGGAAAAAGTGCCAGCCTCTCTGGAGGCCAAGACCACGGGAGTGCTCATAGGCTGGTGCTTTTTCCTATAGTGTGCAAGCACGACCACCGCTGCTGGATTGCAGGGTGGTCGTAACCATGGAAACGAGCGGTGTATAATGTGATAGAAAAATGAATCCAGCCAGCAAAGGAAGCAATATGGATAATAACATAACATTAGTTAGTGGCTTGTATTAACTTTCTCTACATGATACGTGCCATTTGCTGAAGTGGCACAACCCCTTAAGGCTTGACTGAAGCTCCATAGGCTGTGCCATGTCAGAGGTCACGTGTTGTCAACATGATGTCACCGTTGTAAGAAGAGGCCGGCTGTTGGAGCCAGAGTGTCAGCGTGGAGTGTGTAGGTAGGCACGTGTTGTTCAGTGTCTTCCTGAACCCGGACAATCCCTTTAATCTGTGTAATGAAGAGTCAATGCCACACTGCACTGTGGTATACCTCCAGCACATAGGAGGAGATAACGCAGCATGTGTCTCCAGACCAGACAGTCTGACTCTTCCTCATAGCGGCATGACTCCTGCTTGGTAATTTGCAAACTAGGCAAGCCTTATTAAGGGCTCATGCACACGACCATTGGATGTTTTGCGCTCTGTAAATTGCAGATCCGCAAAACACAGATACCGGCCGTGTGCATTCCGTATTTTGAGGAACGGAACAGCTGGGTCCTAATGGAACAGTCGTATCCTTCTCCATAATACGGACAATATTAGGACATTTTTTTTTGCAGAACGCACATAAGGAACGGAATGCGCACAGAGTCATTTCCATTTTTTTGCGGCACCATTCAAGTGAATGGTTTTGCATATGGGCCGGCAAAAAAACGTAACGGACACAGAAAAAAAAATACATTCCTGTGCATAAGCCCTAAAACGTAGGGTGTGCTGCATCTGCAGTTATATACAGGGGCATCTTTGCAAACACAAGCAGAGGTCATGTATCATGGCATAGTGGTGATTTAGGAGGCTGAAAAGACAGGTTCCCTTTAAAGGGGTAATCCAATTTTTTTTAACGGGATAGGTCATCAGTATCAGCAGGGGTCCTGCAATAGTGCCGCAGCCTTCTCTCAGTTTAGGCTACTTTCACACTCGCGTTTGGTGCGGATCCGTCATGGATCTGCACAAATGCATCCGTTCAGATAATACAACCTTCTGCATCTGTTCAGAACAGATCCGTTTGTATTATCTTTAACATAGCTAAGACGGATCAGTCTTGAACACCATTGAAAGTCAATGGGGGACGGATCCGTTTTCTATTGTGCCAGATTGTGTCAGTGAAAACGGATCCGTCCCCATTGACTTACATTGTGTGTCAGGACGGATCCGTTTGGCTCAGTTTCGTCAGACGGACACCGCTGCAAGCAGCGTTTTGGTGTCCGCCTCCAAAGCGTAATGGAGGTAGAACGGAGGCTAAACTATTCCTTATCCATTCAGAATGCATTGGGGCAAAACTGGTCCGTTTTGGACTGCTTGTGAGAGCCCTGAACGGATCTCACAAACGGAAACCAAAACGCCAGTGTGAAAGTGGCCTTACTAAGCACCGCGCTGTACATTGTATAGCAGCTGTGCTTGGTATCGCAGATGATAGGTCATCAGTAAAAATATCTTGGAAAACCCCTTTAAGTTATGCCTAACCCCACCTGCATACAACTACCCCTGAAAATAGCACCTACCCTGCTCTCTTCACCAATCTCTCTGACGCCGCATGCATCAAGCCTAGGTGTGTTGCTCCCACATAGCAGTGCATGGCCAAGGAGCTACCAATGCAAACGCCTCCTCTTTGCATTTCCATACATTTCTATGGAGTGAGCAATCTAGAAGAGAACAGCTATAAAATATGGCGATTTTTAAATTAAAAAGTATAGCATTCTAATAGTGCATGCAAAGGCAGCTAAAGAAAAGGTACCTGGATATGCTGAACACAATGATTTTGGAAAATCTTTGAGATGCAACATAAAATTGCTCTTCAAACAAATAAAAGAATACCAATAAATCCCTGTATTTTTTTTACATTACGATTGTTTTTAATAAAAATCTTTTTTTTTTTTTCCAGTGTAGTCTATCTCCAGCCAATCTTCTTCAACGCTCTCTGTAATGCGACTTGCCCCATGAGAAATGTGATGGTAAAATTCCTCTTGTACCATTCTCTGAAAGACACAGGCAATATAATAGAAGATTCACTTAGTGTATATACTGCACGGACAGTACACAGTACACCCGCCTCAATATACAGCATTGATTGGTGTTGTATAAATTATGTAATAGCTCCTTCGCTGCCAAAAGTCTTCAAGACGGTAATGTCCTCCATAAAATCCCTATAAATACATGGTCAATAGAATCTAAATATACGTAACCCATCGATGTATGGCAAAAAGATAACCTGCTCGATTTGTGATTGCTGCTGGTATTCACATATAAGAAGCAATCATACTAAGGAATCATTAGATGGGATTATGGGTTACAAACGGGTATGCTTACCACATAGGATGGCCCCTACATATGCCAGCACTTTTTCCCCCCCCTTAAAATACCCCTCCATTCCGGCGCTGTGTCCCCCACTGTTTTTGGCGCCTGATATGTTAATTTAGAGTAGCGGTACAGGGAGGAGGAGACGGCCTAGTTTCTCTCCGCTGCAATTGGACCAGCTACAGCCAGGGAGAAGGAGACGCCCATTGAGAAACCCGGCCGTCTCCCCCTCTCTGTACCGCTACTCTAAATTAACATAGCAGGCGCCAACAGCAGCAGGGGACACAGCGCCGGAATAGAGGGGTATTTTAGGAAGGAAAAAAAAGTGCTGGCATCTGTAGGGGCCATCCTATTTGGTAAGCATACCAGTTTGTAACCCATAATCCCATGAAAGGTCCTCTTTAAGGTCCATAGCAGAGGTTTGGGACTCATCTGTGTCATAGACAAATGGAAAAAGGAACCAGCGCCGGATTCCAAGATTCTCTGGGTAACTTCATCGTCTATTCCAAAACTTCTTCATACAGACAATGGATAGTTTTGGGAATTTATCCAAAGAATCTTGGAGTCCGGCGCTGCTTCTTTTCTCCATTGGGGTAAGAGACATATGTGTCCCAAACCTCTGCTCTGCAATTATCTGACGTCCGGCATCCTGGAGAGCATCTGCAACCTGCTGCCATCCTGACTCCGTCTTTGGACTATATTCGTATATAGTGGTTGTGACTGTTCAATACCAGTAAACTTGAGAGCAATACCTATAACTACACCAGTGCTATTATTCCTGATCCTACTGTATTATGCTATGTGGCACTTGGCGTGTATTTTTATATTTGTTTCCGCACCTCATGAAGGCCCAGGGAGACAATAAAAAGATTGTTTTATATAGAGAAACAATATTAACAGGGGTGTTAACGAAGGCTCATAGCTACAGTGGACTAATACAAAGATAATTATGAGTTCTGGAACAAAGGAGATTCAGGGTAGATGTTGTCTGGCACAAAGGAGAACCAGGGTAAGAGTGGTCTGGCACAGAACAATGTAAAGGGCTCCAGCAGCACAGCCTAGTATCACAATAATGCGAATCCCGGTACCGAATCGATACTGGCACAAAAGTATCGATTTGGTATCGAAATTTCGATACTCGATGCAACCCTATCTGGCACACAGCAGTGGTAAGGTAGGAGTGGTCTGGCGCACAGCATGGCTAGGGTAGGAGTGCTCTGGCGCACAGCATGGCTAGGGTACGAGTGGTCTGGCGCACAGCAGTGTTAGGGTACGAGTGGTCTGGCGCACAGCAGTGTTAGGGTACGAGTGGTCTGGCGCACAGCAGTGTTAGGGTACGAGTGGTCTGGCGCACAGCAGTGTTAGGGTACGAGTGGTCTGGCGCACAGCATGGCTAGGGTACGAGTGGTCTGGCGCACAGCATGGCTAGGGTACGAGTGGTCTGGCGCACAGCAGTGTTAGGGTAGGAGTGGTCTGGCGCACAGCAGTGTTAGGGTAGGAGTGGTCTGGCGCACAGCAGTGTTAGGGTAGGAGTGGTCTGGCGCACAGCAGTGTTAGGGTAGGAGTGGTCTGGCGCACAGCAGTGTTAGGGTAGGAGTGGTCTGGCGCACAGCAGTGTTAGGGTAGGAGTGGTCTGGCGCACAGCAGTGTTAGGGTAGGAGTGGTCTGGCGCACAGCAGTGTTAGGGTAGGAGTGGTCTGGCGCACAGCAGTGTTAGGGTAGGAGTGGTCTGGCGCAAAGCAGTGTTAGGGTAGGAGTGGTCTGTGCTGAGGAGAGAGGATGCAACCACGGGACCACAATGCATGGCATCCACCCGGCCAGCTGATGGACATCCCATTATATACTGTAACCTGTGTACCGTAAGTCTATGGTGGGGTCAAGGGATACAGGTACCTGTTATACTGAGCATGTTTTGAAAAGTTCTTGCCCAGGAAATTCTTATAAAAATCCGCCATCACTTCTGCATCCAATGTCCTTTTACGTCCTGTGAAGGGCAGAGAGGATTTTTGGCAAGGGCTCATTCGTAGCATGCATTATAAGACAGCAATGTGAGAACAGTTATCACAATATACCGACCTTATGATCTACATAAACATATTGCTGTCACCTTGAATCATCAGCCGACCAGCGGCTCTACAGATATTGCAAAACTACAACTCCCAGCATGCTAAGTGTTATAGACTTGTCACAGCTGGGGAGCTGCCAATTCGAGATTTACCATCTAATCATATTTGTGATGCTGCATGTGTGTCTACCATTTGAGTCGGCCAGTGGTTCAACATTCGCACTGCCGCTCCATTCAGGCTCTATGGGACTGTTGAGCAATGTATTCCGGATCCCTCCGACAGTGCCACAGACTTTGTACTGGAGGGGCGGTGTTCAGGCTCAATCATCACACCATTGCAACTGAGGACACAGGAGCGCTGTGCTGATGACTGGTGAGGAGTTACCTTGCATCTATAACCATATACCCTATTAGGGCAGGGATGGGACCCCGCTGGATCCACGTCTCCCCCCAAAGGCAGCCCACATCCAAGGAACGGTCAGGCCGGACAGACCACAGATTGTCAACTTGTCAGGGTACAGTTTATTTGGGCATTGATGATACTAGATCAGGGATGCCCAACCTGCGGCCCTCCAGCTGTTGCAAAACTACAACTCCCAGCATGCCTGGACAACCTTTAGCTATTAGGGCATGTTGGGAGTTGTAGTTTTGCAACAGCTGGAGAGACGCAGGTTGAGCATCCCTGTACTAGATGAATCAGAATCCCAAAGCAATGGGAGGATAAAGGACAGTACATGTGTAGGAGGTCTCACCTTCTTCATCTCTCTGCCCCAAACCCAAGGCACGAAGTTTTAAGATGATAAATTCTTCTTTTTCCTAAAAATAAAGAAACACATTCAATAATGTGGATGAGAGGACGGCAGTACAGACCCGGATTCGTTATAGAAGGTGAACAAAGCTGCCCATGAGATTGGTGAGTGATGGATTGTGGGAGGATAAGACACAGCAACAAATATCAAATATTAAAAATATAAAATAAAGCAATAGTAAAATGAAAACATTATTTAACGCTATCCGTAGGAAAGGTAATCAACATCTGATCAGTGGGGGAGTCGATAACAGTCCCCCACCGCCAATCCGCTCTTTGAAGAGGCTGCGGCACTCAGGGTCATCAATATTAAACACTTGGAAAACCCCTTTAATAAACCATCTTCAAGTAATTCTGCATCTCAACCTATGGAAGTTACTATGGCTATTAACCGCTTAAAGGGGTTTTTCAGCTTTGCGCACTTTTTTAAATTTCGAACAGAGGCTGCTGTACCTGCTTACAAAACTATCCATACCTGCTCCTCTTTAGAGATCTTTGGCCAGTTACGGATGGAGAGGTTGACGTGCGCCGCTGCAGCCAATGACCGGCCTCAGCAGTGGTGTCCACAAGCAGCACTTCTCCGCTGGATAATGCGCCGCTTCAGTACACATCACTGCTCAAGCCAGTCATTAGTGGTGTAGTGGTGCATGAACCCAACCATCCGTAAGTTTACAGGTTGGGGACTGGGCGACCGCAGAAGGGAGCCGGAGTGGAGAGGCAGGGAGCAGGCGAGTATGATTGTTTAATAGTTACAGCTGCCTGGGCTTGAAGCTGGACAACCCCTTTAAAAGGGTAATCCCATCTAAGACAATGGGGGCATATCGCACCGATGGATCGCTGAAAGTTGTGGAGGGCCAACTGCCGAAAATAGCCGAGCGTCAGCCCTATAGAAATCATTGTGAACGCTCATTCCCGACAATCTGCCCATCTAAATGCGCTGCCAATCACCTGATGAACGAGCGAAACTCTCGCTCATCCGGTGATCCTGTCGCTCGGGCAGGCACCACTGATCATAGTTTCTGTTCAGCAGATCGTACTGTCTAAACAGCGAATCTGCTGCCCAGAAACAATGGTTTCCTCAGACTGTGAAGGAGATTGCTGCATGTAAATGCAACGGTCTCCTTCACTGAACACGCAGCCGACTGTTGGGAAGGAACGCTTCCTTCTCGACAATCTGCTGTAACATAGTGCGATGTAAACCTACCTTAAAGGGGTTATCCAAAGTCTAAAAGATCCCCCCCCCCCCCAATGCCCGGACCCCTTGTATACAATAGGCTTACCTGCTCCCCAGCACCCACATCATTACAGATCCCCGCACGGCCGCCGCTACATCTCCAGTGCCTCCCTAGCATCTAGCTAATGTATACGAGGGGCCCGGACATTGGGGGTGGGGGTGGGTCTTTTAAACTTCGGATAACCCCTTTAAGTCAGCACCAAAACGACACCGTTCCATTCATTCAGTCATTCCACTAAACATGCTAGTGGAGAACAGCGGATCAGCAGGAGTGCAGGGTGTCGTAAGCCCTCCAATTAGACACTGATGGACTATCCTCAGGATACAGGGCTGCCCATAATTATTCATACCCCTGGCAAATTTTGACTTAAAGTTACTGTTATTCAACCAGCAAGTAATAAGGCACACAAAAGCTCGCTTGGTCTTTGCAAAAGCTCATCTGGACAAAGAAGAAGACTTCTGGTCTTCTGTGTTATGGTCAGATGAAACAAAAATTTTATTGTTTGGTCACAATTAGGGCTGCACGATATGGGAATTTTGTGCGATTGCGATTAGTCCCCTAAAAATTGCGATAACGATATGCGATGCGATATTTTAAGGGAATTGTGCTAGAGGTCTATTTGCTTGGATTTTCCCATTTGAGCCGCTGACGCGGCTGGGTATGACGCCGTTATGGGGGATCTGTGGAGGACACCGTTATGGGGGATCTGTGGGGGACACCGTTATGGGGGGATCTGTGGAGGACACTGTTATGTGGGGGATCTGTGGAGGACACCGTTATGGGGGGGGATCTGTGGAGGACACCGTTATGGGGGGGATCTGTGGAGGACACCGTTATGGGGGGGATCTGTGGAGGACACCGTTATGGGGGGGATCTGTGGAGGACACCGTTATGGGGGATCTGTGGAGGACACCGTTATGGGGGATCTGTGGAGGACACCGTTATGGGGGATCTGTGGAGGACACCGTTATGGGGGATCTGTGGAGGACACTGTTATGGGGGATCTGTGGATGGCACTGTTATGGGGGATCTGTGGATGGCACTGTTATAGGGGATGTGTGCTATGACACATAGGGCCATGAGGGGGGCCAGCATAACACACACATATAGCATCTTATGCTGGTCCCCCTCATGGCCAAATGTGTCCCCTCATGTGTCCTAAACCGCGCACATAACTGGATTTGTGTGTAAAGTATTTTACTACTGTCTGAAACAAGCTCTCTCCTATTGATAAAATGGCCAGCCTCTGTACTCACTTTCACTATGAATGCACGGTAGCGAGCGGGCCGGCCGGTGCGTGACTGACGTCACTGTCACTCTCCTCCCACTTAATTCAGGAAGCAGGAGGGTGACTAAGTGACGTCAGTCACGCACCGGCCGGCTCGCGCGCTGCAGTGCATTCATAGTGAAAGTGAGTACAGAGGCTGGCCATTTTATCAATAGGGGCCCCTTCATATATAATCGCGGCATTTTCAGGTCGGCCAAATCGCCATATCGCATTTGGCGATTATCGCAATTCGATTATTTTTTCGATATATCGTGCAGCCCAAGTCACAATGATGTTTTCTTCATTTGGCGTAAAAAAGGAGAAGCCTTCAACCCAAAGAACACCATCCCCACTGTCAAACATGGTGGTGGGAACCTAATGCTTTGGGGGGTGTTTTTCAGCCAAAGGACCAGGGAACCTAATCACAGTAAACGGCACCATGAAAAAGAGCAATACATGAGGATTCTCAACGACAACATCAGGCAGTCTGCAGAGAAACTTGGCCTTGGGCACCAGTGGACATTTCAGCATGACAATGACCCAAAACACACAGCAAAAGTGGAGAAGAAATGGTTAGCAGACAACAACATGAACGTTTTGGAGAGGCCCAGACAGAGTCCAGACTTGAATCCAATTGAGAATCTGTGGAGGGAGCTAAAGATCAGGGTGATGGCAAGAAGACCCTCCAACCTGAAAGATTTGGAGCTCATTGCTAAAGATGAATGGGCAAAAATACCTGTGGAGACATGCAAAAAGCTGGTCTGCAATTATAGGAAGCATTTGATTGCTGTAATAGCCAATAAAGGCTTTTCTATTCATTATTGAGAAGGGTATGAATAATTTTGGACTGGACACTTTTTGCTCAAATGTAAATAAAAGCTGAGAAATGTTTTTTCCCCCACAATATGCTTCTTTTACATCGCCTTATTATCTTTTGGGAGACACCGATGTCATCTCCCGTCAAAAAATTACTTGCTGGTTGAATAAAAGTAACTTTAAGTCAAAATTTGCCAGGGGTATGAATAATTATGGGCAGCAGTGTAGGTCATCACTTGAACTAGTCCTGCAGTCAGTACAGCGTGGATATGGCCTATGCTGGCGACACAGCACTACAAACATGGGCAAACCGCATGTCACCATGAATTCCATGTAGAATGCCAACCTATGGTCTGCCCTTTAATACCAACGTTTCCCAAAGTGGATTTTTACCCTAATGAAAGTCAGATTCTGATTTGCCCAGAACTTTTGATTCCAATCTTGTGTTTCCTGGCGCAATTCCCGGAGTTTTCTTTCCAAAGGAGACTCATCTGCTGGGACAAAGTATTTTATTGGTCGAATATTGGAATATCTATCGGGGGGACCAATCCAGTCATATTTGGAGTCTACAGGTGGGCAGAAGCTGATGGCCTAAAAAGAAAAGAAAAAATACACATAAACTGTCTGAAGATGCAAAAACTTGCAAAGCACTGTTAAGACTGGAAAACACAGCATTCAGGGCTCCAGATGGCGACCAAAATGGTCGCCAATGCGACTTAGAATTGCAAAATGGCGACAGGACTTTGTAGTCTTTTCGCCATTTGCGCCTCGACCCTCTGCTGTTCTTTGACGTGTATAATCGTCTGCTACTGCTACTAGGTGCTCCATGACGAGTATACACATCATGGCATTACAGACAGTGATCTCAGCTTACCGGCCTGGGACCAATGAGGGCGGTCCCGGGCCGGCGATCGCTCTGATTGGCTAGTCTGTACAGACTAGCCAATCACAGGATCCTAATGCCGGCTGAAAGGTCAGTGACTGTGGGGGATCAGAACCTTATTAAATATGTAGGTAGATACTGTATATATATATATATATATTTGTTTTATTACTCCCCACATCTCCTGATGTGTACTATTTCAGGATGGCCGAGCGGGCGTGCAACGCCCCCCCCCCCCCCCCCCCCCCCCTTTTCAGGATGGCCGGAGTGGTTAGCAGAGTGTCAGCATACAGCTGACACTCTGCTTAAAAAGGGCGACATCGGTGCTGGCACCGATGTCAGCCGTTTAACCCCTTCCATGCCGCGGTCCAAAGGAACCGCTGCATGAAAAGGGTTAACAGGGAGCTCCCTCCCTCCCATCCCCATCGGGCTGCGGCGGCGGCGTCCCGATGGTTACCACGGCAACCAAACGGCTTCACAGGCTTCCGGCTTGCCATGGTATAGCTAAGGGTACTTTCACACTAGCGTTTTTCTTTTCCGGCATTGAGTTCCGTCCTAGGGGCTCAATACCGGAAAAGAACTGATCAGGCATATCCCCATGCATTCTGAATGGAGAGCAATCCGTTCAGGATATCTTCAGTTCAGTCTTTTTGATGTTTTAGGACTGAGATAATACCGCAGCATGCTGCAGTTTTCTCTCCGGCCAGAAAAACTGAACACTTGCCGGAATGCCGGATGCGGCATTAATTTACATGTATTAGTGCAGGATCCGGCATTAAAAATATTGCAGACCTTTAAAAATGTGAAAAAAAATAGGAACGGATCAGTTTGTCTGTATGACAAACGGACAGACGGATCCGTTCTTGCAATGCATTTGTGAGACGGATCCGCATCCGTCTACAAATGCTGTCCGTTTGCATGCAGATTGCCGGATCACTCTGCCGTAAAATGAGCCCCTACATGAGAATCGCCCAAAAAAATTAAAAAATTTGGCCTTCAGAAAATGGAGACACAAAAACGTTTTTTTGTTTTTGTTTTCAAAAATGCTTTTATTGTGTTAAAGTGAAATAAATTTTAAAAAGTAGACATAATAGGTATTGCCACGTCCGCAACAACCAGCTCTATTAAAATATCACATGACCTAACCCCTCAGGTGAACACAAAAAAAAAAAAGGCCAAAAAAGCCATTTTTTTCACCTTACATCACAAAAAGTGCAATACCAAAAAGTCATATGTACCCCAAAATAGTACCAATGAAACCGTCACTTCATCCCACAAAAAATAACACCCTACCTAAGAGAATCGCCCAATGAATAAAAAAAATATGGTTTTCAGAATATGGAGACACAAAAATGTTTATTTATTTATTTCAAAAATGCTTTTATTGTGTAAAACCAAAATAAAAATAGACATATTAGTAATCGCTGCATCCGTAACGACCTACCAGCTTATTTTTTTTCTTATTTTTATTGTAACACTACAGTAGCCATGTGGGTGAGAGTAGGTGGGGGTTTTAATGGAGGAACAGTGAGGGGGTGTAATGAAGTACGGTGAGACTCAAGATTGATGGGGCTAGAAGAACTAATCAAAAAGGAGAGACAAATGGGCAACTACACAAGGTAAGGCTACTTTCACGCTAGCGGCAGGACGGATCCGACAGGCTGTTCACCCTGTCGGATCCGTCCTGCCGCCGCTCCGTCCCCATTGACTATAATGGGGACGGGGGCGGAGCTCAGCGCAGCACGGCAAAAGGCAGCCGGACTAAAAGTACTGCATGTCCAACTTTTTTATCCGGCGGCCTCTCGCCGTGCGCTGCCGTGCTGCGCCGGAGCTCCGGCGGCACAGCGAAATAGCGGCAGGACGGATCCGACAGGGTGAACAGCCTGTCAGATCCGTCCTGCCACTAGTGTGAAAGTAGCCTAAGACATGTCTTTTTATATTTTTTTTATTATACCGTAATTATATGCATTTAAAATTTGGCAACTAAAAATTAAATTTGGCTCCTAAATTTTTCAGTTTAGGAGCCAATGGTTCCTCGATATATTTTTTTTGTATGGAGCACTATATTTTGGGTGCCCTCACCTCTTACTTTTCGATAACTTTTTGATGTTTTACAATGGGTCTTATCAGGTCCATCTGTCGCAATAAACAAATTGCACCATATAAAGTGTTTCATAAAAGTCTATAGCAACAATGCCCCCTGCTGGACAAGGCATGCTATAGCATTTGGGGGGAAAAAACTGAATTTCATCAATTGTGTCAAACGTGTATTGTGAACGGAATTCTGCTTTAAAGGGGTTTTCCGGTATTTTCATATTGATTGGTAATCGCCCGCTGTGCCCCCCCGTTCTGGTTTCCCATCTGGTATGTTAATTCATACTATAAGGGACAGGGAGAAGGAGACACCCATTGAGAAAAGCTGCCATCTCCTCTTCCCTGTACCGATGGTTTGAATTTACATGCCAAGCGGGAAACCAATATGGGAGGCACAGTGAGCGAACAAAGCAGGGCACAGGAAGCATAGTAAGCGCTGTAACATGCCATCAGTATGCCCTACCCTGCCAGCTATTTATATGATAATGTCTGGACCGGTGAAAGGACCTCTTTAAGGGAACGCTTGGCAAAATCCGTTTGAGTGACCTGCAAGACTACTTTCACACCTGCGCTTTTGCTGGATCCGTCAAGTTATGAACAGATCCGGTTGTAATAACCAAGATGGATCCGTCTCTAAAACTATTGTAAGTCAATGGGCGCTGGATTCATTTTCTTTTGTGTCCGAGAAAACGGATCCGGCATCATTGACTTACATTGTGTTTCATGCTGGATTCGTCTTGCTCCACATCCCAGGACGCGCACAAAAAAACGCTGCTTGCAGCCCTTATGTGTGCGTCATGGGAACGCAACAAAACGGAACGCATTCTGGTGCTCTCCGTTCCATTCAGTTACGTTTTCTCCCCATTGACAATGAATGGGGACAAAACTGAAGCTGACCCTATGACGGATCTCAATACCGGAAAGGAAAACGCAGATGTGAATGTAGCCTCAGTCTGTCGGAAATGTTGATGTCGATTTCACTCAATCAAAAACGTCTCTACAATCCGCGCCTCAGGTCAGTTTACGTTGCAGATTTTTTTGTGGCGCTGTAATACACGCAGCGTCGGACTGAGAACTAAAACTGGCCCCGGGTCATCGGTTTAGTCTGAATGACAAAGGGTGGACAACAGAAGAAGCCGGGGCCAACAATACCGTAGAGCAGAACAAAATACCGCCCCAGCAGAACCAGACACCACAGTGCGTCAAAAAATACCGCCCCAGCAGAACAAGACACCACAGCGCGTCATAAAATACCGCCCCAGCAGAACCAGACACCACAGTGCGTCATAAAATACCGCCCCAGCAGAACCAGACACCACAGTGCGTCATAAAATACCGCCCCAGCAGAACCAGACACCACAGTGCGTCATAAATTACCGCCCCAGCAGAACCAGACACCACAGCGCGTCATAAAATACCGCCCCAGCAGAACCAGACACCACAGCTCGTCATAAAATACCGCCCCAGCAGAACCAGACACCACAGTGCGTCATAAATTACCGCCCCAGCAGAACCAGACACCACAGTGCGTCATAAAATACCGACGCAGCAGAACCAGACACCACAGCGCGTCATAAAATACCGCCCCAGCAGAACCAGACACCACAGCGCGTCATAAAATACCGCCCCAGCAGAACCAGACACCACAGTGCGTCATAAAATACCGCCCCAGCAGAACCAGACACCACAGCGCGTCATAAAATACCGCCCCAGCAGAACCAGACACCACAGCGCGTCATAAAATACCGCCCCAGCAGAACCAGACACCACAGCGCGTCATAAAATACCGCCCCAGCAGAACCAGACACCACAGTGCGTCATAAAATACCGCCCCAGCAGAACCAGATACCACAGTGCGTCATAAAATACCGCCCCAGCAGAACAAGACACCACAGCGCGTCATAAAATACCGCCCCAGCAGAACCAGACACCACAGTGCGTCATAAAATACCGCCCCAGCAGAACCAGACACCACAGCGCGTCATAAAATACCGCCCCAGCAGAACCAGACACCACAGCGCGTCATAAAATACCGCCCCAGCAGAACCAGACACCACAGTGCGTCATAAAATACCGCCCCAGCAGAACCAGACACCACAGCGCATCATAAAATACCGCCCCAGCAGAACCAGACACCACAGCGCATCATAAAATACCGCCCCAGCAGAACCAGACACCACAGCGCATCATAAAATACCGCCCCAGCAGAACCAGACACCACAGCGCATCATAAAATACCGCCCCAGCAGAACCAGACACCACAGTGCGTCATTAAAAAAATGTAAAATAAATGGCTGTGTGCACCGGTAGAGGGAACGTGGATTTTAAGGGCAATTAATACTTTTTGTTGTTGGGTGCTCTGCCCGCTCTGTGGGCACTGCGGTCCAGCCCTGGCATCACAGCAATGACCCCCTCACATATGATCTGTAGACTGCAGTGGTCGCAAAGCATTCTGGGAGCTAAGCGCAACCTTAGAGGACAAGCATGACGCAGGCGCTCTGATGACGTCACCTTGGCGGCGCCCGCTCTAGTGTCTGAGCTTTCGGAGTGCCGAGTGCGGGAGGAGAGCAGCCGTACGGGGCGAGGGCGAAGACGGGTCAACCGAGCGCAGGACGCCGCCATTACCCCCTTCAAAGATGGCGGCGCCGGTCGTTCCCTGGCGCAGCTTTACGGCAGGACGTCACTTCCGCCATCGCCATGGCAACGTAGGAGTGCTTTGACGGCATCTTCCAGTGAGACGACTGGGCCATAGTGACCCGTCACTAACCCGGGGCCCACTGTGTGGGAACTCCGAGAGCCCGAAGAGGGGCGTGGCAGAGCCTGCAGCTTGGAAGAGCCGCGCTGACCAGGCCCCCTCCTCCCCCCCGCGCCTGGGGCCACAGGTTAGTCAGCTGCCATGTTGTCACCTGCCTGTCATTGCCTTGTGGTCAGGACCTGATTCTGCCCAATTTCATGGAGTGTCACCAGGATGGAGAGGATTGTGTGCCCGCTGTGGGCAGTCAGGCCGTAGCCCACCCTGACATTGTGCCATGTGGGGTATATCCAGTCGCCCCAGTGCAGATATCCGTCGCTATCATATACGCAGCGATTATCGTTAAGAAGGGTCCGTTTTAGATGAATAATTAGTAATGATAATTATTAACGTAGTTATATGACCGACAATTGGCGCTCAACCCCTTGTGCCAGGCTCTGCCCTCTACCACGCTTTCCTGGAGAGGCCGCAATGTGCAACATATTTTGCTTCTGTCCCTTGTAGCACCTGTATTCCTATAGGATTGTAGGATTGTACCGCCATGCGCTGCCCACATAGTGATATACAGCGGGTATCCATTACCGTACACAGTGCCCAAAGACATGGCGCTTACCACACTGCTCGGAGTACCATACTGTGCCCAGCTACTGACTGTACACACACAGGTGCCCACATGGTCATACAACACCTACACTATATGCCTATTGCAGAATAATGGCCGCCAGGTCCACCAGCTGGAGGGGGACAGGTTCCACACGTGTGCGCTCTGGATCCACTTGGCCCATAGGTAAGGTCCACATGGCATCTCCATGTACTGGTTGGTTCGCTTGCACATACAGGTGCCAGGGCTTCTAGGACCCAGATATATAACCCCCCCCCCCCCCCCCCCAATGGGGCCCATTTACTGTACTGTCTGCACCTGTTTTTAGGCAGAAAAATGCTTAGACTGCCTTGTTTCTTTAGTCTTAATTACTACTGAGGATGTGCCTCTTTTGGTAGCATTTGCGCCTTGTTCGCCTATTTTTTATTTATTTTTTTAGACTAATTCAGAAGTTTTCTAACCTTTGTGCCTATTTTCCAACCTATTTAAGTAGGTGCGACTTATTTTGTGCCTGATTTAGGCTACTTTCACATCAGCTTTTTATTTTTGTCGGGTTTTGAGATCCGACACAGCAACATCTGTTGCTTCTCAGTCTCACTGAAGTCCGTCACGGAGCTGCTCTGACGGCTCGATCTGTAGCCTTTACCTCTGAGGAAAGCGGACCTTCCATGTTTTTTTTTTAAATTCTAGATAGATACATTTCCTTGCAGGGTCCCCCCCCCCCCCCCCCCCTTTAGGGTCCATTCACACGTCCATAGTGTATTGCGGATCCGCGGGCCGACACCCCTATAGAAATGCCTATTCTTGTCCACTATTGTCTATAAGCCCGTGTAAAGGAGCCTTAAATGAGTGTTTATGAGCTGTCAGGACACTAGAGATGAGGGCTACAGATCGAGCCAGCAGAGCAGTTCTCTAAAGGAGTTCATTGGTAAGGAGGAGAAACAGTCTGCATAGGCAGTGAAACTGAAAGCTATAGAAGACAAACTGTTGAACATTTTTAATAAAGACCAACAGGAAAAATCATTTTTAGCCCAAGAAAGTAGAATTCAATATTTTTAAAAATTCCCCCAAAGGTGTCCATAACCATTTAAGGGGTTTTACTGGACTAGAATATTGATGACCAATCCTCTGGATAGGTGATTAAATCGGTTATCCAAAGTATAAAACATGCCCCCCAATGGTAACCGATCGGAGCCCCAGCATTACACTGCTGGGACTCTGATCGGAACTGCCCACTGCCACCAATGATGGGGGGGGGGGGGGAGGGGGACCCTGTGGCCACTGCCACCAATGATTAAAACTGGGGAGGGAGGGGGGTGGGTTTGAGTTACCAGAGGGGGCTGATAAGAGGGAGAGGCTGGGGGGCTGATCAGAGGCTGGGGGGGGGGGGGGGGGGGCACATGAGAGGCTGGGGGGCACATGAGAGGCTGGCTGCCATGCCCAGCTCCCTGCTGTTGTGTGCACAAAGCACAGGGCAGCAGGGAGAGTGTAAAGCCCTATTCACCCTGATAGAGCTCTATTAGGGTGAATATGACAAAGGTTCTAGCCCTTAAGGAGGCTAATAGTTATTAAATAAAAAGTTTAAAAAAAAAAAGTTTAAACACCCCGCCCCAATATAGAAAACAATATATTGCGATATATATCGCATATGCTTAAAATTATATCGCAATATAGATTTTAGGCCATATTGCCCACCCCTACTTTGAATAACCCCTTTAATATCTGATCAGTGGAGGTCCAATTCCCGACACACTGCCGATTAGCTGTTTGAAGAGGCCATGTCACTGTGGTGAGTGAGGCTGCAGCACTCGCCGCCATGGCCTCTTCAAACAAGCTGATCAGTGGCAGTGCTGGCTGTTGGACCCCCCAACAATCTGATAATGATTACCTATCCCGCGGATAGGACTTCAGTATTCTACTCTGGAAAAACACCTTTAAAGGGGTTCTCCAGGAATGATTTAAAGTAGCCACCAGCAACCTGTCCTAGAATGTAAGCATGCGCAGAGAGATGAAAGCGCCCGGCTGAGTGCGGGAGCCGGAGACTGGATCGCGCAGTGACAAGGAGCGCACCGTGCATGATGCGCGAGACTTGCACGATCCCAGCCTCACAGCAGGATGTCAATCACAGTGGAGGGAGGACGGGTAAGGGGCGAGCTTAGCTTGACTTGAAGCAAGAAGGCCGCTGACTCTGAGGATAGCGAAAACACAGATTAAAACTGCGATTTTATAAAGTATACAACAACCAGTGGAGGAATGAAAAACATGATTAGGAACACACTGGGGGCAACTGTAAGGTAATGATGTCGGTTTAAAATGTGTTTTGGAGGTGACAGGTTCCCTTTGAGTTTTGGCCCTGGTTTTTATCTGGGTTGGGAGTTTGACCAACCCAGCCTAACGTTATCAATACTCTTTCAGTTATTCCTGTGGAGATAGATAACACTTGGTACAACATGTTAGTGACACTACATGGCAGTACATTGCTGGCCATCTGAAAGGCTTCTTCCCGAAAAGCAATGTAACCACATACACTTCTTTCAAATTTATTTTTATTAGATAAGATAAGGAATGCTACATTTCCGACCCCAGTACGCAGTACCAGGGTTCGGTGTATAAAGTAACATAATGCAAGACAAACGGGTACAGCACATATCGTGTCATACAGTTTCCAGGAGTTAGTATAGTATAAAGTGCCATATCTTTATTACATATAAACTGAAATGTTGAATGTATAGAACAGTATTAAGGAATAATGAGACAGGCGGGAGGGGGTACATATCAAAACTGACTATATACAGTCAGGTCCATAAATATTGGGACATGGACACAATTCTAACATTTTTGGCTCTATACACCACCACAATGGATTTGAAATGAAACGAACAAGATGTGCTTTACCTGCAGACTGTCAGCTTTAATTTGAGGGTATTTACATCCAAATCAGGTGAACGGTGTAGGAATTACAACAGTTTGCATATGTGCCTCCCACTTGTTAAGGCACCAAAAGTAATGGGACGATTGGCTTCTCTGCTGTTCCATGGCCAGGTGTGTGTTATTCCCTCATTATCCCAATTACAATGAGCAGATAAAAGGTCCAGAGTTCATTTCAAGTCTGCTATTTGCATTTGGAATCTGTTGCTGTCAACTCTCAAGATGAGATCCAAAGAGCTGTCACTATCAGTGAAGCAAGCCATCATTAGGCTGAAAAAACACAACAAACCCGGCAGGTGGTAGCAAAAACATTAGGCCTGGCCAAAACAACTGTTTGGAACATTCTTAAAAAGAAGGAACGCATCGGTGAGCTCAGCAACACCAAAAGACCCGGAAGACCACGGAAAACAACTGTGGTGGATGACCGAAGAATTCTTTCCCTGGTGAAGAAAACACTTTTCACAACAGTTAACCAGATCAAGGACAATCTCCAGGAGGTAGGTGTATGTGTGTGAAAGTCAACAATCAAGACAAGACTTCACCAGAGTGAATACAGAGGGTTCACCACAAGATGTAAACCATTGGTGAGCCTCAAAAACAGGAAGGCCAGATTAGAGTTTGCCAAACGACATCTAAAAAAGCCTTCACAGTTCTGGAACAACATCCTATGGACAGATGAGACCAAGATCAACTTGTACCAGAGTGATGGGAAGAGAAGAGTATGGAGAAGGAAAGGAACTGCTCATGATCCTAAGCATACCACCTCATCAGTGAAGCATGGTGGTGGTAGTGTCATGGCGTGGACATGTCTGGCTGCCAATGGAACTGGTTCTCTTGTATTTATTGATGATGTGACTGCTGACAAAATCAGTAAGATGAATTCTGAAGTGTTTCGGGCAATATTGTCTGCTCATATTCAGCCAAATGCTTCAGAACTCATTGGACGGCGCTTCACAGTGCAGATGGACAATGACCCAAAGCATACTGCAAAAGAAGTGGGGGAAAGAAGTGGAATGTTATGCAATGGCCAAGTCAATCATCTGACCTGAATCCGATTGAGCATGCATTTCACTTGCTGAAGACAAAACTGAAGGGAAAATGCCCCAAGAACCAGCAGGAACTGAAGACAGTTGCAGTAGAGGCCTGGCAGAGCATCACCAGGGATGAAATCCAGCGTCTGGTGATGTCTATGCGTTCCAGACTTCAGGCTGTAATTGACTGAAAAGGATTTGCAACCAAGTTTTAAAAAGTGATAGTTTGATTTATGATTATTCTGTCCCATTACTTTTGGTCCCATAACAAGTGGGAGGCACGTATGCAAACTGTAATTCCTACACCGTTTACCTGATTTGGATGTAAATACCCTCAAATTAAAGCTGACAGTCTGCAGTTAAAGAACATCTTGTTCATTTCATTTCAAATCCATTGTGGTGGTGTATAGAGCCAAAAATGTTAGAATTGTGTTGATGTCCCAATATTTATGGACCTGACTGTAGGTCAGTAATTTTCAGCTTCTGTTCGTGACAAAAAGACCTGTAGCTGAGGAGTCTTTAGTGGAGCCAATTTATTCCACTTTTGCATTATCATAATGATCTCAATCAAAATGTCACGGAACCATGAACCAGACGTACAACAAGAGATAAGTGAAAATAAGAAGGCTTTATTGAAAATAAAGCTGTAAAGCAAAAGTCCAAACGGATGGTGAAACCGAGCAGAGTCTTTGCGAAGCCAGAGGTCAGGAACCAGAAGGGTAGTCAGACGAAGCCAGGATCAGGAACCAGCAGGGTAGTCAGACGAAGCCAGGATCAGGAACCAGCAGGGTAGTCAGACGAAGCCAGGATCAGGAACCAGCAGGGTAGTCAGACGAAGCCAGGATCAGGAACCAGAAGCAGCAGCAGTCTTAGAAGCATGTGAACACAAGAGGACCAAGCAAGGAACTAAAGCCACAGACCTCCTATATATATGAGCTAGGCATCCAGCTCCTCCCAGGGGAAGGAGGAGCCGCAGGGTGGAAGGCTACAAGAAACCCAGAAACCAAGATGGCCGCCAGCACATGTCAAACGAAGGAGAGCAGCAAGCAGGTAAGACCATGACAGTACCTCCCCCTCAAGGGCCCCTCCTCCGCGGAGCACAAAACGGTTTCTGAGGGAAGCGTGCGTGGAAGGCTCGGAGCAAGGCAGGAGCATGGACATCTGCGGAGGGAACCCAGGAACGCTCCTCTGGACCATAACCACGCCAATGGACCAAAAACTGCAACCGACCGCGGACCAGGCGTGAGTCCAGGATATTTCTCACCTCATATTCCTCACGATTGCCCACTTGGACCGGACGAGGCCGAGGAACCGAGGAAGTGAAACGATTACACACCAGTGGCTTCAACAGGGAGACATGAAACACGTTGGAGATCCGCATGCCAGGAGGAAGCGCAAGGGCATAGGCTACCGGGTTTACCCTGCGAAGCACTCGGAAGGGACCAACAAAGCGAGGCGCCAGCTTGGGAGTGGGCACTCGAAGGTTGAGGTTGCGGGTGGACTAGAGTTGTTGCGATACCAAATTTTTGATTCGGTTTCGATACCATGAAAAAGTATTGCGATACTCGATACCATTCGATACCACGCGAAAAAAATAAACAAAAAAAGCCACGTGCATTCCTCATTTTCAAAAATGGCGAATCGCGCAGTTTTTATTTTATTTTTTCTGTTCCGGCATTCACCACCTAGATTTTTTTTTTATATTTTAATAGTTTGGACTTTTCTGACGTGGCGATGTAATATGTTTATTTATATATTTTATATGTGAAATTGGGAAAAGGGGGGTGATTTATACTTCATATTTTAGTGTTTTTTTTTCACTTTTTATTTAATAACTATTTCCCCCCTTAGGGGCTAGAACCTGGGATCTTTCATCCCTTTTCCTATTCACCCTGATAGATCTCTATCAGGGTGAATAGGACTCCACACTGTCCCTGCTGCTCTGTGCTTTGTGCACACAGCATCAGGGATGTTACCATGGCAACCAGGGCTTCTGTAACCGATCGGAGCCCCAGGCTTACACAGCTGGGGCTCCGATCAGAAGCTGCCACTGCACCACCAATGAGGGGGAGTGGAGAGGTCCCTGTGGCCACTGCCACCAATGATTTTAATACTGGAGGGTTGAGAGGGGCCGGCGCACTGTGCCACCAATGATTTTAATGGGATGGGGGGATTGAGGGGGGGGCACACTGCACCACCAATGATTTTAATGGGATGGGGGGATTGAGGGGGGGGGGGCACACTGCACCACCAATGATTTTACCCCTTTATACAGGAGGCGGGTACTAGCAGATCAGCGGCAGTTAACTGCCGCTGATCGCAGCTCCCTGTCAGGGGCAGGGTGCCGGCAATGCGATTCTGCTGCCGGCACCCGCCTCCTGTATGTGTTAAAGACTGACTACTGTATATGAGTCCAGACTTTCACTATTAGGCCACACAGAGCGGCGCCCAGCGATGTCTCAGCACTCACCATTTAGTCCTGGGCGCCGCCGCTCCGTTCGCCCGCAGTGCCCCATTACTGTCTCCTCTCCTGCTCCACATGCTGCTGATTACTATCGGAGCGATGGGAGGAGACATCAGCTTCACTAGTGGGCGTTCCTTCTCCCTGGCTGTAGCGCTGTCCAATCGCAGCGCAGGGAAAAGGAACGCCCACTAGTGAAGCTGATGTCTCCTCCCATCGCTCCGATAGTAATCCTATCATTGGTGGCGCAGTGCGCCCGCCCCTCCTCCGCCCCTCTCTTCTCATTGCCGCCCCTCCTCCACCCCCTCTCTTCTCATTGCCGCCCCTCCTCCACCCCCTCTCTTCTCATTGCCGCCCCTCCTCCGCCCCTCTCTTCTCATTGCCGCCCCTCCTCCGCCCCTCTCTTCTCATTGCCGCCCCTCCTCCGCCCCTCTCTTCTCATTGCCGCCCCTCCTCCGCCCCTCTCTTCTCATTGCCGCCCCTCCTCCGCCCCTCTCTTCTCATTGGTGGCAGCGGCAGCAGCACAGGGGGAGGGAGGACAGCTTCCTTCTCCCCTTTGCTGCTGAGAGAGAACATGAGCGCGCCGATAGCAGCGCGCTCATGTTCAGAGATACTAGACTGCGCAGAAGCGCAGCCCAGTATCGAAAAAACGGAAATCCCGGTATCGTATCGATACCGGGACAAAAGTATCGATTGGGTATCGAAATTTCGATACCCGCAACAACCCTAGGGTGGACAACCATACACGGTCTCCGACCTGGTAGGAAGGAGCAGGCGCTCGTCTGCGATCAGCCTGGAGTCTCTGGCGCTGCGCAGAGACCTCAAGGGACTTCTGGATCTGTACCCAAGAAGCACGTAGGACGGAAAGGTGATCCTCCACAGCCGGAATATCCTGGGGAGAGAATACCTCCGGTAACACGGCAGGTTGGAACCCATAATTGGCCATGAAGGGAGACGTCCCAGAGGAAGAGTTCACCGCCGTGTTCCTGGCAAACTCAGCCCAAGGCAGGAGGTCAACCCAATTGTCTTGGTGATCGGAGACATAGCAACGAAGGAATTGCTCCAAGGCCTGATTGGATCGTTCTGCGGCCCCATTGGACTGAGGGTGGTAGGCCGAGGAGAAGGAGAGATGAATCCCCAACTGGGAGCAAAAGGCGCGCCAGAACCTGGACACAAACTGACTCCCCCGATCCGACACAATCTCCTTAGGCAAACCGTGCAACCGGAAGACCTCCCTGGCAAAAATCGTGGCCAACTCTTGTGCAGAGGGTAACTTCTTGAGAGGAACACAGTGGCACATTTTGGAAAACCGATCCACAATCATGAGAATGACCGTATGGCCTCGGGATGCAGGGAGGTCCACAATGAAATCCATCCCCAGGTGTGACCATGGGCGCTCCCCGGTGGCTATGGGTTGCAGAAGGCCCAACGGAAGGTGCCGAGGGGACTTACTCTGGGCACAAACGGAGCATGCCGCTACATATGCGGCGATGTCGGAACGTAGGGAAGGCCACCAGAACAGACGTGAAACAGCCCAGGACAGCTGATTCTTTCCAGGATGCCCCGCGGTCTTGGAGTTATGGTAGGTTCGCAACAACCGAGTGCGCAACTCCTCAGGCACAAAACATCTGCCGTTGGGTCTCCCAGAGGGAGCACCAGATTGAGCCGCCAAAATCTGCTCACCCAGGGGAGAGGTCAGGCTGGTGCGAATGGCGGCCAGGATCTGATTCGGAGGTATGACCGAAGTCGGAATCGACTCCTCCCTGGACAGCTCGGAGTACTGCCGTGATAAGGCATCCGCCCTGATGTTCTTGGAACCGGGTAGGTAGGAGACCACGTAATTAAAACGTGACAAGAACAGAGCCCATCTGGCCTGACGTGGTGTCAATCTCTTGGCCTCAGAAAGGTAGGTCAGATTCTTGTGGTCCGTCAGGATGAGAACCGGAACCACCGAACCCTCGAGCAAGTGCCTCCATTCTTTAAGGGCCTGCACGATGGCCAATAACTCCCTGTCACCAATCTGATAGTTGCACTCCGCGGAAGACAGTTTCCGGGAGTAAAACCCACAAGGAAGCAGAGGACCCTCTGGTGTTCTACGCTGAGACAGAAGGGCGCCTACTCCCGTCTCAGACGCGTCCACCTCGAGGACAAAGGGCAACCCAGGGTTGGGATGCGACAGAATCGGAGCCGACACAAAGGCGGACTTTAGGGCCTCAAAAGCTCGGATGGCCTCGAGCGGCCAGACCTGGGAATTACTGCCCTTCCTGGTCAGATCCGTGAGAGGCTTGGCCAGCATGGAAAAGTCCCTGATGAACTTCCGATAATAATTGGCGAAGCCCAAAAAGCGCTGCAGGGAACGAAGACCACTGGGCTGGGGCCACTGTAAGACAGCCGAAACCTTCTCAGGATCCATGGAGAACCCCTCAGCGGAAATGATGTAACCTAAGAAGGTTACCTGGGATCGGTGAAATTCGCATTTCTCAAGCTTACCGAACAGCTTGTTCTCTCGTAACCGTTGCAACACTCGTCTGACATCCAGAATGTGGGCCTCCATGGATTCAGAATATACCAAGATGTCATCCAAATAGACTACCACACACTGCTGCAACAGGTCACGGAAAACATCGTTGATGAATTCCTGAAAGACTGCGGGCGCATTGCACAACCCAAAGGGCATAACCAAGGATTCGTCATGACCGGTCCTGGTGTTAAACGCGGTCTTCCACTCATCGCCCGCCTTGATCCTTACCAGGTTATATGCCGCCCTCAGGTCGAGTTTGGTAAAGACCGTGGCCCCTTTAAGGCGATCGAACAGCTCGGAAATCAAGGGTATCGGGTAAGCGTTCTTGATCGTGATGCGATTGAGACCCCTGTAATCGATGCAAGGCCTCAACTCACCGCCCTTCTTTTTCACAAAGAAAAATCCAGCCCCTGCCGGGGACGAAGATTTGCGAATGTGTCCGTGTGAAAGCGCCTCCCTCACGTACTCCTCCATGGCCTCATTCTCCGCTACCGACAGTGGATAGACTTTGCCACGAGGAGGAACGGCACCAGATTGTAACTCTATGGCACAATCGTATGGGCGGTGCGGAGGTAGGGCAACCGCACGCACCTTATCGAATACATCCCGGTACTCCTCGTATTCAGGAGGCAACAGAGAGTCCGAGGAAGTACACAGCAACTTGACAGACCCATGGATGCAACTAGCCCCACACTGCGGTGACCACGAGAGGATCTCGACCGATCTCCAATCGAAAGTCGGATTATGCTTCTGGAGCCAGGGGTACCCCAAGACCACCGAGTAGTGTGGAGACGAAATAACCTGGAGGCAGACCGACTCTCTGTGAACGGCACCAATGGCTATCCCCACTGGAAGGGTCTCATGAGTCACGTGTGGCGGCAGAAGGGGTCTGCCGTCTATCGCCTCAAGAGCCAGTGGGGAACCTCGAGCCTGCAGAGGAATGGAATTGGCGGCAGCGAACACACTATCAATGAACAAACCACCAGCACCAGAGTCCACCAACGCCTGGGTCGTCACCGAGCCCCCGACCCAGGAGAGGACAACAGTGATCAGTGGTTTGTCAACACGGGAAACCGGAGACGAGGAAACTCCACCCAAGATCTGCCCCCGACAGGATCTCAGGGTACGAGCGTTTACCGGACGGTTCGGACATGCCAACCGAAAATGCCCACCGAGACCACAGTACATGCATCGGCCCTCGCGTCTCCGGAGTGCCCTCTCCCCCTCGGACAGGCGAGCAAACCCCAGCTGCATGGGTTCACCCCCAGACAAGTCATCCCCAGGAGGCGTGGGAGGAGAGGGAGGCACGGGTGGGACAGCAAACGTAGGCACCAATCTGTTAGAAGACCTCCGCAGGTTCTCCTTAAAGGAAGGTCTCTCCCTGAGTCTGGTGTCAATCAAAATCAGGAAAGAAATAAGAGACTCGAGCTCAACTGGTAGGTCCTTAGCTGCAACCTCATCCTTCAAGGCATCCGAGAGACCATGAGAGAAAGCAGCGACCAGAGCCTCATTATTCCAGCCCACCTCTGCTGCCAGGGTACGAAACTCAATGGCGTATTCAGCTACGGATCGTGAACCCTGTCTGATGGACATAAGGAGCTTCGCAGCAGAGGCAGCACGAGCCGGCACATCGAATACCTTCCGAAGAGAAGCAACAAAACCGGAAAACTCGGCAACCACCGGATTGTTGTTCTCCCATAAAGGGCTGGCCCAGGCCAAGGCCTTGTCCGAGAGCAGCGAGATCAAGAAGCCCACCTTTGATCTCTCAGTAGGAAAGGCATGTGGCAGCAACTCGAAATAAATGCCCACCTGGTTAAGGAAACCTCGGCACTGAGTTGCTCTCCCCCAAAGCGCTGTGGAAGAGGGGCAGAACCGGTCATACCCCGAAACACCGCAGGCGCAACAACAGGTGTCGGGGTAGACTCTGGCGCAACAACCGGAGCGGCAGTAGGAGCGAGCCCAGGAGCGACAACCGACCCATCGGCAACGGGAGCGAAATGAGCCGTGCGTTCAAGCAGGGTTTGCAACGCCACAGCGAACTGACCCAACAGGTGATCCTGCTGATCAAGTCTGGCAACCAGCGTGGGTAGCGAGGATGGCCCTGTACCGTCAGAATTCATGGCTTGGTCCTAATGTCACGGAACCATGAACCAGACGTACAACAAGAGATAAGTGAAAATAAGAAGGCTTTATTGAAAATAAAGCTGTAAAGCAAAAGTCCAAACGGATGGTGAAACCGAGCAGAGTCTTTGCGAAGCCAGAGGTCAGGAACCAGAAGGGTAGTCAGACGAAGCCAGGATCAGGAACCAGCAGGGTAGTCAGACGAAGCCAGGATCAGGAACCAGCAGGGTAGTCAGACGAAGCCAGGATCAGGAACCAGCAGGGTAGTCAGACGAAGCCAGGATCAGGAACCAGAAGCAGCAGCAGTCTTAGAAGCATGTGAACACAAGAGGACCAAGCAAGGAACTGAAGCCACAGACCTCCTATATATATGAGCTAGGCATCCAGCTCCTCCCAGGGGAAGGAGGAGCCGCAGGGTGGAAGGCTACAAGAAACCCAGAAACCAAGATGGCCGCCAGCACATGTCAAACGAAGGAGAGCAGCAAGCAGGTAAGACCATGACACAAAAGGGGGATATATTTTCTAGAACCACTTTATGAGGGGTCCCCCAACCTATAAGACCTCCATGGGTTCCACAATTCCAGGAATCTGTCATGTGCTCTATCCTGCCAACTTGCCAACTCCTCCAACGTATACATTTGATTGACTTAGTCTTTTCACTGCTCCACGCTGAGCCATTTCAGTGGTATTAACAGTCTCGCTGCTTGAATCAGATGGGTGATCAAATCCCTTTTGGAAGGTTCGGTTGCCAGGTCGGCGTGGGCAGCCAGAGCAGGAAAGACTCTGGAGTTAGAACCATAGAACGGTTTGATATATTCTGAATGGATTGTTGGATTGCTGACCAGAAGGTAAGTACCAGAAAATATGACTCGATGTTCCCGCCTCAGCCCCACACCTCCAACATTTATCAGAGTTTTGGAGGACCTCTTACATACAACTGTTTGGGGGTTTTGTACCAATGTGTTAAAACCTTATAAGAATGTTCTTGTACCTGAATACACCTGGAAAACCCATGCGAATTAGAGTGTAAGCGCATAATGTCTGTTTCAGAAAATTTCCTACCCAATTCTGTCGTCCAGTGCTGAATATAATTGGGCGTAACCTTACTCCTCGGAGTTAGTGTAAATACGATATCAGTTTCCCTGGGAGGTTCCCTTTAGCCATTAATTTCTCGAACCCCGTCCTCTCCCTTTTCTCACCTATTTGTTTATGTAATAATTTACTGGTGGAGTTAAGTTCTGAGGCATCCATGAAGTTGCTGCCCCTGGGAACCTGTGGGATGCTCTGCAGGACCCCCTCCATATGGTAAGCCTCCAAGAAACTTTTCTACCGTGTACTCTCTGAGTTTATCCCACATCGGAGCAATATCTTTCACTCCTGGCCTTACAAATAGAGGAATAAGGTCAACTGGCATATATTCCGTGAGGGACTACTCAGAAGGCCATATTCTTTATTCAGGGTTCTAATCACTGATGCTGTTCCCCTCGGGAGTGGGTTATCATCTAAGGGCGTAGTAGTGAGGCACCATAGCCCTGCTCTCTGTTCATGTGTGAGGTATACCTGCTCCAGTTCATTGCCCAGTGCCCCAAAATCAGGAACTTGGATTTGGAGCCATCTTTTAAGATGTATTGCTCTATAATAAGTAAGGGCATCTGGAAGGCCAAATCCTCCAGGCTCTTTCCTCATTATTAGTCTATGGTAAGCCACTCTAGGTCTCTTCCCATTCCATAGGAAATTGGAAAAGACCTTCCTTACTTGAGAGAAAAGAGAGCTGGGCAAGAAGATAGGAAGCATTTGTAGTACATATAATAGTTTTGGCATAATAAAGGTTTTCAATAGGTTTTCCAGGACGTCCCTCCATGACAGCACCCACTGGAGGATGTCCTATTGGTCTCTGTAGGGACAGGATGCGAGAGAGATTAAAAGGCCCCTCCCCACCTCCACTCTCCAGTGTTCTTCCTGTCCATACAGGGATAGGAGCAGAGAGGAGTCCCTGCTTGGGATGAAGACAAACATGCAAGCCCCCGGATGGGGGTAGAAAGGCTGAGGCCGGGTCGGGGGTTTTTACCTCTCCTCTCAGCCTCTGGTAGCCTATGCTAGCACCCCTCTGGGAAGAGGTCCCCTAGCTCTCCCCTGATACCTGGGGTCCGGGTTCCGTCCTGGACTCCATTCCTTCTTATGATGGTTGCCACGGTATCAGGGGACGCCGCTTCTCTCGTGGGGGAGCTCTGGGCTCGGCTGCGGCTCCTGCGCTTCTCTAGGCGCCCTGCGAGCGGATCACGTGACCGGATGCGTGCGCCGGAAGAAGATGGCGGCGCGCATCGCATGTGGGTTAGACGGTGGGCATCAAAAAAACATGCTGGAGGCCGCGGTATGCGGTGGCCTCGCATGGGGGGTTGACTCTTCTTGGAATGAGTCCCCCAGAAGAGGAGGCAGAGCTGCGCGGTGGCGGGTGAGGCGGACCAATATGGGGTAAGTCCATTTAAGTGATGATGGCTGTATGTTCAGTTGTGCATCATGGAGGTCCAGTTGTCTGGGGAGCAGAAGGCTGGTACAGACTCCCCCGTCCTGGGCCAGGTAAGTTATTTCCCTGCCCTGTAATTTTCGGAAGTTGGGTTTGCTATAGGTATCTAGTCTCTCTCTATCTCTATCTATCTCTCAAACTCTATCTCTATCTATCTCTCAAACTCTATCTCTATCTATCTCTCAAACTCTATCTCTATCTATCTCTCAAACTCTATCTCTATCTATCTCTCAAACTCTATCCCTCCTAACAGAGTTGGGATGGATTATAAATTACAAGAAGTCGGACCTGCATCCGGATACCAGGAAAATGTTCCTGGGAACCCTGCTGGATTCAGGAGAGCAACGTTCCTATCTCCCAGAGATGAAGCAGGAAAATATAAGAGGAAGGATGGAATCCTTCAGGAAGAAAAAAGGGTCATACCTTAAGGGAGTCCATGCAAATCCTGGGTCTAATGACTTCATGCATCTCAATTTCTACCGTGGGCTCAGTTCCACTCAAGAACATTGCAGGACTCAGTGCTCTCATCTTGGGACAAAGACCATCGCTCCCTCAACTCCAGGATAATCAGTTCGCAGAATGTAAAGGACTCGTTGTCCTAGTCGGTGAACCCGGAGATCCTGAAGAAGGGAAGCACATGGAACATGGCTTGGGAAATACTGATTACCACAGACGCAAGTCAGAAAGGCTGGGGCGCCCATTTAAAAGATCGTTTCTTTCAGGGAAGATGGTCCATACAGGACAGCCGGAGGTCATCAAACTTCAGAGAATTGAAAGCGGTACTGGAGACACTAAAGGCTGCGGAGCATCTGATTCAGGGTCAACACATCAAAATATTGTCAGACAATATGACCACGGTCTGCTATCTGAAGCGTCAGGGGGCAACGAGAAGCCCTCTACTTCAGAGTCTGTCAAGTCAAATATTCACATAGGCGGAAAAGAAAATACTTTCCATTTCATCTATTCACCTAAAGGGGGCCTCCAAACTCCACGGCAGATTCCCTGAATCGACACAACTTCAACCAAGGAGAATGGAGGCTCAACAAATAAGTATTTCAAATGATTTGCCGCAGGTGGGGCGTCCCACAAATAGACATGTTTGCGTCAAAAGAGAATGCTCAGCTGGATTGTTTCTATTCGCTAAATCCAAGAGACAATCCGAGGGGAGTGAAAGCTTTAGGCCAGGAATGGAATATGGCCCTAACATATGCATTCCCGCCACTGCCTCTGATTCCGGCGGTTTAAAAATAAAGTTGAGTGAGTTCAACAACTCTAATTCTGATAGCACCAGCATGGCCCAAGAGAGGCTGGTTTCCTATTTTGAAGGAGAGGTCGATAGAGGATCCAATATCCCTCCCAAAATGACGAGATCTTCTGCTACAAGGTCCCCTAGAACATCAAAATCTCGAGAAATTTAATCTAATAGCCTGGATCCTGAGAGGCAAGCTCTAAAGAAGAAGGACCTCTCAGACAAGGTAATTTCAACATTACAAAAATGCGGAAAACCAGTAACTTCAGCCATATATAGCAAAATATGGAAGAAGTTCTCTTCATGGCTATCCCTGACTCATCCAGATGACACCTCTCTGTCAATTGGTCGCATTCTGGATTTCCTTCAGATGGGCTTTGATATGGGTCTAAAACCTAGTACCCTTAAAGTCCAGATTTCTGCATTAGGTTGTTTTCTAGACCCCCTATTGGCAGACCACAGATGGATAAAAAGATTTGTAAAGGCGGTGACCAGGATGAGACCTACCTTTTAGACAGTCACTTCCCCCTTTGGACTTAAATATAGTTCTAAATGGCCTTTGTAACCCTCCTTTTTAACCGATTGATTAGATATCGGACAAAATGTTGTCCCTTAAGGCGGTGTTCCTGGTAGCGATAACTACAGCTCACATAATAGGGGAAATCCAAGCCCTTTCCATGATAGAGCCATATTTAAAAATTTTAGATGACCGTATAATACTGAAACTGGACCCGTCCTTCTTGCCTAAGGTAGTCTCCCTTTTCATAGGGACCAGGAAATAATGCTTTCTTCATTTTGTACCTCACCCAAAAACATACAGGAGGAACAATTCCATTGTCTGGATGTTAGAAGAGCAGTCATGGCCTACCTTCAAAGAACAAGATCCTAGAGGAAATCGGCTAACCTCTTCATTCAGTTCGGTGGGAGGAACAAAGGAGATAAGGCGTCAAAACATACCTTAGCCTGATGGATTAAAGAGACTATCAGAGAATGCTACAGACTGCAAAATATTGTCTGTCCTCTATAAAAGCCCACTCAACCAGAGCCACGGCAGCGTAGTGGGCGGAGAAAGCCGACGCTACGGTTGATCAGATTTGCAAGGCCGCAACATGAGCTAGTTTCTTGACTTTCGCTAAACACTATAGGCTAGATTCCCTAGCAAACCAAGACCTGGCATTCGGATGGAAGGTTCTCCAGGCGGTGATCCACCTAGTTTTCTGTCACGGATGGTGATAGTTGTCACGGATGATGTTGCAGATAGCTGGAACTTATGAATAAACGTCCGACTGGCTTGATCCCAAACTAAGGAGCATATAGGTGAGCCCTATAAAACCCTAAGAGCTCTCCCTGACTGCTATGCCCATGCAAGGGTCTCAATGGTAGACGATTGCATGCCCACGTACCAAAGACTGTGTGACACCTGAAAACCCATAATAGTGAGGGGACACAACCACCGGCTCCCTGCACTTAATACGGACGGAGTCAGGGTCACCTAGAATCAATAAACTTTATTTATATATACTGTCAGTTCACCATCGGTCCCCTTGGTTTTTAATATGTATTATGACCTGTATTAAATGTTTTAGTGTGACTTGTGTCAATCATGTGTCTTTTCTGTGATTTTCTAATAAAATTATGTTATTTTTTGACTATTTTTGTACCACTAGTGTTATTTGCAATATATTTGGCCCACTCCTTTTGGTCGGTTTTCATGATTTAATCAGGGGTGGGCCCTGAATTTTGTTTGGGCTTTATATAGGTTCCTCACCTAGAATCAAGCCAGCAAGGAAACACAATACATGAAAAGACTTATCTGAGCAAACAGCAGCCGCAGCCTCCAGCAGTGAACACTTCATCCAGGAAGTAGTATAAACCGCAAAGTGAGGCAGTATGGGAGGGAATATAAAGCAAGACGATTAGTCTAAATAGGTGACACCTGGGAGAAGGAAAGGAGATGACAAAGTGAAACCAAAACAAAGAACGTCATGCAAGAGGTAGAGAAGGACGTCTGCCAGACCTTCTCACAGAACTGGCGGTGACAATAGTTCTCCAGTGGGTGCTGTCATGGAGGGACGTCCTGGAAACTAAGATTTAGTCCTACTGGTAAATGGTTTTCCAGGAGTCCGACATGACAGCACCCGATATTACCCCCCCCCCCCCCCCCCCCCCCTTGTTATGTTCTTGTACATGATTTATTTGATCTGACATTTTTGTAACAATGTGAGGTTAAACATTGTGATTTCAATAAATAAGTTGGCTCCTATCCGGTGTACTAAAGTTGGAAGAACACTGGAGAGTGGAGGTGGGGAGGGGCCTTTTAATCTCTCTCGCCTCCTATCCCTACAGAGACCAATAGAACATCCTCCAGTGGGTGCTGTCATGTCAGACTCCTGGAAAACCATTTACCGGTAGGACTGTCTTAGTTTTTCTTCCTATCCATGATACATAGAGGATTTTCAGAGACTTTGAGTGTGTTTGAATGTCTTTAAGGTAACCACATACACTTCTATAATTACTTGTGCTCTTCGTACTCCGCCCCAACTGAGGCCTCACCCTCTTCATGTAAGACAAGTCCATTGTCTACCTTGAATTAGGAAATATTTGCTCTTCTGTACTCCCATGCATGCTGAGGCGCAAGGAGGAAGCAACCCCTTGGGTGTAGGAAGTATACTGGTGGGAGGACCAGTTCATACACATCGTGACGCCACTAAGAGAGTCCTTACATAACGACATTTGGAGGAGAACTCCTGGGACGTTCTTCACAGGTAGGTTAGGCAGCGTCTATGTAGATATTTTTATTAACCTGACAGCGTGTTCATATCATACAGGACATTCCTACGCTAGTAATATCATGCTAAACGTGCAGCTCCTAATCCTTCTCCTTATCACAGTCTAGCAGATTCCTGTGTCTGTGAGAGGTCGTATCCGAGCCACTTGTTCACCTGTAGCTCTGTACTGAACCTATATCTGTACATTAAGAATAGAATAAATGGTTATTAGCAGAATTTCTTTGGTTTCAATCACCTGCGTGGAGATCAGACTTCCAGCAGAATCTTAATCATCACTGGTCATTTTCCTGCAGCACTATAGACAGAAAATCTTATTCTGTTCACGCGGTGTAAATGCTTTCTAGACCTTGAACTGGAGCAGTATTATATATACTACGTTAGTTCTTGGGTTGTGGTTCCAAGTAGTCCCATAATCTGATCAAGTGAAAACTACTGGTGGATGCCACTACTTGGAGATGCCATGCGGTTAACATCCTGTCATGTGCTCCCTTACTCAATTATTGGGAACAAGCTCCTTCCTGATAATTGCCCCCCATCATTGGCCATGTTAAGGGGCCTTAAAGCCTCCTGCACGCGACTGTATCTGTTTTGCGGTCCGCAGATCGCGGATCCTATCCATATGCATCCCGCAGTTTTCACAGGACCCACTGTAAAAGAGCCTATTCTGGTCCGCCAAAAGGACAGGTTTTATTATATGCAGCCTGGCCACATGAATGTGAACATCTCCCAGACGACATCCGTGTGCTATCCATTTTTGTTTTTTTTGCAGACCCTTGGAAATTAATTGGTCCATGTGAGTTCTGCAGATCGGACACAGACCAAGAGTACAGTCATGTGCATGAGGCCTTAGGCAGTACTGGACTGGACAGTCCTAGGAGTCAGGGATCCAATATGGCTATTAATTTGCAGTGAATGCCTAACTTTTTGGCACATACCCTACAAATCTGAACATACTGCACCCCTTTTTTTTTTGCTTATATATTTTTGCAGTACATTTTGCAGAGAGGTGGATTTTTATCAGACATGATGAGGCTGGTTCTATGCCACACAAATACTACGTCTACTAAAGACTGACAAAGGGCACCTAACTGCTATAAAATATAGTGTCTTGCCCAGGACTCCCTCAGTAAGGACTAGATGTTGCTGTTCCGGCTTGTTTGGGGAACAGCTGCTCTCGGCCGATGCTGCGTGTGCTCTGCGGTGCAGGACAGAGGTTTATGTGGTAGTATTCCTAGCCTCAGTCATAGCCTGCAGACTAAGAGCTCGCTGCTGCAGTCAGATTCCAGGCAAACTCACAGTCACCGGCAGAGCAGCCGCCTCAGCTATTTCTGGTCGGCTTGGTTGAGGCTTTTAAATCCCCCCCCCCCCCCATGAGGAAGATAGATTGAGGAGCTTTCTGAATGTAATATGCAGCTGATTACTTACTGTAGGTGTTCCTCTAGGAAAATGGTACTGTTATCTGCAAATTAAAGAGATACTTCACTCAAAAAGTACAATTGTCATATAAATTGCTGTCAAGCTGAGCTAGTAACAAAGCGGCTGCTTGGAAAGAATGTTTGTCGGTAGCTCTTCATAGAGAAGACATCTGTGATCTGTGGCCAAGTCACTAATGTTGACCATTCAGTAGCTATCCCTCCCGACCTCCCCATGGTTCAACTTGACCTAGCGTGCATGAGTTCTATATGGAGAGAGTTGAAGGCTATTTAAACCTTTGCAGGCATTTTTTTTATTATTATTGCATTGTACTAGCTAAAAATAATTTTTTCAATTGGTCATTATGAAAAATTCTGAGCCCTTGTCTCTGTACAGCCTTGAGATTCTCTAGTAGCCTGCTGTCTCTTTTCACTCTCCGCCAGTCCCCATTATAGTGAATGGAGCTGGACAGCAATGCCAGAATGAAAAGAGATTCGGCAGGCTGACACAAATTTTGGTTTTCACAGTTTTCTGCTTTAGTGTTTTTAGATCTTTTTGTCAGACGTTTCTGTTGTATACTGAAGTGTAATTCTAAGCATTTATGAGTTTTTTAGCTATTGACAAATCCATCAAGTTTATGCAAAGACTCAATATTTCCAGTGCTGACCCTTCTTTTTTAATTCACCCTGGCATGCTGGATATCAGCTTCTGGGCCAAATCCTGACTGATGGCAACGCTTTCCTGCCTAATCAGTTCAATTTCTGTATTTTTTGTTTCTCCACCCACTTTCTGAGGATTGACCACGGTTTGGGAAGCTCTTGAAAGGAGGCACAGTTTTCTGGCCATGGACCCAAAATGTCAAGGTTTTGTTCAGCGAGCCACTTAGTTCTTACTTTTGCCTTGTGATATGGTGCTCTATCATGCTCGAAAAAGCATGGTTGATCACCAGATTGTTCCTGAATCGTTAGGAGAAGTTGCTCTTGGAGGATGTTTTTATTCCATTCCTTATTTATGGCAAAACTGTGTGTGAGCCTACTCCCTTGGATGAGAAGTTTGCTCAGGAGTTGCAGTAGGCAGGTGAGAGTGCATCTGCACACACAGGGAATCAAAGGCTTTTATAGGATGGTCTGGTGTAAGGGGGGCAGCAGAAAAACACTTTTGTCTAAGAAAAACCTTAAGGACAGGCTGACATTCTGCAGGAAATACAGGGATTGGACTGCGTAGGACTGGGGGAAAGTTATTTTCTCTGATGAAGCCCCTTCGGATGCTTCTTATCCAAGGGAGTGGGCTCACTTACAATTTTGCATGAATAAAGGATGGTATCAAAACATCATCCAGGAGCAACTTCCCCCAACCATCGAGGAGCAACTTCTCCAACTTCTCCCAACCATGCAGGAGCAATTTGGTTATTAACAATGCTTTACCAGCATGATGGAGCACCAACAGTGAGAACTAAGTGGCTCAGTGAACAAAACCTTGAATTTTTGGGTTCAAGGCCAAGAAATTCTCCAGATCTCAATCCCATTGGGAACCTGTGGTCAATCCTCAAAAAGCAGATGGACAATCAAAACCACAGATATTGTAATAAACTCTAATCACTGATTACACAAAAGTGGCTTGCCATCCATCAGTCAGGATTTGGCCCAGAAGCTGATATCCAGCATGCCTGGACGAACTGCAGAAGTCTTTGGAAAAAAAGGATCAACACTGGAAATATTGAGTCTTTGCAGCCGGTAGCGCTCTTGGTGCCTTGAGCTTTCTTGCGTATCTTACGTCCATTGTGATACCATGGCTGATGTAAATAACCTCTGCTATGAAGAGTAGTGGAGTTACCAAAGTTAAAGGGGTTGTGCCACTAATGTAAATGTATCCCGCCCAGCAGATATTGCTGTTATATCACTTCCCCCAATTACCACCATTTATAAAAACTGCCTTATTGTAAAGTTATTATCCTATCATTGTGCAATGTGGCCAATCTGTTTGGATATTCAATTGCTGTTGGGTACGTCCTGCATTTGAGACTTGTAATGTAGGATGTAGGAAGCCTCATTGGTAAGAACAAGGGGTGTGGTTAGTGTCACATGATCTGCTATGTCAGGCCACATGTCACTGCCCTAAGGCATGATGGGACAGCAGACACATGACAAACCAAAAAGTAGGATTCAAGCATGGGGGATAAGAGAAAATTGCCAATGAGGTAAATTAGAAAATAAAAAATAAAATAAAAAAGGACGAAAAGTATTTTATGGCACAACCCCTTTAAAATTGCTGTAGGCAGAAGCGTTTTGTTATAAAGAAGGTTGACACTTTTCAAGCCCATTAATCTTTTGGACTGGCAAGTAATATTTACCACCACTGATTGGAATTACCCTTTTGAGATAATTTAAATGCAAGGAGGTATGGCCTATGTGATTGTCTTGTTACTCAAAATTCTTCTTCTGTCTTCCAGTTCAGATTATAAGCGGATGGTTATTGGAGTATGGATATGGGTAATCAACATGCTTCGATCACAGCCCTTCAGGAGATCCAACGGAAGATCAAAGACCTTGAGCAGAATGTGGCTAGCTTCAGTGGCTTACAGAGTGACCTAGAGTACAAAAGATTAGAGAAAGCTCTGACCAAACAGCTTTTTGAGATTGAATCTATAGACACAGAAGGAAAGGGGAACATTCAGCAAGCCCGCCGGAGAGCAACCGAGGAGGTGGAGAGGCTTCATAAAGAACTGGAGAAGACTGCAAACCATCCATGTCGGCTGGAGATCGAGAAGATTTTCAAGGAGATGCAGAATCTTGTAGCTCAACAAATAGGTCCCTTGTATGGAGGGAGAGGATGTATCACAGAGGAGTTTGAAGAAGGCGTTCAGACCATTCTTATGAGACTTACTCAAGTCAAGACAGAAGGAAAAGCTTCTTTAAGAAAAGCCAGATATCGCACTTTAACTAAAGTTCTCGCCATTCAAGAGATACTTGAAAATTGTTTGAAGCAACAGGTCCTGGCTCTTCCCCTCTTCACCGATGCTCATCCATCCATATCTAAAATTAATTGCATTATGTGCGAAGTCAACAAGGCTCGGGCCAGCCTGATCGCTCTTCTTGCCGGTGTCAATGAATGTGAAACCTACAGACACTTATCTTGTGTACTTTCCGGGTTCATAGCAGAACTGGATGCATTAGATGTTTCCGGCCACGTAGAAGTTAGGACATACAGAAAAGAGGTGGTTAAAGAAATTAACAACTTACTCAAGTACCTGGACCTTGAAGAGGAAGCCCACTTCACCAGCGCCTATGATCTGGCCACGAATCAGTCCATAGTTCAGATAGAAACCATTCGCGGACGATTGGCCGACATAAAAGCCAGGCTCTTCGAAAAACAAATTAACATGTCTGAAATTCACTTGGGGACTAAGTCCGAACTTCAGAGTCTTATTGCTCAGTTGGACGAAGTGAGCGTAGAGAAGAACCCTTGCATTCGAGAGGCAAGAAGGAGAGCGGTGGTGGAGGTACAGACTGTCATCACGTACATTGACCTCAAGGAAGCTCTTGAAAGGAGGCACAACCTTGGCGATCCGGTCATTCCAGAACACCTATCTCACGTTGCTGTATGGAAAGTTCTTGGGAGCCTATCTGAGCTTCAGAGAGAGGTCCTGTCATTTGATGGCAGCAGAGCAGATAAAAATTACAAGCTGCTAGAAGAGCTCCTCACCAAGCAGCTACTCACCCTAGACGCCATTGACTCACAGGGCGATGAACGTTCAAAAATTGCAAGGAAACAAGCGGTAAAGTTTGCCAATAATATCCTGAGCTACCTGGATATGAAGACAGACGAATGGGAATATTAGGACTTGCTTTAACGAAGCTTGTACAACATTAATGATTGTAGGTGGTCAAGTTTATACAAATTGGTGCACCAAAACTGGGTGCGAAACTGTATTTTCTTTATAAAACATTGTGGTTTTTTTTTCTGTCTTTATTGTCCCAAAGAAGCATTCCTCCACATATACAGTATGACGGAGATGCTCAACCAGAACATATCCAAAAAGCTAGTTAGTAACATATAAGCCCATGTACTAGTGCTTGGCGACAACCTTATGGGACGTGGGGTTTCATAATTATTGGGTTCTAGCCAATAAGCCATTGGTTTCTAGAAGTTCAGTGTTGTTCGATATCTGATCAATCGCTGTCGTTTGCGGCATGTGATTTTTGCTGCCACTTTATTGATTGTTTATCATATTCAGTTCTGTTATTCTGTAGCTGATGGAGAGGAATAGACCTAAGGCCTCTTTCACACTTGCGTTGTCCGGATCCGGCGTGTACTCCACTTGCCGGAATTACACGCCGGATCCGGAAAAAACGCAAGTGTACTGAAAGCATTTGAAGACGGAACCGTCTTCCAAATGCGTTTATGGCACCCAGGACGCTATTAAAGTCCTGGTTGCCATAGTAGGAGCGGGGGAGCAGTATACTTACAGTCCGTGCGGCTCCCGGGGCACTCCAGAGTGACGTCAGAGCGCCCCATGCGCATGGATGACGTGATCCATGTGATCACATGATCCATGCGCTTGGGGCGCCCTGACGTCACTCTGAAGCGCCCCGGGAGCCGCACGGACGGTAAGTACACTGCTCCCCTGCTCCCCACTACACTTTACCATGGCTGCCAGGACTTTAGCGTCCCGGCAGCCATGGTAACCATTCAGAAAAAGCTAAATGTCGGCTCCGGCAATGCGGATTTTTGGCCGGAGCAAAAAGCGCAGCATGCTGCGGTATTTTCTCCGGCCAAAAAACGTTCCGTTCCGGAACTGAAGACATCCTGATGCATCCTGAACGGATTTCTCTCCATTCAGAATGCATTAGGATAATCCTGATCAGGATTCTTCCGGCATAGAGCCCCGACGACGGAACTCTATGCCGGAAGACAAGAACGCAAGTGTGAAAGAGCCCTAATTCTCATTATAAAGGGTTGTGCACTTTGGACCATCCTTTTTTAGAAGGGTGCCTCCACAATAAACCGATCACTTATCACATTCAGCAATCAGTTGTGATCGGTAGGGAATCTGACAGCAAGTTTTTTTTGTTTCTTACAGTGCCTCCAGAGGCAATATGAAGCATTACATTATTCTAATCAAAATTAGAAAATTAGAGCTGCAAATGCTAGAAAAAGAAAACTCACCTCTTCAATCTCTCGCTCATTCCACCTCTGACCTTTTAATTAATTACAAGAGGCTGACACATGACAGCAGCAGCCAATCAATGGCAGCAACCGTCACAGTCGTACTACTTGCATCATCGCTTAGAGATGGGAACCGTGATGCCAATAGTATGGTACATGACCTGAAGCCACTGCTTGGCTGCAGCAGTCACATCCTGCCCTTTTATTAACAAAGGCAGGGTGGAGCGTCATTGAGTCTATGCTGGATTGGCCAAGGATTGATTAGATGAGTAGTGTTTTTTTATTTTTTTTATTTCATTATGGTTGTGGCTCTTTGTCCTGCATATGAATAGAGAAACAGTCGAGCATGTGTGCTCCCTCTCCGGTCATCTCTGTGGGACTGCCGAAGATTACAGAAAACACTGTAATCAGCACTTGATGTCAGTCCTATGGAGGTAACCAGAGCTACAGTACACATGTGTGACTGTCGCTCCATTCATTTGGCATACACAGGACCCCCATTCTTTTGGTGGGGGTCCCAGCAGAAGGAGATGAGTTGACATCTTGGCACATCACATAAAGCATATCATTCTTTCTTCTCCTCCTTTGGGGCCTCTTTCTCTGGGCTGCTGTTTCAGGGTGATACAAGGTTGGGGGGGGGGGGGGGGGGGGAAGGGTCTTTTATAATACAGTGTATCTGACCCTTTAAAGGCTATGTACACCTTTGGGGGCAATTTTTGTATTATTGCATTGCACTTATTTTGAGCTAAAAATAATTTTTCAATTGGTCGTTATTAACAATATGGAATCCTTTTTTCTGTACAGAGCTTAGATACTCTAGCAGCAGCCTGTGGATTTTCTGTCTTTTCCGTCATCTGAGGAGCAGACGGACTCCTTATCTTTGCTCTCTCACATTATAAACACTTATTAAAGTTCAATCCTTATCTTACTGATAAGCATGTGGCTTAAATAAGTGTCTATGACCTCTCAGTAGTTTAGAGATGAGAGTTTTTAAATGACCTGGCACAAAATGAAAGTACCAGTCACACAGAAAAACAGTTAACCCTTTGTGACAGAATGGCTCAATATTTTTAATAAAGACCAATTAAAAAAATATTTTTTAGCCAAAAATAAGTAAAATGCAATCATAAAAAAAAAAATATGCCTCCAAAGGTGTACATAGCCTTATTTTACCCCCTACTTGGTTTTCCAGTACTTCAATATTGATGGCCCATCAATGTCTGATTCTCTGCGGTCTGACTTTCCACACACCCACCAATCAGGTGTTTACATGTAGGTGCGGCGCCAGATCTACACAGTGGACAGAGTTAGTACTGCAGCTCTGCTCCCTTTCACTGAGTTTGTACTGCAGCACTGCAGTAATCAGCTCCATCCACTACACCAGGGATCAGCATCCTCCGCCACTCCCAGAATCCTCCCTTCACTTTTATGTGAGTTACAAGAACAGATGAGCAAGTGTGCATACTAGGAGTTGTAGTTTCATAGCAGCTGTAGTGCCAAAGGTTGCTGACCCCTGCACTACACAATGGGTGGGGCTGTGTAGAAGCTGTTTAGGAACAGCTGAATGGCGGGGGTGCTCGGTGTTGGACCCTCGCCGATAAGATATTTATTATGACCTATCCTGAGGATAGACCAACAATATTAAAATCCTAGACAACACCTTTAATTTCAAATGCCCTAATTTAAAGGGGACCATATTCTTGTTTATACAGCAGGTTGAGGGAAATCCTATTTATTCACCAGCATATATACAGTATGACCACAGAGTGAAAACATATCCTAATACAAATGCTAATAAGGTGGGAGACTTTCCTTAAAGTAAACCCGCACCCATTCATATTGCATGATGTGTTTGAAGTGTTTCTTTACAGGAATTTTAATTTTTTTTTTGTAAGGCAATACCTGCTGGCCTATGAGGGATCTATGGGCTATTTTACTTGTAAAGTATGTTGTACCGCGCAGTACTCCGGGGAGGTGGCGAACATAAAAAACAGCAAAAAAGTTGACTGTGCTGAAAAAAAAAAAGTATAAATGTGCTCTCTCATTGCAGCTCTTGGCTTATTGTACGGCCTGCAGCATTATTGTGCAACTCTTGTCTATTAATGATTGTATTTTTATTTATTTTTTTGGCCGCTAATCTGGAACCAGCAACTGTACTGACCTATCCGCCATTAAAAGATGCATTGTTTTGATGGGTGTCTATTTTGAGTTTTCTTGTTATACAAGTTCAATAAAGTTTTAGGTAGTTATGCTCTTGCAGCATTGCTATCATGTCTCCAGAGTGTGACTTTTTTTATGCTTTTTTGAGTTTTCCCACTCAATGATAAGTGGGGGCGCGACTGATGTGACCTCTTATAATTGCCGTAACGAAGTGGCAGCAATGCAAGGTAAGCCCTGTACCTCTTCAGTTCTTGTCTGTTCTGATCGGGTATTTATAGTCAAGGCCCAGAAAAGCCAAATGGAGCTGCAGGGGCACAGGGCTATGCTCTAGCAATTGGTAGAGGGCACTGTAATATGCCATGAGTGTATAGTAACATATATATATATATATATATATATAGTATATAAGGCCGAAAAAAGACATTTGTCCATCCAGTTCGGCCTGTTATCCTGCAAGTTGACCCAGTCAGAGGAAGGCAAACAAAAACCCTGTGAGGTAGAAGCCAATTTTCCTCTCTTAAGGGGGGAAAAATTCCTTCCCGACTCCAATCAGGCATCAGAATAACTCCCTGGATCAACGACCCCTCTCTAGTAGCTATAGCCTGTAATATTATTACACTCCAGAAATACGTCCAGGCCCCTCTTGAATTCCTTTATTGTACTCACCATCACCACCTCCTCAGGCAGAGAGCTCCATAGTCTCACTGCTCTTACCGTAAAGAATCCTCGTCTATGTTTGTGTACAAACCTTCTTTCCCCCAGACGCAGAGGATGTCCCCTCGTCACAGTCAGTCCTGGGGATAAATAGATGATGGGAGTGATCTCTGTACTGACCCCTGATATATTTATACATAGTAATTAGATCTCCCCTCAGTCGTCTTTTTTCCAAAGTGAATAACCCTAATTTTGATAATCTTTCAGGCCACTGTAGTTGCCCCATTTCAGTTATTACTTTAGTTGCCCTCCTCTGGACCCTCTCCAGCTCTGCTATGTCTGCCTTGTTCACAGGAGCCCAGAACTGTACACAGTCCTCCATGTGTGGTCTGACTAGTGATTTGTAAAGTGGTAGGACTATGAAAGGAACATAACGAATAAATGAATTATACAGGTCTGTTGTTCTGTAGCATATGCTACAGGAGCCAGAAACAGTCTTGTAGAAACCCTGGGACAAGGGTTATTTTCTGCTGATGTCTTCCATTTTTAACTGGGAAAAGGCTGAGGGGCACAGGCTTAAAGCATACCTGAGTTTTCAAAAAAAAGGTTGCATAATGGCTCTGCTTCTTTGTACAATCATAACTGTGAATGAACTGGTGTTTTTTGGGCATACCTGATGTCTCTTTCAACCATATTATTCTGTCTTTCTGCTGCACAGCTAGATGCATTTATTTCAGAAGCAGGGGAATCTCCATTCTGCCAGTACTGTATGCAGTCACAGATTCCCTTTAAAGCTGGATACACACATTTTATATAAGGTTTACAGGTCGTTTGATTTTTTTTTTTCTCCCGGATTGCTTGTTTTTACTAGCCCCTGGAGTGTGTGGCAACTAATGAAAATAGCACGCTCCCCTGCTCCTCTACGCTTCGTTCTGTGATTTTCCAGGCCCTAGCCTATTTATTTCCAGCCGGGGTACAGATGAGGTCACAAGTGCCACTGCAGCCAATAACTGGCCTCAGCAGTGACGTGTCCCTAAGCAGCATTGTGGGTCACATGCAACTTAGGGACACGTTACCTCTGAAGCCAGTCATTGGCTGCAGCGGTGCACATGATCCCAGATGGAAATAAACAGGCCGGAGATCAGAAGATCACCAGACTGATCTAGGGCGCCAGAACGGTGCTGCAGGGTTTAAGTGAGTAGGATTTTTACATATGGTACTACATGCTCTGCAGCTAGTTAAAAAGGGCTATAATCCCAGAAAACCCATTTAAAAGTTCCCTGTCATTTTAGAAATAGATATAGGTGGAGGATTTATATGGCATCATGAGAAATGTTGAGTATGACCTCCATATGTTAGGACTTTTCTTCCCCTCTACATAATTTCTGTAAGTGTAAGTGTTCTCTCTCTGTTGGTGTTGAGCAGGTAGTCCGCCTGCTGTGATATCAGGGCTGCTCTGTGTGCTGTGACCAATCAGATTTAGGCCTTATGCGGTGCGGACCGCCGGTTACCGATCGCGGACCCCATTCAAGTGAATTGGTTTGCGTCCACAGACGGCAGGCACACGGTCGTTGCCCATGCATTGTGGACCGCAATTTGCTAGTTCCGCCATTCTCTATTAAGTGAAATTAAATTGTGTGAAAGTACAGTGACTCTTTAAAGGGGTTGTCTCATCATGGACAATGAGGGCAGATTGCTAGGATATGCCCCCATTGTCTTATAGGTGCGGGTCCCACCGATGGGACCCGCATTTATATCGAGAACGGAGCCACGCAAGGTGGTGGCTGGAGGACTCCGGTCTGGCCACCACCAGGCCGGCTCCCCATAGAAGTGTTCTGTCCGCATCTTTTGCGGCCCTATTGAAATGAATACGGCCGTGTGCATGAGGCCTTAGGGCCCATTCACACAGCCGTATTCATTTCAATAGGTCCGCAAAAGATGCGGACAGAACACCGTATGTTGTCCTTAGCTGTAGTGGCGCAAAAAAATATAGAACATGTCCTATTCTTGTCCGCAATTGCAGACAAGAATAGGCATTTTCTATGATAGTGCCGGCCATGTGCGGTCCGCAAATTGTGGAATGCACGCGTGCCGGCATCTTTATTTTATTTTTTTGCAGATCCGCAAAACACTACGGTCGCCTGAATGGGCCCTTAATTTGAGGTTAAGGAACTGCAGCTTCATCCCCTCCTCTCCTCCTTCCTTTGTCTTCAGTTACTATAGGGGAGCTTTATACTGGCTGTATGCAGGGAGAGTCTGTTGGAAGATGCCACGTTCGCCTGAGAAGATCTATGGTGACCCATGAAATGGTTGTATCATATGGACAGCTTGTCCCTTATCACAGCTGTTACATGAGGACTGCACGTGGAGTGGGTGGGGGCCTTGTACAAGTACAGTACATGCCATACTGTAAACAATAGAAAATACATGGTTGTAAATTATAAGGTTTGCTGTTCCCCTGACAACTATGCAGAGCGGCTGAGTTGTTTTTGAGGCATCGTTCTAGTATTAAAATAAAAAAAGATGGAAGCAAGCAAGGGGAGAAGCATGAAGCTTTACACCTGAAGCCAGCCATAACCTTGAGTAATGAGGCCAGGATCAATGATCTGCAAAATTCAGGAGATAAAAAGTTGGCAGTGTATCTACAGCAGTATAGGAGGGGGCATGCCGATCTGCAGGCGATTTTTTTTTTTTTTTTTTTTTTTTTTTTAGGAATGAAGGGTTCCTTCCCAGCAATCTCCTGCTAGCTAGCAGAGGAGACCGCTGTTATTACATGCAGCGGTCTCCTCCACTGCATGGTGAGGAGCCATCGTTATGCCGTTTCTTGCCCCCAAGCTCTCTATTTACAGTCAGGTCCATAAATATTGGGACATCAAAACAATTCTAACATTTCTTGCCCTATACACCACCACAATGGATTTGAAATGAAACGAACAAGATGTGCTTTAACTGCAGACTGTCAGCTTTAATTATTTACATCCAAATCAGGTGAATGGTGCAGGAATTACAACAGTTTGCATATGTGCCTCCCACTTGTTAAGGGACCAAAAGTAATGGGACAGAATAATAATCATAAATCAAACTTTCACTTTTTAATACTTGGTTGCAAATCCTTTGCAGCCAATTACAGCCTGAAGTTTGGAACGCATAGACATCACCAGACGCTGGGTTTCATCCCTGGTGATGCTCTGCCAGGCCTCTACTGCAACTGTCTTCAGTTCCTGCTTGTTCTTGGGGCATTTTCCCTTCAGTTTTTTCTTCAGCAAGTGAAATGCTCAATCGGATTCAGGTCAGGTGATTGACTTGGCCATTGCATAACATTCATCTTCTTTCCCTTAAAAAACTCTTTGGTTGCTTTTGCAGTATGCTTTGGGTCATTGTCCATCTGCACTGTGAAGCGCCGTCCAATGAGTTCTGAAGCATTTGGCTGAATATGAGCAGATAATATTGTCCGAAACACTTCAGAATTCATCCTGCTGCTTTTGTCAGCAGTCACATCATCAATAAATACAAGAGAAGCAGTTTCATTGGCAGCCATACATGCCCACGCCATGACACTACCACCACCGTGCTTCACTGATGAGGTGGTATGCTTAGGATCATGAGCAGTTCCTTTCCTTCTCCATACTCTTCTCTTTCCATCACTCTGGTACAAGTTGATCTTGGAAAACAAAAAGTCCAGCAAGGGTACCCTGTTATATCATAAGGTGACTAAATTTAATAAGAAATATACATATATACATAAACAAAAGAACTCTAAATAATTAATCCGAGGTGAGAGGCCAGGATACAGTCAGATGCAGTGGGTAAGTGGTGGGGAAGAAAATCCCTAGCACTGATACCCTAAACTGGTCCTCTGCCCAGGGACGTCTCCTGGTGGTGGGGACGCCCTGTCCACGTACCTAATCTCAAACTCCTGACTGTCCCTAGTAAAGTGAACAGTGGAGGGAGATAGGTAAAGAGTGGTGCCCTAACGGATAACTAGTACACAATCAGAAAGTTTGAAAGGTGTCCACTGTATACTGCCCTCGTGACAGTTTGCCAGGAGGTACAGGGTCCACCAAGAGGATAAAAAATATACAAACAGACACACGCACAAATAAACACAATTATATAATAACAATAGATGACCTACAACCCCGACGCGTTTCACCCACAGCAGTGGGATCATCAGGGGGTTATACGGGGTAGGTATAATAAGGACAGGAAGCCCGTGACAGTAGCGATAGCAGGCCCAGTCCAATGATACGTGCGTAAATAAATGCGTAGATAGATAGACACTTATAACGCGACAACAGACCCAGAATTGGTAAGTAGTTGCCAAATGGCAGATTACATACGGTCACTCGGCGGCACGGTTAGTGAAGTCAACCGCCTAGATGCAGACTGTAAATCTGTGATTGGCAAAGGCATTAGGATCACGTAAGGATAATTTGTGAAGAGGCTCATGCAGGGGCATAAAGAATAATCACCCCGAACCTACCTAGCTGATAAGCACTCCAGGAATACGATAACAGGGTTCGTAGCTCCTAAGGTGTAGGGCTACCCGCCAAGAAGATACATGATGCCGTCGTCAGTGTGGGGAAGTGGGTCTGAGTTGATCTTGGTCTCATCTGTCCATAGGATGTTGTTCCAGAACTGTGAAGGCTTTTTTAGATGTCGTTTGGCAAACTCTAATCTGGCCTTCCTGTTTTTGAGGCTCACCAATGGTTTCCATCTTGTGGTGAACCCTCTGTATTCACTCTGGTGAAGTCTTCTCCTGATTGGTGACTTTGACACACATACACCTACCTCCTGAAGAGTGTTCTTGATCTGGCCAACTGTTGTGAAGGGTGTTTTCTTCACCAGGGAAAGAATTCTTCGGTCATCCACCACAGTTGTTTTCCGTGGTCTTCGGGTCTTTTGGTGTTGCTGAGCTCACCGGTGCGTTCCTTCTTTTTAAGAATGTTCCAAACAGTTGTTTTGGCCGCGCATAACCTTTTATCTGCTCATTGTAATTGGGATAATGAGGGAATAACACACCTGGCCATGGAACAGCTGAGAAGCTAATTGTCCCATTACTTTTAGTTCCTTAAGGCTGGGTTCACATGAGCGTTTCCGGATTAGGTCCGGATGCGTCCCGGTGTGTTGCGGCAAACCCGCGCGAGTAGGAATGCAATTGCAGTCAGTTTTGACTGCGATTGCGTTCCGATGTTCAGTTTTTATCGCGCGTGTGCAATGTTTTTTGCACGCGCGTGATAAAAAACCGACTGTGGTACCCAGACCCGAACTTCTTCACAGAAGTTCAGGTTTGGGTTAGTTGTAGTGTAGATTGTATTATTTTCCCTTATAACATGGTTATAAGGGGAAATAATAGCATTCTGAATACAGAATGCATAGTAGGTGATCAATAGAGGGTTAAAAAAAAATAAAAAAATTAACTCGCCTCCTCCGCGTAGTTCCCGGTCTCTTCTTTACTTCTTTAATGATGAACTACAGGCAAGGACCTGTGGTGACGTCAGATCACATGCTCCAATCACATGGTCCATCACCACGGTGATGGACCATGTGATTGGAGCATGTGATCTGGCGTCACCAAAGGTCCTTTAGCCGACAGCTCATCAGAAGAGACTGGGAACTACGCGATCAAGAGGAGAAGGTGAGTTAATTTGTTTATTTTTTTAACCCCTCCAGCGCTATTTTACTAAGCATTCTGCTTTCAGAATGCTATTATTTTCCCTTATAACCATGTTATAAGGGAAAATAATACAGTGAATAGACTGTCACCTAGCAACCATGCGTGAAAATCGCACCGCATCTGCACTTGCTTGCGGATGCTTGCGATTTTCACGCAACCCCATTCACTTCTATGGGGCCTGCGTTGTATGAAAAACGCAGAATATAGAGCATGCTGCGATTTTCACGCAACGCACAAGTGACGCGTGAAAATCATCGCTCATCTGAACAGCCCCATTGAAATGAATGGGTCCGGATTCAGTGCGGGTGCAATGCGTTCACCTACCGCATTGCACCCGCGCGGAAATCTCGCCCGTGTGAAGGCAGCCTAACAAGTGCACATATGCAAACTGTTGTAATTCCTACACCGTTCACCTGATTTGGATATAAATACCCTCAAATTAAAGCTGACAGTCTGAAGTTAAAGCACATTTTGTTTGTTTCATTTCAAATTCATTGTGGTGGTGTATAGAGCCAAAAATGTTAGAATTGTGTCCATGTCCCAATATTTATGGACCTGACTGTATTTGCCGGCAGCAAATCGTGATTTTTCAGCAGGTGCAGAGAGGCGAAACTCTGCCTGGACGGATCGTCTGATTAGAAGAATGGCTACGAGCCAGACGTCCAGGTACAGGTGTTCCAGTGAGCTCACACCACCGCTCTCAAAGACGAGATCATGGTGCAAAGCAAGGCGGCAATGGGGCTGGAATGGAGGTCTATGCTCTTTTGTCTCAGACGTAATGATAGCCGGAGATTGGTCTGGAGACCATGTGGGCAACGCCATAAAGAGGCCTTCACAAGGGAACATTACACCAGTCCTACTCCCGGGATTATGGTGTGGGGTGAATCATGTACTGTAGCCGGAACCCTCTAGTCTTCATTTCAGGTACTAACAGCTCGGCATAACATGGATTAGGTCGTGGACCCAGTGGTACAGTAATTTCTCCAAAGTGTCCCAGGAGCCATTTTCCAACAGGACAATGCCAGGCCACATGTTGCTCGCAGTGGTGTAGCTATAGGGTTAGCAGCAGTCGCAGTTGGACCTGGCCTCTAAGCCAGGGGGGCCCACTGAACCCCCCCTTAAACAGTGGTGCACTGCCAATTACCGTATTTTTCACAGTGCGTTTTATAAAGCGAATACTAGTGAGCGCTTCCAGGAAGCAAAGAATGCAGGTGAGATCCCTGGACCTGGAGAGGGGCGTCTGAGCAGGAGAGGTAACTGAATTATTTTAAGGTGTGAGGTCTGATATGAGGGGGGGGGGGGGGGGGGGCTGACATGGAGGCATGATCTGACGTCTGATACTGTGTTCTGACATGGGGGTCTGATCTGAGGTCGGATATGGGAGGTGTCTGACATGGAATCCTGATCTGAGGTCTGATATTTTGGGGGTGGTCTGACATGAAGGTCTGAGGGGATTTTCATCTGAGGTTTTATATGGGGGTCTGATCTGAAGATCTGATATGGGGGTCTGATCTGAAAGGTAAGGTGGTATGTTTTGTACTGGTACACATTAGGGAGCATTTTTCTACTGACACACATTATAAGCAGAAGTTTTAATACCTGGGGGGCTATGGGGAACATGATTACTAATATGGGCACAATTGTGGCATTATTATTATTTGGGGCACTTAACAGTGCTTAACGCTATGCACTCTGGAAGATAATTATTTCTATTGGTGGGACTTTGGGGTGCATTATTACTGTAGGGTGCACCCTTGCACAGTATCGGCTTAGCACAATTATTTTGGGGGGACATTATGCTATTAATGTCAGGGTTATTTTTTAGGACACTGTGTGCCAATAATTATTGAAGGGGCCACTATCTGTGTGGTGTGGTACTAGCATTTTCAGGGGGGTTGTTTATGCATTATATTATTGGGGGGACAGTATTGGGGGTGGAAAGATGGGATGTTCAGAATGTGGGTGGATGATGGAAAAGTATGAACCAAAGATGTCTGTCAAACTCTGCAGAGACAAAAGATGTCTGAAAAAAACCATCATGGCGGTCTGGTCTGAATGGAGAAGATAAGATGCATGCAGAAACCTGACCCTGTGGCCGTACCCTTAGGCCCCTTGCAGACGAGCGTTTGTCACACTGCAAGTCCGCAGTGCAGCCCCCGGCCTGACCTCCCAGCACTGACGGGGCTCACGTAGCATTAGATTGATTTATGATGCTATGTAACCCTTACAGTTCTGAAATGTATTGGATAACACTGACATAATGCTGTTAGTGTCATCTAAAACATTCCAGGACTGTAAGGGTTACATAGCATCATAAATCAATATAATGCTATGTGACCCCCGTCAGTGCTGGGAGGTCAGGCCGGGAGCTGCGCCTTAGGCCCCTTTCACACAAGCGCGTTTTTGGCGCAGGTGCGATGCGTGACGTGAACACATAGCACCCGCACTGAATCCTGATCCATTCATTTCAATGCGTCTGTGTACATGAGCGTTTTTTTCACAAATCAGTTCCTGCGTTGCGTGAAAAACGCAGCATGTTCTATATTCAGCGTTTTTTACGCAGCCTTGGCCCTCCATCAGTGAAAAATGCATTGTGTCCGGATGCAATGTGTTTTTCACTGATGGTTGCTAAAAGATGTTGTTTGTAAACCTTCAGGTTTTTTTTAAAAAATGCTTCAAAACGCATTGCACCTGCGCGGAAAAAACTGCGAAATCACAGACAAAACTGACTGAACTTGCTTGCAAAATGGTGCAAGTTTCACTGAACGCATCTGGACCTAATCCGTCGTGCTCTTGTGAAAGAGGCCTTAGGGCTCTTTCACACGAGCGGATCCTGTGCGGGTAATCTGCTGCGTGAATGAGAGCCAAGCCCTGCTCCGGACAGCAGAGACACGGAGCATTAACATGATTGATAATGCTCTTTGCCTCTCTGTGATCTTTTTACTACAAAATCACAGTGAGATAAAGTGGTCACCGTTATTTTGTAGTAAAAAGATCACAGAGAGGAACGGAGCATTATCAATCATGTTAATGCTCCGTGTCTCTGCTGTCCGGAGTGGGGCGTGGCTCTCTTTCACGCAGTGGATTCCACGCATGGGATCGGCTCGTGTGAAAGACCCCTTAGGGTTGGGGTAGGTTCACATCTGCGGTAAAAGTAATCCGGTAGTCTGTTCCAGCAGAAGAGAAGACTACTCCAGATACCACTGCACAATGTCGGATCCCCATTGACTGTAATGGGATCTAATGGGGACCCTGCACAGTTACTGTGGATCCGGCAGTGTGCGGCGTTATCCGGCTAGTCTGTTAGACTACCGGACTGCCTGTAGCCCAGATATTACCGTAATAGCCCTAGTGATGTGATTATACAGCCGACAACACTAGCAGGAATCATGTATGGGTGTACCAACATGGCCGGAGGAGGTGTAGGAGGAAGGGCTAGTGCAGACTGACCAGATGACACACCACACTGCAAAGCATCCTGGGGGCCATCCATAAAAATAATCTAGCAACTGAAGAAAACAGTCCTACAACATGAAACAGGTATTGGGGGCATAAAAATGCAGAGGTTTGGGTGTTATGAGCAAGTAGATAAATTTGACTAGATGTGTGTGTATATATATATATATATATTTATATCTTGTTTTAAAACAGTTTCTTGGTGTGTTTTTTCGGTCCCTTGACGATCCTCTTAAAGTCGCAGCATGCTGGGAGTGTGGCGGTTTTTTTTCAGGCGTTTTCCCATAGACTTCTCTCTAGGACAAAAAAGAAGTCTAAAGAAAGCCACAACAAAAACACTTATAAAAATAATGCATAAATTGTGTGACTTTTTCTTTAAAGGGAACCTGTTACCGGGATTTTGGGTATAGAGCTGAGGACATGGGTTGCTAGATCGCCGCTAGCACGTCCGCAATACCCAGTCCCCATAGCTCTGTGTGCTTTTATTGTGTAAAAAAACCGACTTGATACATATGCAAACTAACCTGAGATGAGTCCTGTCCCTGACTCATCTCACGTACAGGACTCCTCTCAGGTTAATTTGCATATGTATCAAATAGTTTTTTTGACACAATAAAAGCACACAGAGCTATGGGGACTCGGCTCTATGCCCAAAATCCAGGTGACAGGTTCCCTTTAAAACCAAAAAGACACACCAGGAAAAAATGTAGAGCGGCAGAACACTAATGGCTTTTTAGCAATGTTCAACAGAAATCATAGGGCTCCAAGCAAAATGTACTATGCTTTATTACAGCGAATTACGTGTTCAATGCCCTATAACATTTCTAGGGGATGGCTGCCTGCAGTCACCTCTTCATATGGAGTTGGGCTTAGTTCACACTTCAGTGATTGTGATCAAAACCAAATTGGAGCCTCCACAGACATAAGGTATAAGAGAAAGAGCTGCACCTGTTCTGTGTTTTTGAACTGCACCTGGTTTGGGCTCACAATGGAAAACACGGACGTGTGAACTAGGCCTTATACAGCTAGCAGTGAACTCAATGGGAGCTGTATAAGGGTATATACAAACTCAGCAGTTGAGGTGCAGTGAAAATTGCATTAGACAAAAACTGCATGTGCAGTTTTTACTAGTTAAACCTGTAGCAAACTGGGGTGAAAAAAATGCATGCAGTTTTTATGCAATTTTAACCCCTATATGTGAAAATACCCTAAATTAGGCATGCTCAACCTGCGGCCCTCCATCTGTTGTAAAACTACAACTCCCACAATGCCCTGCTGTAGGCTGATAGCTGTAGGCTGTTCGGGCATGCTGGGAGTTGTAGTTTTGCAACAGCTGGAGGGCCGCAGGTTGAGCATGCCTGCCCTAAATCACTATGGGATCTCACTGAACTGTCAGCAGTTCGGTCCTCTCACCATGGGCCCATGATAGTCCTATACCATTGCCAGTGTAAAATTGAATTTTCTCTATAATGTCCAGAGGGCACAGATCTGAATCCCAGTGTACGCTTTTGCACCTTATACCTCATTCACACGAATGAGTTTTCCTTCAGGGTGCGATGCGTCCAGACTGAATCCTGATCCATCTCAGTGGGTCTGTGCACGCAAGTGTCATTTTTCACGCATCATGTTCTATATTCTGCGTTTTTCACACAGCTCTGGCTCCATAGAAGTGAATGCAGCTTCCTTGAAAAACGGATTGCATGCGGATGTAATTCGTTTTTCACTGGTGGTTGCTAGGAGATGTAGATTGTTATTCTTCTGGTTTTTTCACACGTGTGAAAAACGCATCAAAAACTGATTGCACCCGTGTGTAAAAAATGGAAACACTGAACGCAATCGCAGGCAAAACTGACTGAACCTGCATGCAAAACCATCAGTTTTTTCCTGAAAAGTTCCTGACAGAATCCGTAACGCTCATGTGAAAGAGGCCTAAGGCTTTATTCACACGTCAGTGTTTTGGTTACTGATTTCCATCAGTGATTGTGAGCCAAAAACCAGGTGTGAAGCCTTCACACAGATGAGGTATAAGGGCTCTTGTCCTGCCCGTGCTGCGGTCCGCAATGCACCGGCACCGACCGCGGGCCAGCCGCATGCAGATCGCGACCCCATTCACTTGAATGGGGACTGCGATCCGTCCATTCCGCAAAAAGATAGGACAAGTTCTATCTTTTTGCGAAATGGAACACCACAGAAGAACTCCGTAGTGCTTCCATTACGTTGCACACCACGTCTCTGGATTTGCGGACCCATTCAAGTGAATGGGTCCGCATCCGTGATGTGGAATGCACAAGGCCGGTGTCCCGTGTATTGCGGACCTGCCGTATGCGGGCCACAACATGGCCACGGGGGGGACACGGTTGTGTGCAAGAGGCCTAAGGAATAGATCTGAATCTGTTCTGTGTTTTGGAGCTGCACCTGGTTTGGGCTCACAATTAGGCTTGAGCAAATTGAGCTTCAGATCAAAGATCCGAAGTTGATCCGTTCAAACACTTCGGGGGTCATTTATTAATAACCCCTATAGCTGGTGGTGGATCTGCCAAAGTTATGAAGAGGCGCCGGCCTCTACATAACATTGACGCATCCAGCGCGACTTTAAGGCTCCTTTCACACAACTGGGTTGTTGTTTTTTTTCGTTTGTGGACGTTTTTTGTGTTCCTTATACAGAAACCATTCATTTAAATGGTTCCGCAAAAAAAAAACTTAACTCCGTATGCATTCTGTTTCCGTATTTCAATTTTTCTGTTCCGTTCAAAGATAGAACATGTCGTATTATTGTCCGCATAATGGACAAGGATAGTACTGTTCTATCAGGGGCCAGCTGTTCCGTTCTGCAAAAAAACAGAATGCACAAGGACGTCATCCGTATTTTTGGCTGATCCGTTTTTTGCGGACCGAAAATGACTGAAAAAGCCATACTGTTGTGTGCAATAGGCCTTAGACCATTTTCTACGCCTAAAACAGGCATAGAAAATGATGAATGAGATGGGCCTGCCGGCCCCTGCCCTTCCTCGCCCACACCACGCCAACTTTTTTACACCTGGCGTGAGCAATAACTTTTGCGCCACAGTATGCTCCAAAAATACGCCTAATAGACGTATTTCTGGTCAGTAAATGATCTCCTCCGTTTTAATGCTGTCCGGAGACCTGTCTCAGTACAGCATTAAAATGTATTGCCTCTGTGGAGGCAAAATTCGTTTCAGCCGCAGTCGCGTGAGACTTCGGGGAATGACTTCGGTATTCATTTCTGCATCGTTAAAAACATTTAAAATTAGCAATCAAAAGTCAGGTTTGGAGGATAAATTATTAGTAAAAAAAAAAAAAAAAACTGCAGAACCCCTGTGGAAGAAATATAGAATTTTTTTATTCATTTTTTTATCATATCCCAATTTGTCCCAAAACTGCACTGTGTGAACCTGGCTTAAAGGGACACTACACCTCTAAACACACAAAAAACAAACAAACAAGATAGATATACCAGTAAGACTGTCAGCAACCTAATAGGGGTTTATCAAGATTTTCACATTGATGACCCATTCTCAGGATAGGCCATCACATGTGATCGGTATGAGCTCATGCACACGACCGTTTGGCTGTTTTGCAGTCCACAAATTGTGGATCCCAAAACACAGATACCGGCCGTGTGTGTTCCGCATTTTGTGGAACGGAACGTCTGGCCCCCAATAGAACAGCCCTATCCTTGTCCGTGAGGACATGTTCTATATTTGTGAGGATGGAACAGACATACGGATGTGGAGAACACGCGGAGTGCTGTCCGAATCTTTTGCGGCCCCGTTGAAGTGAATGGGTCCGCATCCGACTTGAAAAAAATGCATGCCACCGCTGATCCGCTGTTTGCGGAGGCTGTGGTGCTTCGGGCCTCCTCACAGCTTACCACTCACAGCACCGTCCATGATAGCAGCTATGCTTGGTATTGCAGCTCAAGCCCAAGCTATGTGACCAACACTGATCTGGGAAGAGGCTGCTTTGAATGACCCCAGGAAACGCCATCAATATCAAGATCTCAGAAATCCCGCTTTCTTTGCTCACAAGTATATACGTTTCTGGGTGGGCTGAGCTGTGCTGTAGGATAAGTAGATTATGCACGAGCATCTCAGGCTTTGGCTCATCAAGGATGACCTCTACGTTGTACCGGTCTAGTGCATGTTTCCTCCAGCAGATGGCAGTATGACGCCACGTTTCCTGGCCTGCTATAATGCGCCTTGTTTTGCTTCCATCCATCACATGGCCCAATACATCACTTTCCAGCTGTATTAACTGAGCATCTTATACACTAGGACTGGGGAGCAAGTGGGACGCTAACGAATCATGTCGACTGCAGCTGTCACATAGTTGGGGGGAATCCAGGCCTGGCTTTGTAGGAAAAGCTTTGTGGGTTTGCATAAAATACATCGCCTTTGTCTCAGCAAATCACATTGTGTAGAAAAAAGGGTTTCGCATGACTGTTAGATTTCCTGGGTTATGAGAAGGACAAAGCGCCTCTCTGGTGGCCACTACCCAGTATCTACAATAAGTCTCCAGCTTGATACTCTTTATTCCCTCCGCCTGGCACCCTGTGCGCTGCCTCCTGGGACACGGGGCATGGGTGTTAACCATCCCCGGTTTGGCACATTTTCCCTTAGGAGTGGCCCGGCCCTTCTGGTGTGATGTAGGAGTTGTGCTGTGCGCTCAGCCAATAGGATGTCTGCAGTGTCGGACTGGGGTACCTAGGGACCACCAGTAAAATTTATTTTGGGGGGCCCACCGTACGGATACATTCAAATATAATAAATAATCTAACAAGTTTTTTTATATGAACATAAGCTGGTTGAGGTGCTGTACATTGAATATATGTATGTAGTGCACTAAATCTAATGTGTTATGTGCCACTTGTGCAGGGGGTGGGAGACTAGGGGCCCACCTTGCTCAGGGGCCCACCGGGGGATTCCCCTGTGGGCCAGTCCGAGCCTGGATGTCTGTGCTGCTCCGTCTCCTGAGATGCTGCAGCTGCATCCCCCTCCTCTCCCTATTTACCGTTTTACACTAGATGGATTTTTGAGGTTTCTGAACCTTCCTTATACAGAAATAGGAGCTATAGGCTTCTGAAAGCCAATGATATAAGCATTAAAGGCTTGTTATAATCTCAGGTGTGGATGTGCCATAAAAGTCAGATAGATACAGGTCCCACCTCTAAGGCCTATCCCTATAACAGGGGCTCCCTGATGGCCGTTGCATCCAAGCCTAAGAGGTGGCCATTTTAAATTAGGGCATCTGTAATTAAAGGGTTTGTTCAGTATTTTTGCATTGATGGCTGATCCTCAGAATAGGTCATCAATGTCTGATGGGTGGGGGCTCCGACATCCCATATCCCTACCCTTTAGCTGTTCCCACATAGCTCCAGCGCCGGGACTACACAACTTTGTCCATTGTGTAGTGGACGGAGCTGGTTACTGCAATGCTACTTCCATTGCAGTGAATGGTAGCAGTGCTGCAGGACCCAGCTCCGTCCACTACACAACGGGTGGCGCTGTGTAGCTCCTGCAGAACAGCTGATCGGTACGGTTCTGACAATCTGCACTCCCTGCTGATCGGCTATTGATGGCCTTTCTTGAGCTTCTCTCTCCCTGCCCACCTGCTGATGATTGACAGTTCGGTCCTAGGGAGAAAGCAAAGTAGAGAGCCGTCAACCATCAGCAGGATGTGAGGAGAGAGGGAGCTCATGGCTTCTCTCTGACGGTGCCCTGCCCCCACTAAGCGAAGTTCTCCGCAGCGGTGTGGCTTTACCAGATAAGTGACAGACCGCAGATTTCAGTGTGCAATGTATAAGGGCTGTTTCAGACGAGCGTGTCCAGTTTGGGAATCGCGCTCCATGTGTGAGCGTGATCCTCCGTTCTGGACACGGCTCTTCTTGCAGGAGCGCACGGCATTATACTGATTTATAATGCTGTGTGCCTCTGCAGGACCTTACGGAGGATCAAGCTCACACACTGGACACACTGCTCCGAAACAGGCCTAAGGCTTATTACACACAAGCCATATGGACTGAGTCAGGGTCTGTTCAGGAAAAACGGATCGGTTTGCATGTAAGTTTAGGCCCCTTTCACACGAGTGTGACGGATCGGCTCCGGATGCGTTCAGTGAAACTCGCACCATTTTGCAAGCAAGGTCAGTCAGTTTTGTCTGCGATTACAAACGACATCTCTTAGCAACCATCAGTGAAAAACGCACCGCATCCGGACACAATGCGTTTTTCACTGAAGCCCCATTCACTTCTGTGGGGCCAGGGCTGTGTGAAAAACGCAGAATATAGAACAGGCTGCGTTTTTCACGCAATGCAGAACTGATGCGTGAAAAAAAAACTCATGTACACAGACCCATTGAAATGAATGGGTCAGAATTCAGTGCGGGTGCTATGCGTTCACGTCACGCATTGCACCCGCGTGGAAAACTCTCTTGTGTGAAAGGAGCCTTAGGGTCCATTCACACGTCCGTTGTTTTTTTCCTGATCTGTTCCGTTTTTTGCAGGAACAGATCTGGACCAGTTCTGTACCCATTATGAGCTGTCCGATTTTTTTCAGGACCCATTGAAAATTAATGGGTACAGAACTGGTCCAGATCTGTTCCGCAAAAAACGGAACAGATCAGGAAAGAAACAACGGACGTGTGAATGGACCCTTAATCAGTTTTGTCTATGATTTTTTTTTTTTTCACGTGGATGCAATCAGTTTTTCATGCGCTTAAAAAAACGGAAGAATAAGGCTACATGCACGCGACCTTGCCGTGTTTTTTGCGGTCTGCAGCCTGCGTGCATTCCGCAATTTACAGAATGGGCCGCCCATAATAGAAATGCATTTCGGATGTGGACCAAAACAACGGTGGTGTGCATGAGGCCTAACACTCAACATCTCCTGGCAACCATCTGTGAAAAGCGCATCGCATCCGGATGCCTTACTTTTTTTTTTATGCAAGCGCTATTCTTTTCTATGGGGGCCAAGGCTGCGAGAAAAACGCACAATCTAGAACAAGCTGCTAAATTTCTTGAAAGCAGAGATGATGCGTGTGCACAGACCCCATTGAAATAAATGGGTCAGCATTCAGTCCGGATGCTGTCTGTTCTCAACACGCATTGCGTCCAGATGGAAGACTCGCTGGCGCGAAGGCCTAAAGGAGGTGAAAGGTTCCCTTTCAGGAAGCTCTGTCTTTGTTGGCGAAGGCTAATCTTTATGGATATGTGAACATGAGCCGATGAATGACGCCCGCCAGCTCACGCCGGTCAATGTGCACAGATCAATGAAGTTCATGGAGTCTTAGACGTAGAAAATATGGATATTTCTATCTATGTTACAGTCAACCATATAATCACGTTATCTTGTGTTGTAGGGTTGGGCTATTCATGGCGCTGATTTTGAAGCGTTTCTGCCTCAAAATCTGCTTGAAAAAGTCCTCAAAACAACCTCCCATTCATTTCTATGAGAGGCGGCGCGTCGTTTTTTGTTTTTTTTTACACGTGGAAAAAAGACGCAGCGTGCTCTGTGCTGGGGCGGAATCGGCGCTGATTCTCCCACTGAAATGAATAGGAAGCAGCTCCAAGTAAGTCCAGGCGTTTTTAGCACAAATCTGCTTCAAAAACCTCCAGCTGAATATCCAGCTTTGTATTAACCACCTCAGCCCCCAGTGCTTAAACACCCTGAAAGACCAGGCCACTTTTTACACTTCTGACCTACACTACTTTCACCATTTATTGCTCGGTCATGCAACTTACCACCCAAATGAATTTTACCTCCTTTTCTTCTCACTAATAGAGCTTTCATTTGGTGGTATTTCATTGCTGCTGACATTTTTACTTTTTTTGTTATTAATCGAAATTTAACGATTTTTTTTGCAAAAAAATGACATTTTTCACTTTCAGTTGTAAAATTTTGCAAAAAAAAACGACATCCATATAGAAATTTTGCTCTAAATTTATAGTTCTACATGTCTTTGATAAAAAAAAAATGTTTGGGTAAAAAAAAAATGGTTTGGGTAAAAGTTATAGCGTTTACAAACTATGGTACAAAAATGTGAATTTCCGCTTTTTGAAGCAGCTCTGACTTTCTGAGCACCTGTCATGTTTCCTGAGGTTCTACAATGCCCAGACAGTACAAACACCCCACAAATGACCCCATTTCTGAAAGTACACACCCTAAGGTATTCGCTGATGGGCATAGTGAGTTCATAGAACTTTTTATTTTTTGTCACAAGTTAGCGGAAAATGATGATTTTTTTTTTTTTTTTTTTTTTTTTTTCTTACAAAGTCTCATATTCCACTAACTTGTGACAAAAAATAAAAAGTTCTATGAACTCACTATGCCCATCAGCGAATACCTTGGGGTCTCTTCTTTCCAAAATGGGGTCACTTGTGGGGTAGTTATACTGCCCTGGCATTCTAGGGGCCCAAATGTGTGGTAAAGAGTTTGAAATCAAATTCAGTAAAAAATGACCTGCGAAATCCGAAAGGTGCTCTTTGGAATATGGGCCCCTTTGCCCACCTAGGCTGCAAAAAAGTGTCACATATCTGGTATCCCCGTACTCAGGAGAAGTTGAGGAATGTGTTTTGGGGTGTCTTTTTACATATACCCATGCTGGGTGAGATAAATATCTTGGTCAAATGACAACTTTGTATAAAAAAATGGGAAAAGTTGTCTTTTGCCAAGATATTTCTCTCACCCAGCATGGGTATATATAAAATGACACCCCAAAACACATTCCCCACCTTCTCCTGAGTACGGAGATACCAGATGTGTGACACTTTTTTGCAGCCTAGGTGGGCAAAGGGGCCCATATTCCAAAGAGCACCTTTCGGATTTCACTCATCATTTTTTACAGAATTTGATTTCTAACTCCTTACCACACATTTGGGCCCCTAGAATGCCCGGGCAGTATAACTACCCCACAAGTGACCCCATTTTGGAAAGAAGACACCCCAAGCTATTCCGTGAGGGGCATGGCGAGTTCCTAGAATTTTTTATTTTTTGTCACAAGTTAGTGGAAAATGATGATTTTTTTTTTTATTTTTTTTTTCATACAAAGTCTCATATTCCACTAACTTGTGACAAAAAATAAAAACTTCCATGAACTCACTATGCCCATCAGCGAATACCTTGGGGTCTCTTCTTTCCAAAATGGGGTCACTTGTGGGGTAGTTATACTGCCCTGGCATTCTAGGGGCCCAAATGTGTGGTAAGGAGTTTGAAATCAAATTCTGTAAAAAATGACGAGTGAAATCCGAAAGGTGCTCTTTGGAATATGGGCCCCTTTGCCCACCTAGGCTGCAAAAAAGTGTCACACATCTGGTATCCCCGTACTCAGGAGAAGTTGAGGAATGTGTTTTGGGGTGTCTTTTTACATATACCCATGCTGGGTGAGATAAATATCTTGGTCAAATGACAACTTTGTATAAAAAAATTGGAAAAGTTGTCTTTTGCCAAGATATTTCTCTCACCCAGCATGGGTATATGTAAAATGACACCCCAAAACACATTCCCCACCTTCTCCTGAGTACGGAGATACCAGATGTGTGACACTTTTTTGCAGCCTAGGTGGGCAAAGGGGCCCATATTCCAAAGAGCACCTTTCGGATTTCACAGGTCATTTTTTGCTGAATTTGATTTCAAACTCCTTACCACACATTTGGGCCCCTAGAATGCCAGGGCAGTATAACTACCCCACAAGTGACCCCATTTTGGAAAGAAGAGACCCCAAGGTATTCGCTGATGGGCATAGTGAGTTCATGAAAAAAAAATTTTTTTGGCACAAGTTAGTGGAATATGAGACTTTGTATGAAAAAAAAAAAAAAAAAAAAATCATCATTTTCCACTAACTTGTGACAAAAAATAAAAAATTCTAGGAACTTGCCATGCCCCTCACGGAATACCTTGGGGTGTCTTCTTTCCAAAATGGGGTCACTTGTGGGGCAGTTATACTGCCCTGGCATTTTCCAGGGGCCCTAATGTCTGGTAAGTAGGTAAATGACCTGTGAAATCTGAAAGGTGCTCTTTGGAATGTGGGCCCCTTTGCCCACCTAGGCTGCAAAAAAGTGTCACACATCTGGTATCTCCGTACTCAGGAGAAGGTAAGGAATGTGTTTTGGGGTGTCATTTTACATATACCCATGCTGGGTGAGAGAAATATCTTGGCAAAAGACAACTTTTCCCATTTTTTTTATACAAAGTTGGCATTTGACCAAGATATTTATCTCACCCAGCATGGGTATATGTAAAATGACACCCCAAAACATATTCCCCAACTTCTGCTGAATACGGAGATACCACATGTGTGACACTTTTTTGCAGCCTAGGTGGGCAAAGGGGCCCAAATTCCTTTTAGGAGGGCATTTTTAGACATTTGGATACCAGACTTCTTCTCACGCTTTGGGGCCCCTAAAATGCCAGGGCAGTATAAATACCCCACATGTGACCCCATTTTGGAAAGAAGACACCCCAAGGTATTCAATGAGGGGCATGGCGAGTTCATTGAAAAAAAAAAAATTTGGAACAAGTTAGCGGAAATTGATTTTTTGGATTTTGTTCTCACAAAGTCTCCCTTTCCGCTAACTTGGGACAAAAATTTCAATCTTTCATGGACTCAATATGCCCCTCAGCGAATACCTTGGGGTGTCTTCTTTCCAAAATGGTGTTATTTGTGGGGTGTTTGTACTGCCCTGGCATTTGAGGGTCTCCGCAATCATTACATGTATGCCCAGCATTAGGAGTTTCTGCTATTCTCCTTATATTGAGCATACGGGTAATGAGATTTTTTTTTTCCGTTCAGCCTCTGGGCTGAAAGAAAAAAATGAACGGCACAGATTTCTTCATTCGCATCGATCAATGTGGATGAAAAAATCTCTGCCAAAAAAAGAAAAAGGAGGGGAAAGGCGTCTGCCAGGACATAGGAGCTCCGCCCAACATCCATACCCACTTAGCTCGTATGCCCTGGCAAACCAGATTTCTCCATTCACATCAATCGATGTGGATGAATAAATCATTGCCGGGATTTTTTTTTTTATATATACAAAGTGTTTGCCAAAGTATATGAACACCGCCACCTCCTCAGCTCATATGCCTCGGCAAACATATCTTTTACTGCTGAGGAGAAATCTCGTCTTGCAGCGCCGCATACACCGACTTGCGTGTAATCTGACAGCAGCACAATGCTTCTGTCCGAATGCACATCAGTGCTGCAGCTGGTCGATCGGTTGGTCCACCTGGAAGGTAAAAAAAACAAAACAAAAAAGAAAAAACCAGGCCGCAAAGCAATAACTTTATTAACTTTAGAACAGAACATATTAACTTTTTTAAACTTTTTAAACTTTTTTACTTACCGGTAATTTTTTTTTTGTTTAGTTTTTTTTACCTTTATAGAACAAACCTCTCCTTCCCCATGGGACAATGTGCAAAGCGCAAATCGCCCAAAGATGTGGCGAAGTACGTTATGCACTTTATCCCAGGTGAAAGGAGAGGTTTGCAGCAGCTGAGAGTAAAAGGGCCCTAATAGCCCTGTGTGCCTGTCCTGTGAGATGCAATCCCTATGCTAGGTGTACCTGTGTGTGGTACTTCCGGAAACACTCTCCATAGCATAGGGCAGGGTGGTCAGCACAGTCAGGACAGAAATAGCGGGTGTCACGCCTTATTCCACTCCTGCTACAGACACGACATCTTTTTCGGGGTGACGGTTGGGTTGAGGTACCAGGAACGACACTGGGGAAATGTCGCTCGTGTAGACGGCTAACTACACTGGGGGATGGGGCCACGGAACCTCCTGGGTAAAGGAGGTTCTCGATGATCTCTTCCTGGAATTTGAGGAAAGATCGTGTTCTCCCAGCCTTACTGTAGAGAACAAAACTATTGTACAGCGCCAATTGAATTAAATATACAGACACCTTCTTATACCAGCGTCTGGTTCTGCGGGAAACTAAATACGGAGACAACATCTGGTCATTGAAGTCCACCCCTCCCATGAGCGCATTATAGTCGTGGACACAGAGGGGCTTTTCAATGACACGGGTTGCTCGCTCAATTTGGATTGTCGTGTCTGCGTGAATGGAGGAGAGCATGTAAACGTCACGCTTGTCTCTCCATTTCACCGCGAGCAGTTCTTCGTTACACAAGGCAGCCCTCTCCCCCCTTGCAAGACGGGTGGTTACAAGCCGTTGGGGGAAGCCCACGCGACTAGTTCGCGCGGTGCCACAGGCGCAAATCCGTTCTAGAAACAAATGCCTAAAGAGGGCCACACTTGTGTAAAAATTGTCCACATAAAGATGGTACCCCTTGCCGAATAAGGGTGACACCAAGTCCCAGACTGTCTTCCCACTGCTCCCCAGGTAGTCAGGGCAACCGACCGGCTCCAGGGTCTGATCTTTTCCCTCATAGACACGAAATTTGTGGGTATAGCCTGTGGCCCTTTCACAGAGCTTATACAATTTGACCCCATACCGGGCACGCTTGCTTGGGATGTACTGTTTGAAGCCAAGGCGCCCGGTAAAATGTATTAGGGACTCGTCTACGCAGATGTTTTGCTCGGGGGTATACAAATCTGCAAATTTCTGGTTGAAATGGTCTATGAGGGGCCGAATTTTGTGGAGCCGGTCAAAAGCTGGGTGGCCTCTGGGACGGGAGGTGGTGTTGTCGCTAAAATGCAGGAAACGGAGGATGGCCTCAAATCGTGCCCTGGACATAGCAGCAGAGAACATGGGCATGTGATGAATCGGGTGCGTTGACCAATATGACCGCAATTCATGCTTTTTTGTCAGGCCCATGTTGAGGAGAAGGCCCAAAAAAATTTTAATTTCGGAAACTTGGACTGGTTTCCACCGGAAAGGCTGGGCATAAAAGCTTCCCGGGTTGGCGGATATAAATTGTGTGGCATACTGGTTGGTCTCTGCCACGACTAAGTCCAAGAGCTCCGCAGTCAAGAACAGCTCAAAAAATCCCAGGGCCGAACCGATTTGAGCCGTCTCAACCCGAACTCCAGACTGGGCGGTGAAAGGGGGAACTACAGGTGCTGCTGAAGTTGGTGACTGCCAATCAGGATTTGCCAGCACCTCAGGGACTCTAGGGGCTCTACGGGCCCGTCTTTGCGGTGGCTGCGACGGGGTAACTATTGCACGTGCCACCGTACCAGCTTCAACTGCCCTTCTGGTGCTCGCCACGTCACCATGTTGTACGGCAGTGCTGGTACTAGGTCCAGGGAGGGCTGCGCTGCTGGTGTATGCCTCACCACGTGATCCGGCAGCGACAGCCCCACTCTGCTGCTCTTGAAGCGGATCCTGCATAACCTGTGGTCTAGCGACATGGGGCCGGGTACGCCTGGTGCTGCCAGGGACCTCCACCTCCTCGTCCGAACTTTGGGTCAGAGAGCCACTGCTTTCCACAGGTTCATATTCTGACCCGCTAGATTCGTCAGATGAGGGTTCCCACTCCTCATCCGACTGGGTCAGAATCCTGTAGGCCTCTTCAGAAGAATACCCCCTGTTTGACATTTTGGACTACTAAATTTAGGGGTATTCCCTGAGACTACCCAAGAAAAAAAGCAAACCTGTCTTACAAAGGGGAGGCTAGCGAAGTACCGGAGGCCGCTGCGGTTGATAAAAAATATCAAAACTGATTTTTTTATCGCCGCAGTGCGTGTAAAATGAATGTGCAGTGATCAAAAAATATATTTTTTTTGTCACTGCGGTGGGGCGGGCGTGGGTGAACGCACGTGTGGGCGACCGATCAGGCCTGATCGGGCAAACACTGCGTTTTGGGTGGAGGGCGAACTAAAGTGACACTAATACTATTATAGATCTGACCGTGATCAGTTTTGATCACTTACAGATACTATAAAAGTACAAATGCTGATTAGCGATACGCTATTCAGCGAATAAAAGTGACTGCGGTGCGGTGGGGTGGGCGCTAACTGACGCTAACTACCTAACCAAGGGGCCTAAACTATTCCTAAAACCTAACAGCCAATACTAGTGAAAAAAAAAAAGTGACAGTTTACACTGATCACTTTTTTTCCTTTCACTGGTGATTGACAGGGGCGATCAAAGGGGTGATCAAAGGGTTAATTGGGGTGCAGGGGGGTGATCTGGGGCTAAGGTGTAGTGTTGGTGCTACTCACAGTTCAGTCTGCTCCTGTGCTGGATCCAACCGACGAAAAGGACCAGCACAGGAGCAGAGAAGCCATATAACAGATCATATTTACTAATATGATCTGTTATATGGCTTGTGATTGGATTTTTTAAAAATCGCCAGCCTGCCAGCCAATGATCGTTGCTGGCAGGCTGGTGACGAACTTGTTCTTTAACTTTTGCCGGCCCGCGATGCGCATGCGCGGGTCGGCTTGGAGCGAAATCTCGCGTCTCGCGAGATGACGCGTATATGCGTGACTGTGCGCAGCGCTGCCACCTCCGGAACGCGAATCTGCGTTAGGCGGTCCGGAGGTGGTTAAACCTATTAGTTAAAAAAAAATGCACAAAAACATGATTTTTATTTTCGTGCTGAAAAAAGACATGTGAATTCCGCGCTGATTTTTTTTTTCAAAATCAGTCGTGTGAACTGGCCCTTATAGCCAATACATAATACTTGACTTCTAGCGGTAAAGTCATATAAACTCATCCACACTCGGATGGTACGTGTCACTGGACGGGTGACATCAGCCTCAAGAGAGGAAGTCAACTGGGAGGATATTTCCTTTTTTTAAGAAATCTAGTGACCTCAATCCTTACTTCAAGGTTAGACTGACCCTCCAAAGTACCAGACCCTCTTCCAGTAGGACTAGGCTCGGACACTATAATGGTCCAGAAGAGCACAACCTCATTCAATGCTGACATTGGTTCCAAGATAACAAAATTTACCGTTGCAATTAAAGGGGTTTTACCAGAAGTAAAGTATTAATGGTCTCTCCGGTAGGATGTCTCATCATCAGTATCTGATTGGTGGGGATACAGCTCCTGGTACCCTCACCGATCAGCTGTTTGAAGAAGCCGCGGTGCTCCTGTGAGTGCTGTGGCCCCCTCACAGCATGCCAAGCACAGTGCCATTCATTGTACAGTGGCTGTGCTTGGTATTGCAGCCCAGGCCCATTCACATGAATGGGACTAAGCTGCGCCTAGGCCATGTGACCGATGAGCGTCACTGGCCTAAGAAGAGGCCGCAGTAATTACCGAAGCGCCACAGAGTCAATTGATTGACTGATCCGATACTGATGACCCACCTTGAGAATAGGTCATTAAAGGGGTTACCCCATCTTAGACAATGGGGGCATATCGCTAGGATATGCCCCCATTGTCTGATAGGTGCGGGTCCCACCTCTGGGACCCGCACCTACAAGGAGAACGGAGCCGAGAAAGTTGAGAAGGCCGCACTGCGCATGCGCAGCCGCCCTCCATTCATTTCTATGGCGCGCTCCTATTCACTTTAATAGGAGAGGAAGGGAGCTGCACAGTATACTACCTCAGCAGTAGTAAAGACCACAGTGCAGCACAGTATACTACCTCAGCAGTAGTAAAGACCACAGTGCAGCACAGTATACTACCTCAGCAGAAGTAAATACCACAGTGCAGCACAGTATACTACCTCAGCAGTAGTAAATACCACAGTGCAGCACAGTATACTACCTCAGCAGTAGTAAAGACCACAGTGCAGCACAATATACTACCTCAGCAGAAGTAAAGACCACAGTGCAGCACAGTATACTACCTCAGCAGTAGTAAAGACCACAGTGCAGCACAGTATACTACCTCAGCAGTAGTAAAGACCACAGTGCAGCACAGTATACTACCTCAGCAGATGTAAATACCACAGTGCAGCACAGTATACTACCTCAGCAGTAGTAAAGACCACAGTGCAGCACAGTATACTACCTCAGCAGTAGTAAAGACCACAGTGCAGCACAGTATACTACCTCAGCAGATGTAAATACCACAGTGCAGCACAGTATACTACCTCAGCAGAAGTAAATACCACAGTGCAGCACAGTATACTACCTCAGCAGTAGTAAAGACCACAGTGCAGCACAGTATACTACCTCAGCAGAAGTAAAGACCACAGTGCAGCACAGTATACTACCTCAGCAGAAGTAAAGACCACAGTGCAGCACAGTATACTACCTCAGCAGTAGTAAATACCACAGTGCAGCACAGTATACTACCTCAGCAGTAGTAAATACCACAGTGCAGCACAGTATACTACCTCAGCAGAAGTAAATACCACAGTGCAGCACAGTATACTACCTCAGCAGTAGTAAATACCACAGTGCAGCACAGTATACTACCTCAGCAGAAGTAAATACCACAGTGCAGCACAGTATACTACCTCAGCAGACGTAAAGACCACAGTGCAGCACAGTATACTACCTCAGCAGTAGTAAATACCACAGTGCAGCACAGTATACTACCTCAGCAGTAGTAAATACCACAGTGCAGCACAGTATACTACCTCAGCAGTAGTAAATACCACAGTGCAGCACAGTATACTACCTCAGCAGTAGTAAATACCACAGTGCAGCACAGTATACTACCTCAGCAGAAGTAAATACCACAGTGCAGCACAGTATACTACCTCAGCAGAAGTAAATACCACAGTGCAGCACAGTATACTACCTCAGCAGTAGTAAATACCACAGTGCAGCACAGTATACTACCTCAGCAGAAGTAAATACCACAGTGCAGCACAGTATACTACCTCAGCAGACGTAAAGACCACAGTGCAGCACAGTATACCACCTCAGCAGTAGTAAATACCACAGTGCAGCACAGTATACTACCTCAGCAGTAGTAAAGACCACAGTGCAGCACAGTATACTACCTCAGCAGATGTAAATACCACAGTGCAGCACAGTATACTACCTCAGCAGTAGTAAAGACCACAGTGCAGCACAGTATACCGCCTCAGCAGACGTAAAGACCACAGTGCAGCACAGTATACTACCTCCGCAGTAGTAAAGACCACAGTGCAGCACAATATACTACCTCAGCAGAAGTAAAGACCACAGTGCAGCACAGTATACTACCTCAGCAGTAGTAAAGACCACAGTGCAGCACAGTATACTACCTCCGCAGTAGTAAAGACCACAGTGCAGCACAATATACTACCTCAGCAGAAGTAAAGACCACAGTGCAGCACAGTATACTACCTCAGCAGTAGTAAATACCACAGTGCAGCACAGTATACTACCTCAGCAGAAGTAAATACCACAGTGCAGCACAGTATACTACCTCAGCAGTAGTAAAGACCACAGTGCAGCACAGTATACTACCTCAGCAGAAGTAAATACCACAGTGCAGCACAGTATACTACCTCAGCAGTAGTAAATACCACAGTGCAGCACAATATACCGCCTCAGCAGAAGTAAATACCACAGTGCAGCACAGTATACTACCTCAGCAGAAGTAAAGACCACAGTGCAGCACAGTATACTACCTCAGCAGTAGTAAAGACCACAGTGCAGCACAGTATACTACCTCAGCAGAAGTAAATACCACAGTGCAGCACAGTATACTACCTCAGCAGAAGTAAATACCACAGTGCAGCACAGTATACTACCTCAGCAGTAGTAAATACCACAGTGCAGCACAATATACTACCTCAGCAGAAGTAAATACCACAGTGCAGCACAGTATACTACCTCAGCAGACGTAAATACCACAGTGCAGCACAGTATACCGCCTCAGCAGTAGTAAAGACCACAGTGCAGCACAGTATACTACCTCAGCAGTAGTAAAGACCACAGTGCAGCACAGTATACTACCTCAGCAGAAGTAAATACCACAGTGCAGCACAATATACTACCTCAGCAGTAGTAAATACCACAGTGCAGCACAATATACTACCTCAGCAGTAGTAAATACCACAGTGCAGCACAGTATACTACCTCAGCAGTAGTAAATACCACAGTGCAGCACAGTATACTACCTCAGCAGAAGTAAATACCACAGTGCAGCACAGTATACTACCTCAGCAGTAGTAAATACCACAGTGCAGCACAGTATACTACCTCAGCAGAAGTAAATACCACAGTGCAGCACAGTATACTACCTCAGCAGACGTAAAGACCACAGTGCAGCACAGTATACCACCTCAGCAGTAGTAAATACCACAGTGCAGCACAGTATACTACCTCAGCAGTAGTAAAGACCACAGTGCAGCACAGTATACTACCTCAGCAGATGTAAATACCACAGTGCAGCACAGTATACTACCTCAGCAGTAGTAAAGACCACAGTGCAGCACAGTATACCGCCTCAGCAGACGTAAAGACCACAGTGCAGCACAGTATACTACCTCCGCAGTAGTAAAGACCACAGTGCAGCACAATATACTACCTCAGCAGAAGTAAAGACCACAGTGCAGCACAGTATACTACCTCAGCAGTAGTAAAGACCACAGTGCAGCACAGTATACTACCTCCGCAGTAGTAAAGACCACAGTGCAGCACAATATACTACCTCAGCAGAAGTAAAGACCACAGTGCAGCACAGTATACTACCTCAGCAGTAGTAAATACCACAGTGCAGCACGGTATACTACCTCAGCAGAAGTAAATACCACAGTGCAGCACAGTATACTACCTCAGCAGTAGTAAAGACCACAGTGCAGCACAGTATACTACCTCAGCAGAAGTAAATACCACAGTGCAGCACAGTATACTACCTCAGCAGTAGTAAATACCACAGTGCAGCACAATATACCGCCTCAGCAGAAGTAAATACCACAGTGCAGCACAGTATACTACCTCAGCAGTAGTAAATACCACAGTGCAGCACAGTATACTACCTCAGCAGTAGTAAATACCACAGTGCAGCACAGTATACTACCTCAGCAGTAGTAAATACCACAGTGCAGCACAGTATACTACCTCAGCAGAAGTAAATACCACAGTGCAGCACAGTATACTACCTCAGCAGAAGTAAATACCACAGTGCAGCACAGTATACTACCTCAGCAGATGTAAAGACCACAGTGCAGCACAGTATACTACCTCAGCAGTAGTAAATACCACAGTGCAGCACAGTATACCACCTCAGCAGTAGTAAATACCACAGTGCAGCACAGTATACCGCCTCAGCAGTAGTAAAGACCACAGTGCAGCACAGTATACCGCCTCAGCAGAAGTAAAGACCACAGTGCAGCACAGTATACTACCTCAGCAGAAGTAAATACCACAGTGCAGCACAGTATACTACCTCAGCAGACGTAAATACCACAGTGCAGCACAGTATACCGCCTCAGCAGTAGTAAAGACCACAGTGCAGCACAGTATACTACCTCAGCAGTAGTAAAGACCACAGTGCAGCACAGTATACTACCTCAGCAGAAGTAAATACCACAGTGCAGCACAATATACTACCTCAGCAGTAGTAAATACCACAGTGCAGCACAATATACTACCTCAGCAGTAGTAAATACCACAGTGCAGCACAGTATACTACCTCAGCAGTAGTAAATACCACAGTGCAGCACAGTATACTACCTCAGCAGAAGTAAATACCACAGTGCAGCACAGTATACTACCTCAGCAGTAGTAAATACCACAGTGCAGCACAGTATACTACCTCAGCAGAAGTAAATACCACAGTGCAGCACAGTATACTACCTCAGCAGACGTAAAGACCACAGTGCAGCACAGTATACCACCTCAGCAGTAGTAAATACCACAGTGCAGCACAGTATACTACCTCAGCAGAAGTAAATACCACAGTGCAGCACAGTATACTACCTCAGCAGTAGTAAATACCACAGTGCAGCACAGTATACTACCTCAGCAGAAGTAAATACCACAGTGCAGCACAGTATACTACCTCAGCAGACGTAAAGACCACAGTGCAGCACAGTATACCACCTCAGCAGTAGTAAATACCACAGTGCAGCACAGTATACTACCTCAGCAGTAGTAAAGACCACAGTGCAGCACAGTATACTACCTCAGCAGATGTAAATACCACAGTGCAGCACAGTATACTACCTCAGCAGTAGTAAAGACCACAGTGCAGCACAGTATACTACCTCAGCAGTAGTAAAGACCACAGTGCAGCACAGTATACTACCTCAGCAGTAGTAAAGACCACAGTGCAGCACAGTATACTACCTCAGCAGTAGTAAATACCACAGTGCAGCACAATATACTACCTCAGCAGTAGTAAATACCACAGTGCAGCACAGTATACTACCTCAGCAGTAGTAAATACCACAGTGCAGCACAGTATACCGCCTCAGCAGTAGTAAATACCACAGTGCAGCACAGTATACTACCTCAGCAGAAGTAAATACCACAGTGCAGCACAGTATACTACCTCAGCAGAAGTAAATACCACAGTGCAGCACAGTATACTACCTCAGCAGAAGTAAATACCACAGTGCAGCACAGTATACTACCTCAGCAGTAGTAAAGACCACAGTGCAGCACAGTATACTACCTCAGCAGAAGTAAAGACCACAGTGCAGCACAGTATACTACCTCAGCAGAAGTAAATACCACAGTGCAGCACAGTATACTACCTCAGCAGATGTAAAGACCACAGTGCAGCACAGTATACTACCTCAGCAGTAGTAAAGACCACAGTGCAGCACAGTATACTACCTCAGCAGATGTAAAGACCACAGTGCAGCACAGTATACTACCTCAGCAGAAGTAAAGACCACAGTGCAGCACAGTATACTACCTCAGCAGAAGTAAATACCACAGTGCAGCACAGTATACTACCTCAGCAGATGTAAAGACCACAGTGCAGCACAGTATACTACCTCAGCAGTAGTAAAGACCACAGTGCAGCATGGTAATACTGCCACCTTGATCACAGTATTCAACTGTATCACTGCCCTGAGGACAGCAGTACAGTTAGTTCAGGAGGGAGCACCTGTGGCCATTGACCAGGTGCATAAGTAGCTATTCTAATTGATTCTTAGAACATCAGATGGTTATGTGTCTGGCTGACAGCTATAAGGAGGGCTCCGGTGGCCCCATGGGCATTGGCCCACCTGGAAACTTCCCTGTGGGGTCTATGGTCAGTCTGCTATACAAAAATAACAATGGAAATCTTAATTAAGACTAATTGCAATGCTGCTTCATTTTTATTGTAGATGCACTAGCCTAACGAGATGGAATCCCTCCAGCAATAAGTGAGGTTTATGTAGGAATGACCTGTTCCAGACATATTGTCCCTAGTCTTGTGGACAGTATGATTTACACTTTGCTAGTATTCCAATAAATGTAAGGATGAGCCCGGTGTATCGGCTTATGTTTGTGAGATACATTGACATAATTTGCAGACATCAGTTTCTATGGTGATTTATTATTAGATCTGTACATCCGGATAACATGTACATTTCTTGAAAAAATCATTTTGTTACCAGGTAGTTCTACCCCTCAGATGTCTGGCTGCCGCTATCCCCATGCTGGGCATCCACTGATTGACCAGAGATGATCATCTCAGCTGCCAGTCATTGTATGTGTATGACCTGTCGGCAACACAGGATTGAACGGAGAGGTAGAAAACCGCATGTACCCCCATGCGAAAAACTGTTTTTTCCCACCAAAAAAATTCTACATTTTTCAAACCAGCACCTGGATCTGAATAATTTTTAAATTGCATATAATTAAAAGTTTTGAATAGCCACTGAGCTATTTAAAGGGAACCTGTCACCGGGATTTTGTGTATAGAGCTGAGGACATGGGTTGCTAGATGGCCGCTAGCACATCCGCAATATCCAGTCCCCATAGCTCTGTGTGCTTTTATTGTGTAAAAAAAACTGATTTGATACATATGCAAATTAACCTGATGAGTCCTGTCTCTGATTCATCTCACCTACAGGACTCCTCTCAGGTTAATTTGCATATGTATCAAATCAGGGTTTTTTACACAATAAAAGCACACAGAGCTATGGGGACTGGGTATTGCGGATGTTCTAGCGGCCATCTAGCAACCCATGTCCTCAGCTCTATGCACAAAATCCAGGTGACGGGTTCCCTTTAATAAAATGTATCTGTATATCGCCACCTTCAGTTTTTTCATTTCATTTTTTCCATCCACCTCACTGAGATGGACGCACGCGCTCAGTTAAAATTTTCACCAGCCATAATTTCTATTAGAAACTGTGGTAAGAAGAGAGCTGCAGAAGAAAGGACATGCCCCTGGAGCTGTAATGGGGAGAGAACTATAGCAGAAAGGACGCACCCCCTGAGCTGCCAGCGTGAAATAAATCTAGTCGAGGGATAGGAGCAGGGGCATACCTACCGCCGCAGTGGCTGCTACGAGGCCTAGGATGGCAGGATAAGGGCTCTTTCACACTTGCGTTCTTTTCTTCCGGCATAGAGTTCCGTCGTCGGGGCTCTATGCCGGAAGAATCCTGATCAGGATTATCCTAATGCATTCTGAATGGAGAGAAATCCATTGTGTTCCGGATTTTTGGCCGGAGCAAAAAGCGCAGCATGCTGCGGTATTTTCTCCGGCCAAAAAACGTTCCGTTCCGGAACTGAAGACATCCTGTCTTCAGTTCCGGAACGGAACGTTTTTTGGCCGGAGAAAATACCGCAGCATGCTGCGCTTTTTGCTCCGGCCAAAAATCCGGAACACTTGCCGCAAGGCCGGATCCGGAATTAATGCCCATTGAAAGGCATTGATCCGGATCCGGCCTTAAGCTAAACGTCGTTTCGGCGCATTGCCGGACCCGACATTTAGCTTTTTCTGAATGGTTACCATGGCTGCCAAGACGCTAAAGTCCTGGCAGCCATGGTAAAGTGTAGTGGGGAGCGGGGGAGCAGTATACTTACCGTCCGTGCGGCTCCCGGGGCGCTCCAGAGTGACGTTAGGGCGCCCCAAGCGCATGGATCATGTGATCGCATGGATCACGTCATCCATGCGCATGGGGCGCTCTGACGTCATTCTGGAGCGCCCCGGGAGCCGCACGGACTGTAAGTATACCGCTCCCCCGCTCCCCACTACTACTATGGCAACCAGGACTTTAATAGTAACACTGAACGCATTTGGAAGACGGTTCCGTCTTCAAATGCTTTCAGTACACTTGCGTTTTTCCGGATCCGGAGTGTAATTCCGGCAAGTGGAGTACACGCCGGATCCGGACAACGCAAGTGTGAAAGAGGCCTAAGGACAAATAGATTATTTACTTCAGGGCAGCAGGAAGCCCAGCATGTGCACCCTACACTGGCACTGGCACTGTCCTGGTCAAGGGTGGTGTCTAAACTCCATTAGACGTAGGGGACTTGTGACATTACATGACATTGGAAGCCTCGATCCCAAACTCGCCATGAGACTCACAGATAACACCATGATTAGGCCTAGTGATTATTATTTTTATTCTGCTACATCCTGTGGCTGCTTCAAATCGGCATGATTTTAGCATGTCATGTGATCCTATAACATCATAAGGTCCACACGACTCATGGAGTTTAGACACGACCAGAGGAGAAGTGGTGAAGGACCTGCAGGATGTCACGATGTGAGGGAGCGGAAGTTTTCTGCTGTGCATGAAAGAGAAGTTAGTCGTTTCTCTTCCTCTAAGTTGTCAAATACTAGGAGTTGTAATTCTTTCCATATACTGATGCCCTGTTGTGTCCTCTGATAGCCGATAATAACAGGCTGGTCATGCTGGGAGTTGCAGTTCTCTCCTCTTGTATCCCTCCTGCTATAATGTCTGCTGATACCCTATAATAACACTCTGGCCATGCTGGGAGTTGCAGTTCTCTTATCTTATATCCCTCCTGCTATAATGTCTGCTGATACCCTATAATGGCACTCTGGCCATGCTGGGAGTTATAGTTCTCTCTTATACCCCTCCCCTTATAATGTCTACCATACCCTATAATAACACTCTGGTCATGCTGGAAGTTGTAGCTCTCTCATCTTATACCCCCTCACCCTATAATGTCTACTGATACACTATAATAGTATTCATTTGGAGTGATGTAACTCCACAGTATATATTTTTGAAATACCTTTAAAATAAAAAAGTTTACATATAATAACATTCTGGTCATGCTGGGAGTTGTAGTTCTCTCCTCTTATACCTCTCTCTCTGTATTGTCCTCTGATAGCTCATAATAACACCGTAGAGAGGCTGGGAGTCACCCGTGGCATGTGACTCATCACTGCTGTGGCCAGTCTTTGGCTGCAGAGGTTATATCCCCCGCATCAAAATGGATGTTCATGCAGGGAGACCCAGGACCTGCAGAGCCAGCGGTGGAGTTGGAATCCAGCGGTGAGAGATCACTTGAGTATGATCATCACAGCGGGTCTGGTCTCAAGGTGATCCCGCGCCATAAGCGGCGGGGTGACTGCTGGGGTTGCAGAAAAGTTGCTAGAGGGGGGCAGCCCATTCAAAAAATTGCTATGAGACCCAGCCACTTCTTCTAGTTACTCCCCTGGATAGGAGCAGTGAATGGAGAGATCTCTGGATCCATGTCAGATACACGGCTGCTTTTCTAGAAAGAGATTGTCATGTACTATATGATGTCTTATTTTAATTTTTTTTTACGTCAATCGTGGCATAGCCCCTTCAACTGGCTAAATACACCATTCACACATTATATTTTTCGGAAAGCTGGGTAACAAGCAATAAGTCCACATTACATTGGATCCTACCAGTGACATACCCAACATATGAAGAGCCCCTGCACTGAACTACTTCCAGACATCGCTGCATAGAGAACTTTACAGCTTCCTGAGTTCATTACTAGCTGTAATAAATTCATATGCGGTGAGCTCCCCCTAGTGGTGGCTGGAGGCAGAGAGACTTTTATCATTTAACCCTATCACTATGTGAAGGGCAGATTTGGAGGTGTGAAAAAGTCGTTCTAACCCTAAAGGTATGTTATGAAATAACATTGACCATTCACAATTAAAAAAAGCAATACATATTTCAAAGCTCTTCTACGTTTTGCTCTGGGCACAACACTTGCTATGCATACACCTGCTTCTTACTCCGCTTTCTCAAGCTCCTGAATGACAAATCAGCCTAGGTATATGATAATATAAATTGAGCTAGCTTTGCATAATAAGCCACAATTGCCTTTCGGGGCTTTAGGAAAGACAATAACAACCCAAACGGGAACAGTAATGGCTGCTCTTATTAGTTGTCAGCTTTCTGAAAAACGGTTAAATATACCAGTATTTTTTGGACTGGCTTGACATAAGAGGGCTTCTCGGGGATTAATTTTTAGTGATTTTTTTATTTATTTTTTATTAAGGAAAATGATCCTTGATCTTGATAGCAGTCCATACTGAAATTACGCTGCTCACAAAAGATGTCTGCAGTCGGCGGCGTTCAGGGAGATGATGGTAGTGCTATTTCTGAGTAATCACTTGGGAATAGTGCTTGTCATTACAGCGGCAGCAAATCTGCTCTCCTTAGATGATATGAAGGGTAATTGCAGTGTGCAGACATTTTCTGGTGAAGGGCTCGGTAACATTTAGCTCATCCATTAGGCCCCATCTTTTGTACCCGCAATATTTTTCAGACTTGGGAATTGTCGCCCAAAACACTTAAGTAGAGGAGGATCCACCAGGCCATCGCCTGTAACAGCTGGCGACACAGGATATTGCAGCGTCGAGGAGCACGGGTGTCAGTCACCACCATCTCGCACATGGGTGAATGCCAGGACCACACAGGCAAGACCTCCAGAGTGCCAAGTGATATCTCAAGGGACGAAAATAAAGCACTCTCTCTCATATCATCCATTTACCATTTAGCTGCACGTTGTAGCCGCCTGTAGATGCAGTATCTCGTCTCTACAGTGGTATCTGACCAAAGAATGGACTACATCTCTGCATTGCATGTTGAGTCGATGACCCAGGATAGACCATTGTATGTTGAAAATATTGTATCCCGAGGCCATTGTATCCTGAGGGATGACTGTATTTCAAGCTGGGAGCTTAAGTGTGGTGGTGGGGGGGTCCTTTCTGCTGCAACTGGTGGCGGCTGAAGGATAGAACTGAGCACGTGCTTTCATCTGAGTGAACAGGACAGAGAAATTACAAAAAGAGCAACCAGCAGGTGGCGCTATAGATATAGATTTTTAGTGAATAACCCAGTAGCTATAATACATTTTTAATTGCATGCAATTACAAAAGTATTCAGATCCAGGTGCTGGATTGAAAATTGTAGAATATTATTAGTGGGACAACCCCTTTAAGTCATGTGTCATGCCCCATTGTGTAAGAAGCAGAGGAGTGAAGATAAGCATGAGCGGACCGTTCCCTGTCTCATAAACACGAGTAGATAAGGAATGCCACTGTCTGAGCTTTAATATTTTATGCAAATGAAGGATATCAATTGATGTGACAGTAGAAGCCAGTGTTGGGACGGCAATCTAATTACTGGAGGCCCTTATCAGAGTAGTAAATAGCCATTATTTCATAGAGTGAAGTGATGGCAGGAAAGAGACTTCAGAGACCCAGTGCTTTAGAGAAAAGGCAACACATACAGTCATAAGAAAAGGTGCCCCAGAATTATTATTTCATGGGGAATGCAAGTAGTTACCCAAAACAGGCACGTCAGGAGAGGGGACAGGTCCTCTTTAAAGGGGTTCTGCACTTTGTTTAAACTGATGATCTATCCTCTGGATAGATCAGCAGCATCTGATCGGCGATGGTCCGACACCCGGGATCAGCTGTTTAAGGAGGCAGAGGCGCTGGCTGTAGCGCCGCGGCCTTCTCTCTGTTTACCGCAGGCCCAGTGACGTCACGACTAGTATCAATGGCCTGGGCGGGGCTAAGCGCTGTTCACTTGAATGGAGCTTAGCCCCGCCCAGGCCAGTTGATACTAGTGGTGACGTCACTGGGCCTGTGGTAAACAGTGAGAAGGCCGCGGCGCTCCTGGAGCGCCGCTGCCTTCTCAAACAGCTGATCGGCAGGGGTCCCGGGTGTCGGACCTCCGCCAATCAGATTAGTGGCGTAGCTAGAAATCACTGGGCCCCACAGCAAAATTTTCAATGGGCCCCACTCCCCCAGTAATTTTTTCGCAACCCCTTCTTTTCATGCCGCCCCCATTCCTGTGGCTAGTAAAGATCGCTCTCTCAGACCAGGCCCGGCAGCTGTTCCATCCGTTGTCTATACTGTTACTGTATATGATTTCATTGTGTAACACTGTTGAGGGGGCCCTGACAAAATCTTTTAGTCCTCCTCCTCCTGGATGGGCCCCTTCTGGGTCAGGGCCCCAAAGCAGCTGCTTCTCCTATAGCTACGCCCCTAGATCAGATGCTGATGATCTATCCAGAGGATAGATCATCAGTTTAAACAAACTGCAGAACCCCTTTAAGAAATTCCCGACTCTGTGTTGTCTTCGGTGAAGGGGAAATTCAGTTGACTTGACTATTTAGCTAAGCATTTTTTTTCCTAAATAATTAAAGATCTTCTCTGGAGGGACATGGGTGTCCCCCGCGCCATCAAACCTGACATTGAAAATAAACACGCTTTTAAGCCAGCCAAGGTCTTTCTCGTTCTGTTTACAGTGAGGCAGCTCTGACGGCCATAAACCTTGTTCCTTCACACGCTGCACTCCCACAATGAAAGATCGCCTCTGACATTTCACAGTGAATAATTCAGAGGATTTAAAAATGGATAAAGTGACGTAACCTGCATATGAGAAGGCAGGAGATGAAGATAAAAATGCAAAAGGAAACCTGTAGCTGGCAAAAGGTGACCCTTGCAGAGGTGTCCTCGAAATAGAAACAACCCCCAGCAAAACCTAAAAGGGTTGTCTCACTTCAAACATTGGTGGCATGTCGCTAGGATATGCCACCAATGTCATATAGGTATGGGGCCCAACTCTGGGACCCGCACCTATCTCTAGAACAGAGAGACCAAAGTGAAGGAGAGCGCACCGCATGAATAGGAAACTCACTGCACAAGCGCGGCCATCACTCCATTCACTTCTATGAAACTGCTGGAAAAAGCCGGTTATTTTCGGCACTCCCATAAAAATGAATGGAGGGAGGCTGCACATGCACAGGGCGCTCTTGTTCGCTTTGGAAGCTCCGTTCTAGAGATGGATGCGGGTCTCACTTCTGGTACCCGCACCCATCTGACGTTGGTGGCATATCCTTGTGACCAGTGTCTGAGTCTAATGTCATCTAATCTCATCTGTGTATTTATTCCAGGTCCTTTTACACTGTGCATGTTGCTATGAAACAGCTATGTTCATGTGCCTGCTTCACCAGAAGGTGGCAGTGTATATGGCAGAGAGATCTTTAGATAGAATGGAACTTACCATTCCATTCTCCCTCTTTTAGAAGTGGGCTAGTCCTGCTTCCTACCAAGGGAGAAGTTGCAGAAAGTTCTAGTTCAGTTCTGGTCTAGTATTGGAAGCAGACGAGTCAAGATGGAGCAGTGAGGGGAAGGGCCCCCTCTTGCAGCAGGAGTCTCCCAAGGGAAGAAGCTCATAGAGCACCCTGACTCCTTACAGATTGAGACAGAGTATCATGAGGGGGTCAACAGCCAAAGGCACCCCACTCCAAAGCCTGACTAAAGCCTGAGTTTAGCACAGCAGAGAGAGAAAATAGAGTGTTCAAGTTTGCCTACCAGTTTACCCTAAAACCTACTGAAACCAAGAGAGAGACTGAAAATTGTCTGAATGCAAGTTTATTCTAGTAAAGCTGCTGAACTTCCATCAAGTATGGACTCAACTTAATCTCCACCTCCTACAACTCTCCCCTTTATTGCTCCGGAGCCTAACCCTGGGGATCAACGGTATCCAGGTAATCGCACCGTGACACACAGAAACTATTAAGGCCGCACCACACCATTCGGCATTCCTATAAACCTGGTACACAATCGGCCGGACATGGCACCAGCTGTCCCTGGCATTCCCTTCTAGATTGACTTTGTACCTGGCTCTATAAATTTTACTACAAAAAGTGTCTCCTGATCCGGGGGACAACCATGCACTACAAGGCCAGTTCATTGATTTCAGTGGGCACTATGCAATACTTAATTTCTCCTGTGGTGGTGCTGTAGGGAAAATTAAACACTTGCTGCCTGATTTCTCCCACAGGTCTAGGCCACAAGATATCTTATGATCAGCCTCATTAAAGTGTAACTGTCATGTTTTCATGAAAAAAATCTGTTTTAGCATATGTTACTGCTGCTGCATGTCACGGAACCATGAACCAGACGTACAACAAGGGATAAGTGAAAATAAGAAGGCTTTATTGAAAATAAAGCTGTAAAGCAAAAGTCCAAACGGATGGCGAAACCAAAGCAGAGTCTTTGCGAAGCCAGAGGTCAGGAACCAGAAGGGTAGTCAGACGAAGCCAGGATCAGGAACCAGCAGGGTAGTCAGACGAAGCCAGGATCAGAAACCAGCAGGGTAGTCAGACGAAGCCAGGATCAGGAACCAGCAGGGTAGTCGGACGAAACCAGGATCAGGAACCAGAAGCCGCAGCAGTCTAGAAGCATGTGAACACAGGAGGACCAAGCAAGGAACTGAAGCCACAGACCTCCTATATATATGAGCTGGGCATCCAGCTCCTCCCAGTGGGAAGGAGGAGCCGCAGGGTGGGAGGCTACAAGAAACCCAGAAACCAAGATGGCCGCCAGCACATGTCAAACGAAGGAGAACAGCAAGAAGGTAAGACCATGACAGTACCTCCCCCTCAAGGGCCCCTCCTCCGCGGAGTAAAGAACGGTTTCTGAGGGAAGCGTGCGTGGAAGGCTCGGAGCAAGGCAGGAGCATGGACATCTGCGGAAGGAACCCAGGAACGCTCCTCTGGACCATAACCACGCCAATGGACCAAAAACTGCACCCGACCGCGGACCAGGCGTGAGTCCAGGATATTGCTCACCTCATACTCCTCACGATTACCCACTTGGACCGGACGAGGCCGAGGAACCGAGGAAGTGAAACGATTACACACCAGTGGCTTCAACAGGGAGACATGAAACACGTTGGAGATCCGCATGCCAGGAGGAAGCGCAAGGGCATAGGCTACCGGGTTTACCCTGCGAAGCACTCGGAAGGGACCAACAAAGCGAGGCGCCAGCTTGGGAGTGGGCACTCGAAGGTTGAGGTTGCGGGTGGACAACCATACACGGTCTCCGACCTGGTAGGAAGGAGCAGGCGCTCGTCTGCGATCAGCCTGGAGTCTCTGGCGCTGCGCAGAGACCTCAAGGGACTTCTGGATCAGTACCCAAGAAGCACGTAGGACGGAAAGGTGATCCTCCACAGCCGGAATATCCTGGGGAGAGAATACCTCCGGTAACACGGCAGGTTGGAACCCATAATTGGCCATGAAGGGAGACGTCCCAGAGGAAGAGTTCACCGCCGTGTTCCTGGCAAACTCAGCCCAAGGCAGGAGGTCAACCCAATTGTCTTGGTGATCGGAGACATAGCAACGAAGGAATTGCTCCAAGGCCTGATTGGATCGTTCTGCGGCCCCATTGGACTGAGGGTGGTAGGCCGAGGAGAAGGAGAGATGAATCCCCAACTGGGAGCAAAAGGCGCGCCAGAACCTGGACACAAACTGACTCCCCCGATCCGACACAATCTCCTTGGGCAAACCGTGCAACCGGAAGACCTCCCTGGCAAAAATCGTGGCCAACTCTTGTGCAGAGGGTAACTTCTTGAGAGGAACACAGTGGCACATCTTGGAAAACCGATCCACAATCATGAGAATGACCGTATGGCCTCGGGATGCAGGGAGGTCCACAATGAAATCCATCCCCAGGTGTGACCATGGGCGCTCCCCGGTGGCTATGGGTTGCAGAAGGCCCAACGGAAGGTGCCGAGGGGACTTACTCTGGACACAAACGGAGCATGCCGCTACATATGCGGCGATGTCGGAACGTAGGGAAGGCCACCAGAACAGACGTGAAACAGCCCAGGACAGCTGATTCTTTCCAGGATGCCCCGCGGTCTTGGAGTTATGGTAGGTTCGCAACAACCGAGTGCGCAACTCCTCAGGCACAAAACATCTGCCGTTGGGTCTCCCAGAGGGAGCACCAGATTGAGCCGCCAAAATCTGCTCACCCAGGGGAGAGGTCAGGCTGGTGCGAATGGCGGCCAAGATCTGATTCGGAGGTATGACCGAAGTCGGAATCGACTCCTCCCTGGACAGCTCGGAGTACTGCCGTGATAAGGCATCCGCCCTGATGTTCTTGGAACCGGGTAGGTAGGAGACCACGTAATTAAAACGTGACAAGAACAGGGCCCATCTGGCCTGACGTGGTGTCAATCTCTTGGCCTCAGAAAGGTAGGTCAGATTCTTGTGGTCCGTCAGGATGAGGACCGGAACCACCGAACCCTCGAGCAAGTGCCTCCATTCTTTAAGGGCCTGCACGATGGCCAATAACTCCCTGTCACCAATCTGATAGTTGCACTCCGCGGAAGAGAGTTTCCGGGAGTAAAACCCACAAGGAAGCAGAGGACCCTCTGGTGTTCTACGCTGAGACAGAAGGGCGCCTACTCCCGTCTCAGACGCGTCCACCTCGAGGACAAAGGGCAACCCAGGGTTGGGATGCGACAGAATCGGAGCCGACACAAAGGCGGACTTTAGAGCCTCAAAAGCTCGGATGGCCTCGAGCGGCCAGACCTGGGAATTACTGCCCTTCCTGGTCAGATCCGTGAGAGGCTTGGCTAGCATGGAAAAGTCCCTGATGAACTTCCGATAATAATTGGCGAAGCCCAAAAAGCGCTGCAGGGAACGAAGACCACTGGGCTGGGGCCACTGTAAGACAGCCGAAACCTTCTCAGGATCCATGGAGAACCCCTCAGCGGAAATGATGTAACCTAAGAAGGTTACCTGGGATCGGTGAAAATTCGCATTTCTCAAGCTTACCGAACAGCTTGTTCTCTCGTAACCGTTGCAACACTCGTCTGACGTCCAGAATGTGGGCCTCCATGGATTCAGAATATACCAAGATGTCATCCAAATAGACCACCACACACTGCTGCAACAGGTCACGGAAAACATCGTTGATGAACTCCTGAAAGACTGCGGGCGCATTGCACAACCCAAAGGGCATAACCAAGGATTCATAATGACCGGTCCTGGTGTTAAACGCGGTCTTCCACTCATCGCCCGCCTTGATCCTTACCAGGTTATATGCCGCCCTCAGGTCGAGTTTGGTAAAGACCGTGGCCCCTTTAAGGCGATCGAACAGCTCGGAAATCAAGGGTATCGGGTAAGCGTTCTTGATCGTGATGCGATTGAGACCCCTGTAATCGATGCAAGGCCTCAACTCACCGCCCTTCTTTTTCACAAAGAAAAATCCAGCCCCTGCCGGGGACGAGGATTTGCGAATGTGTCCGCGTGAAAGCGCCTCCCTCACGTACTCCTCCATGGCTTCATTCTCCGCTACCGACAGTGGATAGACTTTGCCACGAGGAGGAACGGCACCAGATTGTAACTCTATGGCACAATCGTATGGGCGGTGCGGAGGTAGGGCAACCGCGCGCACCTTATCGAATACATCCCGGTACTCCTCGTATTCAGGAGGCAACAGAGAGTCCGAGGAAGTACACAGCAACTTGACAGACCCATGGATGCAACTAGCCCCACACTGCGGTGACCACGAGAGGATCTCGGCCGATCTCCAATCGAAAGTCGGATTATGCTTCCGGAGCCAGGGGTACCCCAAGACCACCGAGTAGTGTGGAGACGAAATAACCTGGAGGCAGACCGACTCTCTGTGAACGGCACCAATGGCTATCCCCACTGGAAGGGTCTCATGAGTCACGTGTGGCGGCAGAAGGGGTCTGCCGTCTATCGCCTCAAGAGCCAGTGGGGAACCTCGAGCCTGCAGAGGAATGGAATTGGCGGCAGCGAACACATTATCAATGAACAAACCACCAGCACCAGAGTCCACCAACGCCTGGGTCGTCACCGAGCCCCCGACCCAGGAGAGGACAACAGTGATCAGTGGTTTGTCAACACGGGAAACCGGGGACGAGGAGACTCCACCCAAGATCTGCCCCCGACAGGATCTCAGGTGCGAGCGTTTCCCGGACGGTTCGGACATGCCAACCGAAAATGCCCACCGAGACCACAGTACATGCATCGGCCCTGGCGTCTCCGGAGTACCCTCTCCCCCTCGGACAGGCGAGCAAACCCCAGCTGCATGGGTTCACCCCCAGACAAGTCATCCCCAGGAGGCGTGGGAGGAGAGGGAGGCACGAGTGGGACAACAAACGTAGGTGCCAATCTGTTAGAAAACCTCCGCAGGCTCTCCTTAAAGGAAGGTCTCTCCCTGAGTCTGGTGTCAATCAAAATCAGGAAAGAAATAAGAGACTCGAGCTCCACTGGTAGGTCCTTAGCTGCAACCTCATCCTTCAAGGCATCCGAGAGACCATGAGAGAAAGCAGCGACCAGAGCCTCATTATTCCAGCCCACCTCTGCTGCCAGGGTACGAAACTCAATGGCGTATTCAGCTACGGATCGTGAACCCTGTCTGATGGACATAAGGAGCTTCGCAGCAGAGGCAGCACGAGCCGGCACATCGAATACCTTCCGAAGAGAAGCAACAAAACCGGAAAACCCGGCAACCACCGGATTGTTGTTCTCCCATAAAGGACTGGCCCAGGCCAAGGCCTTGTCCGAGAGCAGCGAGATCAAGAAGCCCACCTTTGATCTCTCAGTGGGAAAGGCATGTGGCAGCAACTCGAAATAAATGCCCACCTGGTTAAGGAAACCTCGGCACTGAGTTGGCTCTCCCCCAAAGCGCTGTGGAAGAGGGGCAGAACCGGTCATACCCCGAAACACCGCAGGTGCAACAACAGGTGTCGGGGTAGACTCTGGCGCAACAACCGGAGTGGCAGTAGGAGCGGGCCCAGGAGCGACAACCGACCCATCGGCAACGGGAGCGAAATGAGCCGTGCGTTCAAGCAGGGTTTGCAACGCCACAGCGAACCGACACAACAGGTGATCCTGCTGATCAAGTCTGGCAACCAGCGTGGGTAGCGAGGATGGCCCTGTACTGTCAGAATTCATGGCTTGGTCCTAATGTCACGGAACCATGAACCAGACGTACAACAAGGGATAAGTGAAAATAAGAAGGCTTTATTGAAAATAAAGCTGTAAAGCAAAAGTCCAAACGGATGGCGAAACCGAAGCAGAGTCTTTGCGAAGCCAGAGGTCAGGAACCAGAAGGGTAGTCAGACGAAGCCAGGATCAGGAACCAGCAGGGTAGTCAGACGAAGCCAGGATCAGGAACCAGCAGGGTAGTCAGACGAAGCCAGGATCAGGAACCAGCAGGGTAGTCGGACGAAACCAGGATCAGGAACCAGCAGGGTAGTCGGACGAAACCAGGATCAGGAACCAGAAGCCGCAGCAGTCTAGAAGCATGTGAACACAGGAGGACCAAGCAAGGAACTGAAGCCACAGACCTCCTATATATATGAGCTGGGCATCCAGCTCCTCCCAGTGGGAAGGAGGAGCCGCAGGGTGGGAGGCTACAAGAAACCCAGAAACCAAGATGGCCGCCAGCACATGTCAAACGAAGGAGAACAGCAAGAAGGTAAGACCATGACACTGCAGCATTGTGTGTAATGCAATCTTTAGTTTCTTCACATACCACTGTTTCCCTTGCGCCTTTCCCTTAGTTACATCTGTTTGAACCCTACACTATGAGGATTTTCTCAATATTGCTCCTCTGCCAGTTCTCTGAGGCCAAAACTGCCTTTCCTCACTTCACATACACACTTGCTTTAGCCAGCAGCTTCCTGACAACCAATCAGATTGGATTACTGAGACACGCCTGCTCACTCTGAAGCCTGAATGCAGGCATGCAGTGTGGAGGACCGCCCCTCTGTCTTCTGTTTACACTAAAGGGAAAACAGAAAAGCCATAGCAACAGTCTTTTAAGGGAGCAGTGGGAAGGGACAGGGGACATTAATGAAAGCTGTTATTTATAAGGTAATTACAGATATTTTGGCAATCATTGACAGACTAACTCGGGTATACATGCCGAGCTCTAATAAACAAGCAAATAAAAAAAAATGTGACAGTTACACTTTAACCTACATTTTAATGAGTAAACTAGACATTTACTAATACTGGATTATCTGATCATCGCTAGGATATGCCATCAATGTCAGATGTCCCACCTCTAGTACCTGCTCTAGAGAACAGGGTTCCTGAAGGGAGGGAAAGCACACCACACATGCATGGCGTGCTCTCCATTCGTCCCTACGAGAGTACTGAAAATAGCGGAAGTGCCATAGCAGTGAATGGAGGGTGCAATGCACAAGAGCAGCCACCTGTCCATTCACCACTATAGGAAATAACCAAGCCAGCTCTCGGCTATTTTCAGAACTCCCTTAGCAGTAAAAGCATGGTGTATGCTTGGCTGCTCTCCATTCACTTTGGGGGTCCTGTTCTGGAGACAGGAGCAGGTCCCAGACATGGGATCTGCACCTATCTTACATCGATGGCATATCCTAGCGATATGCCATCAATGTCCCAGATGGGAATACCCCTTTAACTAGTGAGCAGCATTCTGTGAACCTGCCTATTTATGCCGAGGATTGACTACTGAGGATATATGGCATGAAACAGCCGTCTGGCATGTTTTTCCTCCGTTCTTGATGGCTACTGATGAATAATATGTATAACGCCAACAAACGAGGCCTACACTGTGCCTCGTTCTTCTTCTCCGGCCAGAAGGGTCACCTTCATACAATCTGTTCAGGTTTTATCTTAGTTTAGATAAAAGCAGTGCAGCCATAACATGTAATGAATTCGATTTATGACTTCATGGCATCTGGCAGTAAAGCATGGCGTCTTTGCTGTACCCGTAGGCGAGCTGTGTATGTCTTGCCAACCAATGTACCCAAAATGCAAAAATGGATGTTTTCACTAAAAGTGATTGAAAATGTTTTGTCTATTATTTGTTCTGCCAGGGCTATCCTTAGCGATGTGCGGCCTACGGGCATCAACCTGCTGATGCCTTGGGCTCCTAGACTTTGCAACCCGATCAGTCCACCAGAGTTAATTATTCTCAGGGCCCAACCCTCATATTATCATTCTAATAGGTTTTGACTCAAATAACTAGACCCTAGTGGCAATTTATTTTCTCCAAGTATTTTTTTTCTCCTGGACCTTTAAGGCCCACTATGGTATCAGAGCCCGAGCCTGATCCTCTGGTACTCTGGTGGGCCAGTTTGACGCTGAACCCAAGCCATCACCTGGTGCCCGAATGTACTGAAAGGGAGCTGCATAAGATGCAACTTTATTCCCTAGATTACTTTTTGTGCAGTGTCATGTAGGCAACTGTCTGGCAGAATGACAATATTGTTTGAAACGCCAAAATATTGCAGAAGCTATAAGTCTGTTGTAATGGACCGTATGTTCTCAATGTGGTCTCATGCATTTCCTAACTTGCTTTCCTCCGACAGACACACACCCACTAGTAAATGGACGCGGGTATATACTTTTTTTTAGATTATTCTATTCTTTCTATGCTGTAAGTAAAATCATCAAAATATGCACTGACTTCCAGTGAGTTTAGGCTACGAATGTGCTAAAGCCCAATCTATAAGCGATACACATTCAATAGCTGTCGGCCGAACAATCGCTTGGCTGACTACTATGTACTCGGACTCCCTCGGCTGAACGTGCATGTGTATTCTATGGGCAGAGTGGACAAAGCCACTGCCAGACACGTCTGAAGGTAACTTATCTCCCAGGAGACCAGAAAAGGATCACGTGAAAATATTAATTTCGCCCTATCCTTCTCTCCCCCGACATCATCTGTCGGGGAGAGTTGGGAGCTCCATATTAGAGTGTCGGCAGAACCCGCCAATACACTACTGTGCATGGGGGGCCTTTACAAAGCAGCTACAGTATAAAGAATGGGGGAGGTACAAAGCAACATCCGGAGCCGCATTCTACTTCAGCTGAGCTGCAGTCACTTAGAATAACAGTGGCTTAAAGGAGGTTTTCAGCCTCATAAAAATAAAGCTGAATAGGTAAAAAAAAAAACTATAATCGACTTTCCCGGTGGTTCCATAGTCCCTTGCTGGGATTTGCTTACTCTGAAGACTGTAGTCATTCTGAAATCTCTAGTGTATGGCCGTCTTGAAGGATTTCAAGGATTCCTTGATGATTTTAAGGATTTGAAAGAGATAATACTGATGAAGGAGAACCTGCTAGACCAAAGAGGAGCCTTTACACATGTGTGAAGACCATCAACAGTTGGGTGGTCCCACCTCTTTGGGAGCATCGCATAATAACAACTGTGCTGTGTAGCCCTAGTCATGGTTAGTCTGTCGGCAAAGCTGAGGCCCTCCGCTTCTTTCATTTCTACCCATTGTGTGCATGTGAATAGCTTTAAGCAGTAACCCAGGCTTGAATTGGCAGCTACGTAACTGGAAAGACGGAGCAGCACAATAGATGTGCAAGATCAGAGGAAGAAGAGGACCCCATTCCACAAAGCTAGACGAGATGTCTTAGCAGTAAAAGGAAACCAGGCAATCAATTAAACTCATGTAATTTTGGATAAAGTGCATTTTAAAATCTTGATACATTTCCAAATGGATGATAACATGATTGGTGGTTTCATGGAAATCTACAAATCTTCATAGAAATATAGTACCTGCAACAGCAAGCTGCAATGAGTTTGTGCCAAAGAACCCCATAACGAGTCAAGTTTGTGGACATTTTAATCAACCAATGATTCAATGTTTAAAGGGAGTCAGTCAGTCAGATGGTTATGGCCAATAAAGGGTTAATATCCTCTGGCTGGGTACTTAAACACCTGTAAAATCATACTTGAGGGTGGTCCTAAGCATGTCAAGTGCTCCGGCTTTCCTGAGTAAAGACCACCCCACATCTCTCCCCTGGCCTTGGTTGAAAGGCGCAACAATCTGAAAGTCACTGTGCAGTTCGGCGCCAACAATTGGCGTCATTGATGTACTGGGCATGCGCCACCTCTTAAGGTATGCAAGATTGGTGCAGCTGTCAGTCAATTCCAAGAGCGTGGCATGGAGGGCAGTGTTGGGTGGTGGTTACTCAGGAGAGCCAGAGCATTTGCGATGGGGATGGGCAACGGCGTAGTTAGGTCAAAACATTCGGGCTTGAGCCCCGGATGTTTTGTCCAGTGCCCCAAATGTTATGCTGGCCTGGTAGCATTTCTTTTTTTATTTGGCTATTCCAGGGCCCTTTAATACAGCATCCCCCCCCCCCCCCCCCCTGTACTTGATCCGCTACTTGCCGGCTGCCCGGGCATGAGTTCAGTCACTTCGGTGCGCAATCCCGTCCTGCGGAGCATGATCTTACGAGACCCGCTGCGGAAGGTCACGGGTCTAGCTGGATCACGCACCGCAGGACAGGATCGGGCACCGAAGTGACTGAACTCATGCCCGCGCAGCCCGCAAGTAGCGGATCAGCGGAACAAGTACAAGGGGGGTAGGGGGATGATCTGTGGGATTGCCCAAGGTCCACTCCCATCAATATTAAAGGGCCCAAGCAAAGATTTCTGCAGTGGTGAGGAAATGAAACATAACAGATATTGGAAAGTTACTAAATGTTGTATAATATAATAACTGCAGTCTACAGTACTGCACTTCATTTGCGTAAAAAAACAGAACACCCCTTTAAGCATGCCTTTAATGTGCAATTTCAACACAGTGGGCTTGTGCACCGGATGTTTTCAGACCCTAGCAACGCCCCTGGGAATGGGTATCGCTCTCAGGGCACTTGTCCGCTAATCTGCATAATAAATCTAAGTTTCTCTGCAATAATGATGCAATCAGTGGCCACAAAGGTATGGTTTTACTTGTATGCCCGGCAATATTAAAGGTTTTGTGGCCTGACAGACTCCCTTTAAGGCTGGGCTACACAGAAATCACCCTTTGCATGACCAGAGATTGTAATATGGGAGAATTTAAAAAGGTTAATCATAATTTAAAATATTGGTTTTCATCTCCCCTTAGACGCTGCTGTTCTGTAAATTTCGGTATTGTATATTCTTTATAATCATATATTCTTAGTCTACAATATCTGGTATATACTATATGTAGAAGTTCTCCTGTATTCAGAAAAAAGGCATTCCTTTGGTTTCCCACGCAGATCATCCTTAATTGCTTACAGATGCCACGCTGTGGAGACATACAGTACAGACCAAAAGTTTGGACACACCTTCTCATTCAAAGAGTTTTCTTTATTTTCATGACTATGAAAATTGTAGATTCACACTGAAGGCATCAAAACTATGAATTAACACATGTGGAATTATATACATAACAAACAAGTGTGAAACAACAGAAAATATGTCATATTCTAGGTTCTTCAAAGTAGCCACCTTTTGCTTTGATTACTGCTTTGCACACTCTTGGCATTCTCTTGATGAGCTTCAAGAGGTAGTCCCCTGAAATGGTTTTCACTTCACAGGTGTGCCCTGTCAGGTTTAATAAGTGGGATCTCTTGCCTTATAAATGGGGTTGGGACCATCAGTGGCGTTGAGGAGAAGTCAGGTGGATACACAGCTGATAGTCCTACTGAATAGACTGTTAGAATTTGTATTATGGCAAGAAAAAAGCAGCTAAGTAAAGAAAAACGAGTGGCCATCATTACTTTAAGAAATGAAGGTCAGTCAGTCAGCCGAAAAATTGGGAAAACTTTGAAAGTAAGGGCTATTTGACCATGAAGGAGAGTGATGGGGTGCTGCGCCAGATGACCTGGCCTCCACAGTCACCGGACCTGAACCCAATCGAGATGGTTTGGAACCCAATCGCAGAGTGAAGGCAAAAGGGCCAACAAGTGCTAAGCATCTCTGGGAACTCCTTCAAGACTGTTGGAAGACCATTTCAGGGGACTGAAGCTCATCAAGAGAATGCCAAGAGTGTGCAAAGCAGTAATTAAAGCAAAAGGTGGCTACTTTGAAGAACCTAGAATATGACATATTTTTAGTTGTTTCACACTTGTTTGTTATGTATATAATTCCACATGTGTTAATTCATAGATTTGATGCCTTCATAGTCATGAAAATAAAGAAAACTCTTTGAATGAGAAGGTGTGTCCAAACTTTTGGTCAGTACTGTAGGTTATAATACATGTCACCATCCTATAGGTGAATTTGAAACCTAGAGTGTAAGGGTAGAGGAAGAAGATTGTTCACT